>NC_051179.1:64461758-64803138 GCF_013339695.2 Rhipicephalus sanguineus
TTAATCGTCTGTCATTCTAGCGTATGCATTGTGCGACGCATCACATCGACGCGGGATCTTCAATTCAAGCTGTATGCAAACTACGTGTTCAGCATTACGCGCGTCCTTATGAACACTAGTACATTAATGTCGCCCTAACCTAAACATAAAAGAAAACGGATACCATTTTTTTTTAATAACGCGTAAGCGTTCCTGGTTAGTCCGTCCGTCCGCCCATTCGTCAGTAGCGTCGCGTGTTACGTGTCACGATAAAGAGGCCGACAATGGAGATATAGTGCAAAATAATAAATAGTGGCGGGTGTCCAGGTCAATCGTACAAACTCGCATACGAGAAGCACCGGACCTATATTATGTGTTCTCATACAATAAACACCTGACATACCGCGTTTACTCGCGTATTACCTAACCCGTAGTGGTTGGCACCGTTTGTTGTCGACTAGCGTTGCGTAAGTGCATGTTTATGTCCTCTAGTGTTGGCTAAGTAAGGGCTAACGTTGGCTAGCGTCGGTTAATGATGGCTATTATAAGCTAGCGCTGGCATATATTTGTCTGATAGTCTAACATTTGAAATAAGATTGATTTGCGTGCTATCTGACAATTCCTTACTAGGGAGTTTCCCTTTCAATTACTGACACTCCGGCATTTTTGCATGCGTTATCCATGCCCTATTTTTTTTTAGATGTGAAGCAGCTTTTGCTCAAGGCTGTGCCCTTCCTTCCCTCATGCGTCCGCTACCCACGGCGCATGCGCCAACTCTCCCCCCTCTCCTCACTTGAGCGCGAGTAGGTGGGGTGGAGGAGGTGGCGTGAGCGCTGCCTCCGCTTCGTTTCTTCTCTCCCGTTCCTCTCTCGCGCGCTCGCTCCCGTTGCACTCTACTTCGCAACGGCGCTATGGACGCTCGCGAAGCTGAACGCAAACGGCAACGCCGGCAAGCGAATCTCGAAGCTGCGAGGCAACGCGAAGCCGAAGCGCAACGGAAACATCGAGCTGTGGGGGTAACATAAGCGGTACACAACATATACACAACTCCACACACAAATGAAACATACACGGAAACATACAAATGGAACAACAATGGAAACAAAGTGAACACCCAGCGCTGCTTCGCATCCCCACATGGCTCCCTTTAGTGGGAGATGGTGTAATTTTTATGTTGTGGAATCTTAAAGCCCTAACCACACGTACGCGTTATAACGCGTCACTGCGTGGCGTGTAGACTCAGGCTTCGCTTCGGGTTCCGCGTTAGCGCGTGATCCGGCCTCCTCGACTAACGCTGACGCTTAGCATCGCTTGCTGGCTCGTTCCAACGCATACGTGTGGTTGGGGCTTGCCTCCCCGACTGACGCTGACGCGCTTAGCATCGAGCGCTGGCGCGTTCCAACGCGTAAGTGTGGTCGGGGCTTTATCGAAGCGGCCAGCTTAGTGCCAGTCTCAACTTGTCGCGTGAACACGCTTACCTTCAGTAAGTTGAACGCATCTCCGATGATCGTTTTTTGATGGCGCGTTTCGTCTTCCTTGACGCCGATGTCGAATACGGCGTAATGGTAGATTTTCTTCGACGTCCAGTAATCTTTGATCTTGGCTTTACCAGTACTGCTGGTGATATCCCTCAACACGGTTGAGCGGTTCCTGCAGCGCAGCCATGATTAGAAAATTGATATCTCCTGTTAGCAGCGTTATCGCACTCTAACCACTAAGCACAAGGAATGTCACTTTATGTCTGCGTATAACCAGCTGCCTGTCTAACAACATACGGACACACAAAGAAAGCAGTTGGGTTTTTGTGGGGTTTTTTTTTTCTTTTTTAGATAATTTTCCTTTGGCTATAATTCACTGTGGTAGCAAATGTATGGACACAGGAGCTCCTGTGTTTTTATTCCGTAAGCTTCCGAATAAAAGCTTAGAAGCCAGACGGAACATCGCCTCGATACATGTCTATCTTATAAATATACATGTTTATTTTATATGTAATCTTTAAGTAAACAGCGCCGTACAAGGATCACATCCGAGAAAGATTAACTTTAGGCAGCATTATCGGCTCTTTTTTTTTTTCATTTTCCATTTCTCATGAACGCCTTTCACAGCTAATTACCTAAAGCCATGAACCGAAGACACTTGCACTTGGCTGCGCATAGCGCGCATGCGCATACTCTTGGCCATTCCTCCGATGTGCTCCGTTGCACGGCGCTGTTAACTTAAAGATTACTTAAAGATATGTTGTAGTAAACAGCGTAGCAGACGGCGCTCGCAGCTCAGTGTGCTTTGTGCGCTTGTGCATCGTAGGAGGAGCAGGACAAAACAATTATTGAAAACAAGTGAACATGGTTTCTTCGATTGCGGGAGGCGACGATGGTTAGTCGGCCAGGAGCCCCTGCTCCTTGGGTTACCAAGGGTTATCATGCATACGTATACTGGGACAGCCCTATGGCTTACCATGCATACGTATACTGGGACAGCACCATAGTATGTGGAAGAGCTCGGCCCGGGGGGCTCGGCACAGCTTGCACTGAGGTGCAAATGCAGTGGGATAGATGCAGGAGTACAGAATTGGTGTTGGAAAGGAGCCCGCATGCCTCCACACGAGCTCCTGCCGTTTAGTTAGCGATTCGTGCCCGCGGGAGATCTCTTGTAGCGTTAGCTACACTGGCCGAGGCTGAACAGTTTCGCGTGGCAGTTCGAAAGCCGTGCTGCGCATGCGCGAGGAGCAGTGATGTCACACGGCGCACAGCTGGCGAACCGGAGCCGCCGCCGCCGCGCGCGGTGGGGCGGAGCGCGGCCGCGTCTGACGCAGTGGCCGTCTGACGCTGCGCCGCAGACGCTTGATAGCGCCTCTTATTTTGTGCGCATATGCAAACTTATCAGTCGGGGTATACATATAGCGGGGAGGAGGAGCACCAATAGAAAAACTGAAGGACAGGGAGGTTAGCCATTTGTCAGACCGGCTGGCTGGCGTTTGCCAGTGCGATATATAACCATGGAGAAGGAGAGGGCAAATGCTGCTAAGCGGTGCAGAAAAGCGGAGAAGCTTGACAACCAGGAAAGCTAAGAATAATAAGCTGAAACTTAGCTAACTCTACGTATATACTGGCATAGCCGAGCTAAGCCACTGCAATTTTTTTTTTCAAGAATATTAGACGCTACCATATGCCGCGCTCAGCGCTCGCGCGATACTGTTAAAAATTGCGAAGGCGTACCCTATAGCCGATGCAGTTGATTAAAGAATTTATGCTATTCGTAAATCTGCGTCGAATTTTCCAGGTATGGCCACTTTGAAGAGAAGCCGGCTGTTGTCTTCTCGCGTTCGACCACGTCCACCCCGCCGAAATGAAGCGCATCGCTCCGCTCTTCCAGAACTCAGAACATTGAGCGGGGATTTATGGGGTAAATACTGTAACCCTCCCAATATATCCACTCAAGTCTTGTGCGAAAAACTTATTTCAGTATAGACTTCGTGGGAGGTTAGATTTCCATAACGTTTTCGAGACTTCGAAGGAAGAAGTGGCTTAGGACCTCTTGAAGAAGTCACAGCTGCTTGCTTACACAATACAGCAGATTAATTTTCATTCACGCAGAAAGGACCAAACACATCGCATCGAAAACAATTGAGACTGATATTTGCAAGCGTACTTTTCACTACAAGTGCTGACATCCTTACTAAGATAGCGAACAAAATTGCTGTTAACTATTCAAAAATATTTGCTTAGAGAAAATGTTCACTTTGAGCTGCCTTAAAATGTTCATGATACAGCATTGGTGCCATTCGTCCACAAACCAGGCTAACCTCTCCGGGCATTTCATTAAAGAATCTTATCTCTCTCTCTCCATTCGTCCAATTGGTCTTTGCTTTTTCTTTCTTCGCATTAGTTGTGCCCCAATAACACAACCGGTAATTAAGTACGATCTATTGAACTGGGAAGAAGCAAAAGACTTACGCGTTGGGAACGCTGATTGCGAAAGACGTCCTCGTCGACGTGCTCGCCGCGTTTATCAAATCCTTGGTGACCGCGTTGCTGTCGTCAGTGAACGTGTCCTTGCCGCGCACATAGAATGGGATGAAAGCGTAGTCGCAGGCGTCGAAGCTAATCCTCTTGTAGTTCTGCTTGTGGACGCCTACCGTGCAAAATAGCGGAGTCTTGCCCATGGCGTAAGCTGACGCACACATGCGAAGTAGATACGTACGTTTGATTTAGAGGCGAGAAAAATATGCCACTTAGCAACAGTGGAATGTTCACGTGTAAAAGACGCAATAGTTCACTGTTCTCTGCGATAAAGGCTATACGGTACAGAGGGTCGGCTTCCCTGGAGACACGGCAAATGAGGCCCGACAAGAGTATTAAACATATTTAGCAAAATCTATCAAGGCTATGCAGGTTAATGCAAGCAAAATGAATCTACCATGCGCATTAACATCAAACAATCGAAAGCGCCATTTCACAATGACGTGCCATGGCGGAAGCCATAAACGATCGCGAATGAAGTGTAAGGTGCTTCATAAATAATCTATGCTCGCAGTCCATGTTTAGTTTTGTAGCTTTAAATCGAATTCACGGGAAGTGACTAGACTTCGTTTAGGAAACCAAGCTGATTCAATTACCACGTGGCACAGTTTTAGCGCCAACAAACGAGTCATGTTTTATAATTTGTTACTTGTTGGAATACTAGCAGCTTGTAGTCATTGAACCCACCGAGAGCACTCTGTCCACGTGGGCGACGCGTAAGCTCGGGCTGCGTGCTAGAAGTGACATGACATACTGCGGCCACCAGCGGTGCAAGGGCGAAGGATGATGCCATCCTCAAACGTTTCGAGGTGTGCCGGTTTTATTACTCTGCGACAAGCACTGCCTGTTAGCAGCGCTCTTTATCCTGCCAGTGTTATGACAGCGACTAGCTGTGATCCTCGGGAAAATTGACTTTCCTACAAGCAAGTCCTACCACCCGTATTCCTTCGAGCAGATTATTTTTTTACCATCAGCTGCGAGGTTGAAGTTAGCTAACTCACTTAATGCTTTCTTGAGCCGGGCGTCCCTGTGGCTCATGGTGGTCATATACTCATCTTTTAAAGCAAATCGTTAACGAACCAGCGAACGGACGCCTACACAAGGAAAGATCTAGATGATTCCTCTACTTACGGCTTCATTCACTCAGAATCTGATATACTAGAAAAGGACCATGTATATAGTATCGCATAGCAAGGGGGTGGGAACGGGAAGTGAAGGTGAAGAGGAGTGATTTGAGGGTGATAAGGACGGAAGGGAGGAGGGTAGAGGGCAATACATAGCACAGACATGTATAGGATTGTATGGCAAGGGGTGGGAATGGGAAGTGAATGTGCGGAGGAAGGAAAGGAGGAGGGGTAGGCTGGCATATCATAGCCGTGTATAGTATAGTATAGCAAGGTGTGGAAAAGGAAAGTGGAGATGAGCAGTGACTTAAGTGTGAGGAGAAGGGAAGGAAGTACAGGGAAAGATGGAGGGGAGAGGGCACCACTGCATCACAAATGAAGGTTTCCTTTCCCGTCTTGGCCGCCGACCAGGCTGCACATTTGGAACGCCAGCGCTTGCTCGCCAGTGAACGCTAGCGTCGCCGAAGGGCAAGCGATTCCCTGCTCCGCACTACCTGCACCTTTGACGTTGAGTGGAACTACATTGAATTTTTTTCTTTCACATAGGGTGGTTTTATGAGCCCACACTCGGGCTGTTCGAAGAAGCTATAGAGCTACTGAAGATGGAGCGTAAGCAAGCTCTTAGCTGCGTCGAGGCCGATATTCATCTTTAACACTCGGCATCGGGATCCGTGTCGTGTAGTCAGCGTAAGCACATATTCGCCGGTCTCCTGCTCATTTCCAATCGCGTGTGGTGCAGAAAATAGGCATAACAATTGAAACTCTCATAGAAATCCTGTATAATAATCAATCTTACACGTACGAAAGACTTTTAATACGCTTATTCAAGCATTTTTTCTTGATGCCCTGGCTGTTTATGCCTAAAGCTATACCTGTATTTTTTTTTCTAGGGCATTCATTCTGCCCCGCCATGGTGGTCTAGTGGTTATGGCGCTCGACTGCTGACCCGAAGGTCGCGGGATCAAATCCCGGCTGCGGCGGCTGCATTTTCGATGGAGGCGAAAATGTCTGAGGCCCGTGCACTTAGATTTAGGTGCACGTTAAAGAACCCCAGGTGGTCGAAATTTCCGGAGCCCTCCACTACGGCGTCTCTCATAATCATAACGTGGTTTTGGGACGTTAAACCCCAGATATTATTATTATTAGGGCATTCATTCTAACCCGTTCCTCAAGATAGGCAAAGCCACATGAATGCAC
This sequence comes from Rhipicephalus sanguineus, assembly GCF_013339695.2. Taxonomy (NCBI): domain Eukaryota; kingdom Metazoa; phylum Arthropoda; class Arachnida; order Ixodida; family Ixodidae; genus Rhipicephalus; species Rhipicephalus sanguineus. The sequence continues at coordinate 64,468,078 of NC_051179.1, forward strand.
TCACCAGGTGTCTTAGGAGGAGGAGGGGTAGGTGTTGTCGTCCTACGAGGTGGCACAGTACGAGTCGTTTTAGGCGCAGGAGGTGGTGTGGTCACAGGAGGCGGTGTAGGGCTTAGGTCGCGGGAGGGAGGCGAAGGTGGTTGCGTAGGTGCAGGAGGGCTGTGGGGGGCGGGGGAGTCAGAGGAGGCGGGTAGAGGGGTAGGAGGGAAAGAGGGTGGCATAGGCGCAGGGGGCAGTGGGGGCGGGGAAGTCAGAGGGACGGTAGAGGTGGAGGAGGCGTAGGAGGAAAGGTGGTGGCATGCGCAGGGGGCAGTGTGCGTGGGGGAGTCGAGAAGCGTCATCGGAGGGGTGGTGGAACGAGTCGCCGGTGGAGGGTGAGTAACCGGTGGAGGTACGGGATGAGGAGGAGGTGGTGGAAACGTCGGTGGCCCTACACCTGTGGTACTCTCGCCAGTATCGTCGGAAGTAATCGCCTCTGTGATCATCGATGATCCGTGCGCCGTCGGTCCTGGCGTCGCTGTGTTGGAAACGCAGAAAATGGTGATCTTTAACAAAGCAAACACAGGATAGCAGATTGTGCTTCCTTCCCTTGAGAGGGCGATAACACAGAAAGAAGGCGAGCTGTTAACGGTAGCTGTCTCGGAAACACCAGCCACTTACACCGCGTAAAATATTTGATCGCAAGGGGCGACACTTACGCAACTCAAGAGACTAAGCACTGTTTCCAAGCCGTTGCTACCCGTGCTCAGTAGGTACGGGAGTGATTCCGAGGTAAGCGAAGCTGCAGCTTGGTCTTTCTAATGGACTTGTATGCACATTTAACCCTTAAATATTTCGCCTATCGCGTCTCTTAACAAGTCATGTGCTTTAATTAGCGTCAGCGCATTACTCGCTTCTACGACGGCAAAAAGGTTCGTGCACATGTTGTATTGCAAGTGCACAGACAGCACCGTTACAAGTGGGAGGATGCTAAATATTTAATGAGAGCGTAAAAACGTGTGGCCTTGCCGCGAAATATATCTCAAATTCTAAATTACTCCGCGCCCTGAAAGCTCAGATCGGCAAAGGTCTTTAAACGTGTTCCACAGTGGCCAGTTTTCTTAAGTTAGCTTTGCTTTCTGAAGCATAGTGAACGGTGAAGCATAAACCGTCTCGCGCAGCGAAGCTTACTCATTACGAAGCGAAGCATGTTGAGTATAGAAAGGGCATCATCACTGGGCATAGCATGTGTGCTTTCATTATATACGCGCGCCCACGCTCAGTCTGATCCCAGTGTAATATTCTTGAGAGGTCCAGCGCTCTCCGTATGCGACCGCAACGAGACTTCGTACGCGTTCCTTCAATACATGAGCACACGCGTCATATCCGGTCAGAGTTATAAACAACACAAGGCATTGTTTCGTCCAGCTTGTGCGCCCGCCTTATATGGAGATACTGCGTCTTGTACAACACTCTAAATGCGCGTGCGTTCGTAACGACCATCCGATAGTGTGCGCGCGGGCATGCTTTCGTTCTGCAAACAGGGCCGGAAATATTTCGAAAATGATCAATGCGTGATGACACATACGCGAATTCGCGCTTCAACTCCCGGTAGAGAAAGAAAATGTGAATATGTACGAAGGCCAATAGTTTTTCTGGTGACTGTTAAGCTGACCTTTCAGCATCGCGACTACAGGTGGTGCCACCTACCTCTCGCACCAAACTGACCTCCTCCAAGTGGTGCTACAGCCGACGAGAAGCACAGTTGATGAACAAAACAACGAGCAATTCATCGCAAACTCTCTTCTGTGACCTCGTGTGCCTTGCGGCTCTATTTGTGCATGTTAATTTGCAACTGCATAGTTTCCCACCTGCATGGTCCTTCGTGACCGCAGTATACTGTAAATAAAATTATAAAAAAATAAAACCTGACACGTGACGGAGGGTCCTTCGATATCACGATATTCGATATTCGATTCGGCCACAGCGTTTCCTTTAGAAAGTCATGGGCAGTGAGAACAATTATCAAGGACGGCAAAATAATTCCGAACGAACGCATTTGTTACTTTGTTTAGTATCGTCTATTCCAAAGGTGCACTCTTCGCTCACCTGTGAGAAAAATGAAAAGCACGTAGCAGAAAGTACCGAGCAAAACGACCAGGAAGCCAAATAGAAGCATCAGCACAGCTTGGACTGGCCTGCGTTTGTTAAAATTTAGTAACATTAGAACAGCAGACTGTTCAGAGTGCAATTCGGAAGAGTATGTGAACATCTCGCACTCATGATGAAAAAAAAAACGTTGGCCACACTGTTCAAGCTCCGTACATCGTAGCTTTCTGTGGATTGGTCACGTTTCGTAGCGTGCTCTGGACGACACATCGGAAACGCCTTGCGACTAGGTGCACCTTCGATGTAAACATGATCTTAAACGCTTGAATATCGTCCTTACTCTCGAAGAGGACAGGAACATCAAGAGAGACGTGGACCACAGAATCTTCAGTATTGTTAGCGCTCTGTATTCCGCATATGTGAGCCCTGTTCGAAACGACAATGAAAAGCATCGGAACAATGACTCAGGCAAGTATCATCCTGCTACTTGATGACAAGTTGTATCAGCGATACGTCTGTTGCCTTGTACGTATTGGAACAGATAATTATGCTACGTAGACAACTAGTATGCAGTGGTGATAAGTAAACATCGTTTCTGTTGAGATTTCGCCATGGTTTAGTTTTCCAACACTAAGGATGTTTTCATGGCCACACCTTTCTTTAAGCTTGTCTTCTACAGGTTGTGGGTTCGTCGCACTTAACGTCTATGCTTTTCGTTGGGAGGACTGCGGGGAATGGTACAGCGCGAAGGCTTCCTTCTTGGAGCCAGTATATCGTCTTCGAACGAAGTGGTATGCGGATACTACGCGCGTCATTATGAAGGTATTCTCAGTGTTTCTGTTCCAGTATCAAGGGCACGTATAACCAACTGTCGTTCCTGTTTACATCGCGTTGTGCCATTACTGCAAATGAGCCGCAGTCTCCGCGCCCCGCCTCTGTGCGAGACGACGCGCAACACGAGTGGTTTAATTTTGCGCGGCTCCCTCTTGCACGGTAATACATATAAGGGTTTCGTTAGACAAAGCGCCGTTGTCGTGCCATTTCGTAATTAAATGTACCGATATACGACCAAACTGTGCTCTTTTGTTCGGCACGAGCGAGTGACTGCTGTAATCTCTGGGAGTCATTCCTTCCAAACGTCAACTCCTCTTTGATTGTGGGCTAAAAACATTTCGGACACGTCGGCTGCTCACGTGGTTTATTACGAGCAGCAGGTAATACATGCTTGGTAGTAATGTACGAGTACGCATTGTCCTACCTCCTTCGCCATTGCCTTTGTTAGCTTTGGCCTATGTGGTAATAGTGTTTGATGTTTTTTTTTTATTACTCTGAGCAATGCATTGTGTGCCTGGGCTCTGTCAGGAACAGTACGCCTGCGCATTTTTGCATGCATTGAACGTCCTATTGTCTGAATAGAAAATCTATCTATCTATCTCACTTCTCTCTCAATCTATCAGATAGATAGATAGATAGATAGATAGATAGATAGATAGATAGATAGATAGATAGATAGATAGATAGATAGATAGATAGATAGATAGATAGATAGATAGATAGATAGATAGATAGATAGATAGATAGATAGATAGATAGATAGATAGATAGATAGATAGATAGATAGATAGATAGATAGATAGATAGATAGATAGATAGATAGATAGATAGATAGATAGATAGATAGATAGATAGATAGATAGTATCTATCTATCTGTCTGTCTGTCTGTCTGTCTGTCTGTCTGTCAAATCCTAATGTGGTAAACTCTAGAGCTGCTGCTTTCCTCGGATACAGGCGCAATATGGAGTTGTGATCAACACTCTGTCCTTCAGCATTTTTGTTAACTTTCACTTACCCTCCTGAGCCTCATTAATGCTACCGTGTATCACAGTTCTCATTTGACGTAACAATTCGTTAGTGTGGAATAAGTTTTAGGGAACGATTGTAGCGTCATTCCTGAGAAGCCAATATCCTTCACAATGGCTATATCTATCTCTATATAAGGTATCTCAGTATCAATGCCTTTGGACTGTCATACCAAGCCTGCCCTAAATTCAACATATCTAATACGTGTCAGGAAAGGCACCTAGAATGCTGGGCTATGTGCATCTAATCAGTGTCGTCATCCATACTGCGTCACTGACGCTTCTCGTCTCTCGCATTCGCGATGAGTCACCTTAATTAAAACAAAACTTTATTGAAGTTGTTCTCTTCAATACATGGTAGCCATGAAAGTACTTTCGAAGCAGGAGGTGTGGGAATAAACTGTTAAATGACTCGAGAATAAGTACGCTGCCAGCCATGGATTACCACTGGACGACACTGGACATTCTTGCCACTGGACGAGGACTGGACCAAGGCCTATGTTACTGGCATCTGTGTGCAGTTCAGTGTCGGCATCTTCATCGAAGTGTCCGAGTAAGGGCTGAGTCTGAAGGCGCTGCTGAAGTTCGGCGAAGGCGCTTGTTTGCTCAGGGCCCCACACAAAGGGAACATCATCTTTTGTCAGACGGGTCAGAGGTTCGGCTATGTTTGAAAAATTTTGCACAAAACGTCGGTAGTATGCGCAGAGGCCTTAAAATCGACGCACGTCACGTTTGTTGGCAGGTGGGGGGAATGCAGCGACAGCCAATGTCTTTTCTGGGTCCGGCCGAATACCATCGGGGCTAACAAGGTGGCCGAGGAACTTTAGTTTATCGTAACCAAAATGGCATTTCTCTGGTTTCAGTGATAGGCCTGCCGTACGAATTGCGACAAAGACAGATCGGAGCCGCTGCAAGTGCTGCTCAAACGTTTGTGAAAAGATAACGACGTCGTCTAAGTAAACAAGGCATGATTCCCACTTAAGACCTGACAGTACTGTATCCATCATTCTTTGGAATGTAGCGGGAGCAGAACACAGGCCGAATGGCAGCATTTTAAATTCGTACAGACCATCAGGAGTTATGAAGGCTGTCTTTTCGCGGTCGCGTTCATCGACTTCGATCTGCCAGTAGTCGTTTCGTAAATCCATGGAGGAGAAATATCGTGCATGTCGAAGGCGATCCAGTGAGTCGTCGATGCGTGGAAGAGGGTAAACGTCTTTCTTCGTCACTTTGTTGAGCTTCCGGTAATCGACGCAAAATCGAAGAGTGCCGTCCTTCTTCTTTACCAGTACGACGGGGGACGCCCATGGACTGGTCGAGGGTTGGATTACGTCGTCGTCGAGCATCTGCTTCACCTGAGAACGTATAACCTCTTGTTCCTTTTGTGACACTCGGTAGGCGTGCTGGCGTACTGGTCGTTCAGCAGGGTCCGTTATAATGCGGTGCTTCACGGTCGGGGTTTGCTTTATTTCGGATGTAGACGCGAAACAGTCACTAAACATGTGTAGCGTACAGCGGATTTGCTCCTTCTGCGCGCATGACAGCTTCGGATTGACATCGACTGTATTGGCCACCGAGGTGTCACCTTTGACGGCTGCGGAAATCGGAGCAATCGTTGAACATGCGTCATCGTCAATTGCTTCGAAGAGAGCGACGCCCGTCCGCTTGGCCAAATGTTGGTATTCGCCGCTGAAATTCGTAAGCAAGAGCTCAGTCATCCCACGTTGGATTTGGATTATGCCGCGGGCAACGCAGATTTGCCGAGCCAAGAGCACCGACAGGTTTGCTTCGGCGATACCGCTACTGCCATGATCTGTGTCGCTCTGTACAGTCACGAACATACTGTTTCGCGGCGGAAGTGTGACGGCGTCTTCGACAATGCGAAGCGCTGTCCTCTGCACATTGGTATCCTTTGGTTTCGGGACATGGCCGTCCGCAAACGTTATGAGTAAGTCTCGAAGATCAATAACAGCTCCGTGCTCGCGGAGACAATCCATGCCAAGGATAACTTTCCGGGAACATTCGCGCAACAAGATGAAAGAAGCGATGAATGTCGACTCACGGATTTGCAGCCTGGCGGTGCATCTCCCGATCGGTGTCAAGAGGTGACCTCCTGCTGTCCGGAGGTTTGGTCCATGCCCCCAAGGAGTCGTAACCTTCCTTAGTTCAGCAACGAGTTCAGCGCTGATAACAGAATAATCGGCGCCAGTCGACCAGAGCAGTTACTGGATGGTTGTCGACAAGAATGGAAGTGTCAGCAGAAACGCGTTTGTCGTCAATGGGGGGTGTCGGCGAGAAGGTATCTTCGGATGTCGGCGGACGAGTCGGGGGAGGATGCTTTAACGATCGTGCAGCAGCGGTCCCACCCCCGGAGGCCGCTGCGCCTAGTTTCCCCGGCGTGGGCTAGGGGACTAGGCGATCGTCCCGCAGCAACGTCGGCGAAGGTGGAGTGTTGACCCGGGGATGTAGAACGTCGAGGAGACGGAGAGCGGGATTGGCGTCGCTGAAGACCTGACGACTGATGGCTTGCCAAGTACTCGGCAATAGCGCGGGGCCGTTCACCATCACGGGGTCGACGAGCATCTGGCCGAAAGCCAGGGAGGCCCATGTGTCGGTACGAACACTCACGGTACAAGTGTCCTGGCTCACCACAATGGTAGCAAAGGGGCCGATTGTCGGGGGCGCGCCACACACTAGATTTCCGCACATTAAGTCGCGGGTTCTGGTCATGCGGCGGGCCTGAGAAGTACTGCGGCGTCTGCAAGGTAGAAGGTCGGGGGGAATAGCTGATAGCCGGCGCAGGAGTGCGCAAAGCTTCCGCGTACGTTAGGAGAGGAGCTTCGGCTGGAGGCGCCACCAACGGTTGTACGAGCTGCCGTACCTCTTCGCGGTCTACGTCCGTTAGAGCAGCCATTTGGGGCTGGTGAGACACTGTGCGAAACTTTTGCAGCTCCTGGCGTACGATGCTGCGCACTAGCTCCGCGAGGTCCCTGATGGTCGCGACGTCCAGTATTGCCAAAGCCGAAGACAGACATGAAAGGTTGTTCGGCCGCTCATACTGAGAAGACCGCTGTCTTAGCATTCGCTCCATCGTTGTGGCTTCACGGAGGAATTCCGCCACAGTAGCTGGTGGGTTGCGCACAAGTCCTGCAAACAGCTGCTCTTTTACGCCCCGCATCAGGAAGCGTACCTTCTTGTCTTCCGCCATTGCGGGATCAGCTCGCCGGAACAGCCGAGACATCTCCTCAACGAACATGGCAACGCTTTCGTTTGGTCTTTGATTCCTGGAATTGAGGAGACGTTCTGCTTGCTCTTTCCGGTCGGGACTTCCATACGTGTTCCGCAGCTGAGTACAAAACTCCGGCCAGGTTGTCAAAGCAGCTTCATGGTTCTCAAACCAAATGCGCGCCGAATCCTCCAGATAAAAGTAAACATACCGGAGCTACCGATGCTCGTCCCATTCGTTGGCGACGGCGACTCGATCGTATTGGTCCAGCCAGTCTTCAACGTCTTCGTATGCGTCCCCATGGAAGGTTTTTGGGGTTCGCAGGGCGTTGAAAGGCCATGGGGCAGACGGGGCCGTGGTCTGTTCCGTCTGGCTTGCCGTTGTCGCGCTTGCCATGTTTCTAGAGCGTTCTGGAAGAGGGCCGAATTGGGGTGGTAGGCCTAATTGCCGCCGACTACGCCGAAGGTCAGCTGGTTCTTCCAAGGCGTCGCTGTTGGTGTCGGGAACTTCCTGGTGGTCGCAGTGCATAGACTGCTACCCAGCACCTCCACCAGTAATGTCACGTGATGCTGTAACGGGAACCTGTAACTAGCAGTACAGCAGAACGTCAGGCTGGTCCGATCACTGGCACAACGACCTCATCGTCTTTTTCACGAGCTCGTCCTCATCATCTTTTCGACAGCGGCACATAAAAGCCTGCCTAGAACAGTGCTAGGCGATCTTTACTCGTGGCATTATGCTCAAATAAAGTATTAATCAATATAGTCGCAAAGCATTGGGACTCGACAGAGCAAACGGCTTACCGTGAAGAGGATATGTACTCATAGGCGTGCGCACAGGGGGGGGGGGGCAAGGGGGGGCGCAAAATCTGCCCCGTACATTGACCCTTCTAGCCACCTAAGAGGGGGGAGGGGACTCAAAATCTGCCCCATAGATTGACTTAGTAGGGTGGGGGGCGCTGCGATGAGCCTTTGCCCCCCCTGATGGGCAACCCTGCGCACGCCTATGTATGTACTTATTTTCGAGTCACTGATTAGTTGACTTCATACTTTCTACTTTGATAGTACTTTCAGTCTGTTCACGCATGTCACTGTGTTTTATATGTCCCAGGTTTTCTTAGCACTTAGAAGTTTTAAATCAACGAAGTACCTATACCCAACTGCGCGTGCCACACGTTGCTTTTAGTGTGCAAAAAGTGCTGGAGTGCAATCTAAAGAAAAATGGAGTATTTGGGGAGTATTTTTGCCATGCAACTATAATTTCGTCTCACGTGCTTTCCTTGCGTTATCACCGCGGGCCCGGTACACCCGGTCCCGAACGGTGTGCGCGCCATCACCGTGACATAACATTCTTGATGAGAAAGCGGCGAGAGCCGAGTTTTTCTAGAACAGAAACGCGAGAAAGCCAGATTGGTCCTTGGCAAAAATGCTCCTCACATACTCGATTTTTACAGCGAGGTTCTATACACTGCCGCTAAATAAAAAAAAAAGCATTTTTTTTATTTAGCGGCCGTGCTGTACACCTCTACCCCAGAACGGTTTCGTCTTCGTGGGCTAAAAACGAAACGCCAGGCCCCCAAACCACCAACAGACGATGGCGTTCGCGTGCTCCTCAGCTAGTAGAGGCGCGCGTTCCTCGCTTTTTCACCTCGGACGCTAAAGAAGGGCATTCGGATAGGTGGACAGACCAGCCGACGAACGCGTTCGCTGTAGACTCGTGCACAACTGCAGCGCCACAACTAAATTTCGACCTCTGGGTGGTTGAGGGGCCCTTAACGGCCTTAGATGCCTCATCAAAGGCGAAAAGTGACCACCCTCGGCGTCGGCAACGCCAGCACGAGGGATGCAAGACAAAATCCAAGATTGCGTCACCGTAGCACGTCATAATGACGTCACATGTCGCCAAAATGTATGGCGACATCATGACGTCAGTATGACGTCATGATGTCGCCACACATCATCAGGCATACAGCATATAGCTCAGTATTCGTTTCAATAAAGGAAACCACAGAACAACCATCAAAATCGCATGATGGGTGATAAAGCGCCTGTGAACAATGAGAACACACTCCCACGCGTTCTCGGTGAAGATTAGGTTGCAGCTGCTTTGCACTTCACACGAGGGCTTCGAATGACGTCAAACGGCCCTTCCTTCTTCCCGCGTGTGTTTCCATATATAAAAGAGATACTGGTCTAGCAACTCGTTCCGTTTATTCCAAGACTGTCGTGGGTAGACCACGGTAATTAATGACACCAGAAGAACAGCGTGAATACAATGCTCGACGAAACGAACAAATTCGTCTTGCATAAAATGCTCCCGGAACCAACCACGGTTTACCACAGCGACCGCAAAGCTATTATAACTACAATTACTCTAAAGTAATAATGAAACATACCCCTCCCCCTCCCCCACCCCTCTATCAGCTTGTGTGGTGTTTTATACAGCTTCGCTGGACATTCAGGTTTGCAGGGCGGGATGGCGACCAATTTTTTCTTAAAGTGCTAGCTACGAGGTAGCTAATGCAATGCTATGCTTACCAGGGAGTAACGGCTTGGTACCCTGTTTGTGGCCTGAAAAATTAAGTCATATATGAGTCTCACTACACAGCAATAAAAGGCTATGCGTAATACGCATATTTATGAACAAGAACTTTATCGTTGTAATTGTGAGAAACTGAAGGAAATAGAAGCATGAAGAAGCACTTTATATTATTCAACCAAAATTTATCTATTTACTCGCCTTCACTATTTCTCTTTGTACTACTTTACAACAGATGATTTTTAGCCGTCACTATGAAAGATTTCATTAAAACCATCGTGGACCAACAAACCAATGTGCAACCGCAACAAGGCCCTGATTTTCGCTGTCAATTTCGTTATTTTGTACACAGATGCTTTAGATGGCTCAGAAGAGCACAAGACATGCTCAAAATGCACAATCGTTAGCACAGAACACGTTACATGAGAGTGCGACCTCCGATTCCGGAAATTGTTGGCTATAGAAACCTCTCGTGCCTAGGATAATAAAGAGCTGAGTTCATGTTTTGTAACGCCCCCTTCGTTTCCCATTATTCTGACCTCTCTTTAATATGTTAGCTTCGACCAACCGCGTCACCATCATCACTAATTCCTAATGTAGTTTCCCATGACAACCTTTGTTATTACAAATATAAATAATGTGCAATACTTACATTTGGCCTACAACGAAGCGAAAAGCAGGCGGGAAATGCAGACTCCGTTAAACAAGTTCACGTTGCAAACTGTACGTTCGTAATTTAAATACGCAACACGCCACCGAAAATGTCATCGAACGGCATTTGAAGCGCTGGGCGTTTCATAGGTTCGTGGCAACTACGTATTCATCAATGTGCCACTGTCGCGCCTCAATATCTCCACCTCTTCTACATCATGCCCTCACTCTTCATCCCCATCCTCGGCCTCCATGTATTTCTGGGCGTCTCCCTCGCCCTGTTATGTGCACCAGGGCTAGAGCGTGCAATCCCGCTAAAAATGGACCTCCGAGCTTTTATATACCTCGCAATGAATATAGCGTCAATCCTACTTTTACACTCTTTCAATTTCACCGCACCCTGCAAGCGATTTTTCGCGTGCTCTTGGCCGTGCACAGCAACTCCGCTCAACAATACACCGCTTTAACAGACACGCTATACACCGCCATCTACCTGCTTCTGACGGCAAGGACTTTCCGTCCTTTAGACATAAGCAAACAATCCTCCCGAATGTGTTGAAGTCCCGGAGCGTCGTGCGAGTACACTTAATGCAACGCACCAAGTGCTGAAGATTACATTGTGAATTATTAGAGCCAGGTCTTCAAAACCAACATCCACATTCTCCTTTACACTCTACATCTGTTTAGCTTTGTCGGGCCGGTATAGCAGTCAGAACCTCAAGCATAACATCGCGGGCTGCTAAAACTGTTATTACTCCTTTTCTCGTTGCCAGCAACTTGCAATATATAAGAAGCACGTACGCTAAGTCGACACTTGAACGCCTGTCTATGCTTTTATTGCGATATCAAATATATGGACAGTCTCCACTTGTTGTGTTGTGCCGTCGCCGTCATGTCCTGTATGTAAAAATGTTTCTGAAGCGCGCGACCGCGGATTCGAAGGTGCGACCCCTCGCTCCGCAGTGTGCCGCGTTAGACAACTCCTCCACGCAGCATACCTCTTCCAGCATACGAACGGCGAGCTACTTATACACACGATTTACCGCTGGCGGTACGCAGAGCTCGGAGATGCTTCAGCGTGCTCACCATCACCCGCGAGATGGCGCGAAGGGTGCACTTTAAAGGACGCCGCCGCGCTCGTGTTTCGCAGAAGTTTGGATGAGCGCGTTTGACCTGTACTTTCCCATGCTCGCGCGCTTAACTCGCGAAGGGGGAGGTTTGTACGTCTTGTGCTCTCACCGCAAAGTTTGCGTAAGGTCACTTCGCTTGCTAACGCGACCGCGTTTGCGAAAGGGGTGAGCTGCTAGCTAGAAGAGCCAAAGTAAGGGCCAATTGGTTGTGCGTAGTCGACACTTGCAGCGCGCTGCTCAAACACAAAACAGTAGTAACTGTGACAATTGTTAGTTCGCGCTCGTCCTGTGTGTACCAATGTGTTCTTTTCGTGCATCCTTCTTCGTGTTTGAGCAGCGCGCTGCAAGTGTAGAGCTGTGACAGTTGCTAGTTCGCGCTATTCCTGTGTGTGTCCTTTTCGTGCTTCATTTGTGCTTGAACAGCGCGCTGCAAGTATCTAGCTGCTTGCCGTTCTTCGTGTGACATTCCAATTTGATGATATCGCATTCATTGCTTCGCCCTTGCGTCGAAACTGTGACGTTTTTTTTCTTTCTTGTTAATTTACAGTCATTTTGCTTCTATTCTTTTGTTGCGTAGAGGCTTTCGCTCGCACAAATTTGCCTTTTTAATTTTAACTGCTGCTTCTCTCACGGGAGGTGTCGATGGCGCAGCCTGTGACTCTCACCAAAGGGTTCCTCCCGGGGCCCCTTCCTGTGGAGCGGCGAGCTGCTACCTGAAAGAAAATGATATTTGCATTAGGCTTTTTACTGACGCACTCAAGGACTAACGCTGAGCACAAAACTCTGCCTCGTAAGTACCACGGGGGTGTGCAAGCTCGGTGGTTCGAACCTTGTTGTTGTCATCCCGCATTCCGTCTGGACGAAACACGATATTGCTCGCTTACTGTGGTGTAGGTTCTTTGAGAAGTACTTCAATGTCGAAATTAAGGAGACCCCTGCTCTGCTCCGTGGTGCTTCATAAACCATCTGTAGCATCTGTGTAGCGTCAACTGTGTAGCGTCATTTAAGAACATGCATTAAAGTTATCTGGTACTCACTTAAAACTCTCAGGAATTTCGTATGGTATAGTTTCCGCATTCACTGCTTGCAAAAAGTGAAACACAAGAAATACACGAAGGTAGACGCAAAAAAAAATCCTGAGACAAGCCCACTACTTCATTGATTCCAACCCGTTTCCAACAGCTGGTTTGACCTAGTTCACGCGGCTATTCTACATTACACGTTGCATGCTGGGGGAACCGCCTCTGAAAGTTGGTGTACCAAAGTAAAACTTTTTGCAGCATCTGTTGCGGGCTGCACAAAAGCATGGAGCATGAACAGCAGGCGCCAGGTGGATACCGGCTATGTTGCGCTTCGTATAGGCGCGCAATATATGTTCTGTAGTACCTGTTTAAACCTTAGTTTTCGGTACGGTCACAGAAGCTTGATGCCAGAAGACAGCTCACTGATATACCGACTATGGACGTCGACACATGCTACAGGTGGTCACGCTCCTAACACGAAAAAATTTCAACTTATTGTTTGGTGTCATTGCTAGATGCCAGAAGTAAGACCTTCATAAAGACAGCGAGCCAATCACCTTTTCAATATTTTATGTACTAAAATCTAGCTTTCTTTGAATGAATACAAAGATCAAGAGGTTGTCATGTTGACGTCACATAATGGACTTGCAAGACTTTTTCGCGATATCCCGATCGCACTTTATAACTCCTTTTAGCCATCTGTGATTGGTATAACGTCTTGCACGTGAAAATCAGCTTTAATTATTCCGAATGTAGCTGTTGTAATGGTGATTTATTAATCAGGTGTATAAGGAATAAATTGTTTATTTCTGTCGAAGACCTTTGACCAAATAGCCAAACTATTCATACAGTCAGTGGCTACAGTGAAACAATACAAATGGCACGAGAATGGCATTAATTGATGTACAACGCTGTATACGAGCATATGAACTGGTAGACATATAAACGTGATAATAGCCCAGCTAAAATATTCTCGCTGTTCAAAATATGAACGAATATTTCAGCATTCGTGCGATATAACTTACTTTTTCGCACCCACTATCAAAATCATTTTGCCATGACAAGAGCTCTGCGAACTTATGGCGTTCGAATCCCTCATGCTGCTCAGTCATATTTCAGGCGGAGCCTGGTTAAGATAGGTTACCTTCATACATGCATGTATATGACTTGATATTTTGAGTGAACACGCTAATGACTTCACAGTTGATTCTAAGGATCGAAATATGATATAGTGTACAGGAGTCAGGCATTGGGAAGACATACAGCTTGGCTGGATACGCAGAAATACGTCTAGAGAATCTATACGCGTATACAGCCTTAATACGCCTGGCTCAAAAATAAAAGTGTGGTATTACGCTTACGCGATCGTCTCGAAGAATCGCCATATCTGCTCTGCGAACTTGTTGCCGTCGTAGGCAGCTGGCCCGTGAGAGACGTGAGAGTTGTGGAGGACGCCGCCGTCGTCGTCGACTCCAATGCTGAAATCAAATCAGACAACGGCAAAATCCAGTCGTTACTACGAAGCTGCCAACTAATATGTAGCGCTTCTGTTTGTGTAATGCTCGATTCTTCCATCCACAAGGCTGTTTCTGGTCTCTATTTACTTATAACCTACGACAACCTAAGAAGGCCATGCACCAAGTCTTTTGCCTCCGGTGTCCTTGTTCTTAGACGTCTCAGGTATTATATACTCGCTTCCAAATCAATCATGCGGAATCCCACAAAGTGCCGGTAGGGCAAAGAAAAGAAAATTGTCAACCACCCATATATTGCATGAAGCCACAAGGAAATGCATATGGCTTTCTGAGAAAGAAAGCTTCTTAGTTGCCGAAAAATTAATCCTGGTGCGGGGATTTAACCCGGGATTAACGCCTGAAATTTCCAAGGTGGTTGCTCTGCTATGAAGATTCATTGCGACATCGTGCTACGAACGGGTGGTTGTCATTTTTCCTTTCCTAAGAAAGTCAGTAATAGCTGACTTTCTTATAGTGATTTGTTGTGCGGGCTGTGCATTTGTTCCCCATTATTTTTGCCTCTGTTTCATGTGTCATCGCGACTCTTCTGCGCGCACGTTCTGTCTTACTTTCTTCTTGCCTACTCTTTAAACGCTTGTTTATGCTATTCCACAGTGGTCTCTCCGATGGTTTCTGTATACTTCCCGAATTTCCTGTCGTAAGGCTTCGCCGATTCCGTCAAGTATGACCTAAGTTATCAGAGGTTGTCGCATGAGCCATGAGCTTTTGAGGGCGCTGGAAGCCACACGAAAAGAAGGGGTCCAAGCTATCAGCGTAACCTGATCCATTTTTTTTCGTCTTTATGGCATTTTATTGGCTTACGAAAGCTCGTTTTGTCTTAGAAGAGTGACAGTTATACGTCCAATGCCTATTGAACATTATATTTATATTTAGCGTCCATTCATAGAACCGTATTAGAGATTTTTAGCTTGCCCGTATGCTTTTCACATTACCGTCTTGCTGTAATACCGAATGAAATCTACGCGAGCGCGTACCTCCACAAAACGTAGACTTGCTTTCCCGGCGCGTAAACTGCTCGCCGGATACGTTTGACGTTTACGGCCATATCTCCTGAATTCACTTTCGCTCGCGGCTACTCTGATATCCGCTTTACGAAGACTCAAGCAGGCCGAGTCAAAATAAGCCGGAGTGCGAGTCCCCATGACCGTTCCCTATATTTGCGAACACGACGTCACTGCGAGTGCCCCACCCATAAGGCCCGCATTCGAAGGACGTGCTGGTTGGCAAAAAAGCTCCGCCGGCGGGACCTTTCTGCATAGCAGAGTGGCGTGTGTCTGCATTTCTTCGATTGAAGATTCTGCAAACTGCTATTTTCTGAACTCACAGCTTTTAAGAGGAAGAGTCACTGCCTATATTGTACGATTCTGTTAGATCAACGTATGCTGATTTGCTCGTCGTGGATGGGAGTCATAGAAGTATCTTATGCTCTTCGAAAGCGAAAGTTGCACATTTTCGCGATGACTGATGTTCGGAGAAATATTTGCGTGACATGGATGTAAACGTATTCGATTTCCGTCGCAAAATGTGCACTGCAGTTTCAAACGACGTACAGCATTGGCGGCAACATATGGTTTTGAGTTATTTGTGCGAGGTCACGGATTCTCATTCACGGCTGAAAATGCTGACCTGAGATGAATTTTAAAAAAAAGCAGAAGAAAAAGAAGAAGCAAACACTCGTTGCCCTGCGTTGGGCTGAGGTTAACGAGTCCCCATGAAAATTAAAGCGACGTTCTCCTCTATGGCGTTCCTCATAGCCGAGTGAGCAGTTTTGCGATGTTATACACGGTAATTTAATGACATACGCAATCTCTCGCACGGTTACTTCGCTGCATCTTATGCCTACAACGTGTTTACACATTTACTTCGCTGCTTTATTCTTGATACACAAGCTTGGAATTTGCATTGTCACTTCATAAAAATCGAGCCGTAGAAGAAAGCTAAGCTGACAGGAATATGACAAGAAAGAACCTTCACTGTTTCCGTTATAAGGCGTATCAGATCTCCGATAAAAGGCGATGCATTTAATGGATTGGTGTATTCGCCGTCGCATAGCGTACAAGCAGCTTCGGCAAAGCTAAAACAGTGCTGGGGGCTCATGCGTAGTCGTACCTTTCAGCCCTGAGATTACGCTTTTTTTTTTGCACACAGGCAAAACACTGATATGTAGGCACTCGCAGATCATCGCGTCAAATTCATTTTTAACTTCACTAAGATGTCTATTCCGTCGACAACCGGTCACTGCAACTGGCCCTGTTCAACACAACGAGCTCCAATGTTTTCGCAAACAAGACGCATCGTTATTCACACACCACACACAATATTGTCATCTTCACCCTCCGCAAAGATGAACCAATATTGTCGCTGCCTTTCAACGCACACTACACGCCACAATAAACGCGGCACATTTTCGAAGGCGATGCCACTGTTCCTCACACAGACCACCAGGTGGGTCCACTTCTCCAGCGTGGCACATTTTTCCTGACACACTTTACCACACACTAGTATGTTCTCTGACACATACCACAGCTAATCTTGTAACGGTAAGATGAAGGTAGCGGTTCAAAAAAAAAAAAGAAGCGTGCGCCAAGCACTGTGCGACTGTACAACGCTGAGCCGGCAGCGGAAGTGTTTTGCCAACCACCGCCGTTGCAAGTGCATTGGTGACATCACGCAGTGACGTAGACGCCGCGGTGTGATGTACTCCGGCAGAGGTCATTACGACCACGTTGTTTGAACCGGATTACCGAAGGTAGGGTGACCTAGAATACCAAATTCGTAGACGTGAGAAGCCTAAAGCCCCTGATGATGATGGGTGGTGACTGATGCCATACCCTTTGTAAAGGGCGGGCACATTTTTGCACCCCAGCTGATAGGTCGGATAGGTGGTTCCATCTGGCTGGGGCCACGATGAACTAGGGAAGCACAAAATTGTTATTTCAGAAACAGGGTGCATTCTATTTCTGGTGTGGATACCTTGCAGCGGTGTAATTACGAATGAGTTGCCTTTTTATATTTTTTCCCTTAACCCATATATGCCCAGTGTCCTACCTATAGGACGCTTTTTTGATGCTCTCTATATCGCTATTTCTTTAGCTGACGACTAGCGCCACCTACAGCACATCAAGCAGGCCTCATTCTCAGTGTGTGCAAGCCTAGACATTGCTTGCTTTTCACGCTGCCACGTGCCGACCGCTTTCTCCGGGCAAACGTGTGCTTTCTATGAAAGATGTCACTGGAGAGGAGAAGTGCAATGTCGGTGTGCACGTGAAATGTTTCCAGGCTTACCGCACCCGCACATAGCACCCCTAGTGAACAGTGTCCTATGTGTAAAGGACAGGCTTGAAAAACAGTGTTGCGTTTACCTGGCAGTAAATAAAGAACTTGTGCTTTCTTTTGTGGGTAGAAGTACACGTTTTGTGAAAAAAATATTTGTTTTGTCATTTTTTCTGAGTTTGGGCATATATGGTTTAAAGACACTAGGCGAAAGTAAACGTGTCTACGATTGTAGTTCCACGAAGCGTCTCAAGATATCTTAAGTGTTGAGCGCAGATTTATGAAGACGGGAAAAGATGGAGACACACAAAGGCGATAATTTTCAACAAATGATTTATTTGAAGCCGGATCACACACATTTGTACATTGAAAAAAAATCAATGCTCAAGCATGCGCAGATACAGTTGCATCGAGGAAAACTAGTTCTTTGTTTGTAAATGATCGTGACGGGGTACTAACGCAATCTCGGCTGCAATCTCGTCAAAAGGTGTTGATAGCATCGCCCGGTAACTTGGTATTCCAGCACCCCTTTGCGTATACCTGAATAGCGCATACGCTGAAAACCTCCATTTCGATTTTGCCGCAGCAGTCATTGAATCTGATCTAAATTATAGTTTATATGCAGTTATCGTCATTCAGTGGTTTGCGCAAACGTAAACGCATACGTTCATGTACGTACGTGAGCGTTTACGTTTGGGCAGCCAAAACTTTGCTGAAAAATACATTCCGAAAACACACTAAACGTAATCCGGTGTTACGGTAATGCGGTAACGTTAAAAAGCATGCGGACAAACTAAAAAACCTCTATTGACGAGGCTCTTCCGTCCGTTGCTCATGAAGCAAGCTAAGGTAGGATTTAGGCCACTGGATGGTACCGCCGCTTCCCTTTCGGGGAGGAGCGTGAAGATTCTTAATGGCGATAAGTCATACTTCAACAAAATAAATCATAACAAGACCGATGTTCACATAAAGATGGAGGCGTCAAATCATTAGACATCGTTGAAGAGAAAATGTCGCGCCAACGTTTCGACAAGACCACTTGTCTTCGTCAATACCCTGACGTCACACTCTCCTGTGGTCTGATCGAGCAACTCAAGCTGTCACGTAAGTCTAGCGCAGGGGTTCTCAAACTTTCTGGAACTATAATATCTATGGTTTACCGTCCCAAAAGCCACGATATGAGTATGAGAGACGCCGTAGTGGAGGGCTCTGGAAATTTCGACCACTTGGGGTTCTTTAACGTGCACCTAAATCTAAGCACACGGGCCTCAAACATTTTCGCCTCCATCGAAAATGTAGCCGCCGCGGCCGGGATTCGATCCCGCGACCTTCTAGTCAGCAGTCGAGCGCCATAACCACTGGGCCACCGTGGCGGGGCTCTTTCTGGAACTGTGGAACCCCAATGGCTTTTCCCGAGTGCCGCGGAACCCCCAACTTTTTCGTGAGCATGAAGGCAAGCGAAACGCAAGGGAGGGGGGGAGTTGAAGGTAGCCCCGCCCCCCCCCCCCCCGCCCACGCTGCTCCGCGAGTCGCGTAAAGCGCCCGCCAACCATACATTGCATGCTTTCAGGCACCGCGCAGCGTAAGCAATGTGTTCTCGTATTCACGCAAACAAATCGCCGGACGTGCAGATGGCTGTTTTATTTTTTCAAAAACAAAAAACCATGCCAGTCGCACAGTGAAACGGCAGTCGACCGATACACCGGTTGTAAAGCTAGGCCTAAATGCTCGTGTATCCCGCAGCCGCTACGAACCGACGCTTCCTGTGCGTATCAATGCGCTCGTTGCGCGTGTTGATTACAAAACCAACTTAGAGCAGTGGCAAATCGCCGTGTATGAAAACTGCGCCACGTGAACGCCGACGCGCCATGAGCCTCTAATGAAGCGCCGAGCTGCCCGTTAAGTCGTTTGAAGTTCGAAAGCTCACGAGCGTGAATTACTACCAGTGCCACGCGCATTTTGTCACCACGGGTCCGCAAATTGTGCAAGTTTCATGACGCGCACTAGACGACGAGTTTTAACACGAAAGTGTTTTATGCCGGGGTCCACCAAGTACATCCGTCACGGATATGACGTTGATAAAATGGACGCCAACGGGTGAGAAAGAAAAAAACCGAGAAAAAGTTACCCCCGCTGGGAATCGAACCCACGACGTTGCGGCCACGACGGCAAGCGCCCGACGTGCTACCGACTAAGCTAACTCGGGCGATGGTCGACACGGCGCGAACGCGCCTTATATCTTTCACACATTCTCTTTCGCGGCGGGCGGAGCGGGACGGTGCCGCCGTCTGTGAGATGTGAAAAGGAGTAATGCTTCACGATCGACACTTACGAGCGCTTACTCCGAGATTGCATGCGATATCGGAGGTCATGGTTAAAGCGTCTCGATGCCAGAGAGCTAGACTGGCTGCGCTGGCGTCGCCTAGGCACGCTTGACGCAGTTACGTTCTTCGCATTTGGCTTCGTGTTAGCGTGCATCGGCTCATCGGAGTACGTGCACCAACGGGATTTCTCCGCCGCCGACTGCTTCAATTGCGAGAGCACCGACTAACAAAACTGCTGCAATATGCGTCGCAGAAAGGGCGCGATTTCGACGGGGGAATGTCGTGCCTTGGTGGAGCGAGAGCAGCGCCTGCGAGACAGAGGCCAGCGGGACGCACGCGTTTGCGGCTCAGGCTACGAACCTCTACCTCCCGTGTTGCTGAAGCGCACTGTGTGTTATGTATGCATGAGCACAGGCGTCGGCTACCCATTACTAGAAAGCGCACGCCGTGCCGTTTCTCTCCTTAATTGACGACGCTTTGAAGAAGTGCATACCGGGTACCAGTGTTGATTATGAGCTTGTTGATATCATCCTTATGCGGGATTCACGATTCGCTGTGTCCAATTATTTGTTCACACCGACAGCTACCACAACGGTTTAATCACGATCATGGGCGTTAGTCGTCGCGATAGAGACATGCTGTCAACATGGGTGCGTCCACGTCAAACGGTGCTATAGCTGCCAAACACGAATAGACATTGTACAAGCTCTCATATATCACTACACAATAAGCACTACTTCTGTGAAGACACGTTTCACTTTCGTGTTATACCGATTCCTATGTCGGAGGGATCAGCCATGTTTTTTAGTGATGCTACCACGTGCGTCTCTCGTTACCCGCAGACAACCGATGTGCGGATGCGGCGTGCGACGGCTGCGTTAAATGCAAAATGCAATGCAAGTTTGCTGGTCTAAATAAATAAATTAGTTGCTGTAAGGGTAAGACGGGAGCAGGTTGCATTCCTTCTGGCCGCTCACGGCACCCTAAGATGACCTTCACGGAACCCAGTTTGAGAACCCACGGTCTAGCGTATCATTAGCTGATGCACATCACGGACAACCTTAAACGGAAGCTGAAGCACTTAAAAAAAATGACTTCGGAGCGTATAAGAATTGTTTCATCAGTACTGAATTCGAAAAGCGATGTGAGAGTTCTCAGAAGTGAACGCAAATAGCATTTTTTGGCAAAAACCAGAGGCTGTGGCCGCATGGCTTCCTGAGATGCTGAGCGAATGCGGTGACGTCATCCTCGGTATGCCGCATTATCTGGAACAGCAGCACTGCTGAAGCATGGCCTCCTCGATTAGCTCCGGCAACGGCACGTCACAAGTTAATCACGGAGGCCACGGTTGAAGATACAGAGACGCTTGTTTGCAGTGGCGTAGGAAATTTTTTTCGGGTGGGGTGGGGGGGGGCACCTCCTTGATCCGACATTGGGTCCGGGCAGATAAGTGGGTTCGAGTGTCATTTTTCCTCTGTATCCCATGGGGAAAAAATTTCGGGGGGAGGGGGGGGGATACGCCCCTGCTTGTTCAGGTTGCGCTTGGCTGCTTGTCGTTGTTCTAGATATCGTAATCCAGCTGCAGAACTTTCAGCTTCGCTATACTTACTTGTGCCTTCGTCACATAAACAGCGCTCTAGCAGTTCGGATAAGTGAGCGGCGAGAACCTACCGTCGGAGTGCAGCGCGGCTCCGCCAGAGGAACCGAAGATGACGTAGGTTTCCACGCCCAGACTTTCGGCGAGCTCGCGTGGGCGGAGCAAGACTAACTCTTCTTTCGCGCATTCTAAAGCTCCTGCTCCAACAACCGCGGAAAAAATTACATCATCGACAGTAATGTCAGTCCTGGCAAACCACAAAGTTTTATCGAATACTAAAACCTCCGCAGCTTTCCTTTAAGTGGACGACATGACAGGTTTAGTCATGCACTCCTCCTTTATGTCGTGGTAATCGCGTGTAAGCTGAGCAATACGCGTGAATTCATGTAGGGAGCAGATCCTATTTGAGGAACTACTACTGTCGTTTTACGACGTAAGGCTACTTACGCATGGCGGTGCGTATGAAGCAGGCCTAGTACCAAGTGGAGTACTGCTTGTGAAACACATGAAAAGTCCGAAGGTTCACGGTCACGTCTCTGGAATTCAGGGCGGCCAAGAAACAAGCGTGACACGTCGTCGGAGCATTCTTCTTCTTCTTCTGCTTCTCCTGCTTGAATTCGAGGAACGTGGCACGAGGTCTTTCCTAGCGATTCATAGGATTGATAATGGTGATCATACCCCGTAAAGTAACGCTACCCACATCGGTGCTTTCACCTTCCTGCCCGTTTGCAGTGTGTATGTGGCCCCAGCCTGTTTTATCTTGATTCTTGGTTTCTAACCAACACGGGATAGGAACCGTGAAACCAGCGGCTAATATAAGGTGAAAACATTGATGGACACTTCGCAAATTTAAAGTGTGTTCGGCGAAAGCCTGTGACCATTCGACTCCGCCAACGGACGTCGCCGCTGGACGTCGCCGCTGGACGCCGCCGCCGTGTTGCGCAACAGTTGCGTTGGAAGGAGCAACGCGCAACTGTTGCTATGCGCCGCTGTGCCGGCACATGGTTGCTGAGAGAGTGTGAGGGGGAGAGGCCGCAGCCGGACGGACGGACGCAAGTATGAGACATTAAAGGCCTTCGCCTTAAAATTTTGTGAATTCAGACGAAGGGTGAGGAACAAATCGGTCGCCAAGGCCCCGCGACTGCGAAGAATGGGTTGGTACACGAAAGATTAAAAAATACCGTAACAAAAATTGTAAGTATAATACACCGATGCAGTTCCCGTGTCTGGAAACACACTGAATATCGTTTCTGTGTTAGTTTTTATCACTGAGGCTATATATTGGCAGAAGAAATGCTCATGGGCAACCACGTTATCTCTCACTCTCTTTAAGTATATACAGCATGGGCGTAAATTAACTCCGCATGAAGAATTGGTCGGAACTTTTCTTATACTTAAGCAATTTCTATAAAAACAAAAAGCGTTTTGTTCCTGGATGTCAGAGAACTTCTACGCTTCGCTAAAATTGCACGTGAGCGCCACCATTATTCACTACTTTTCGTGAACTATTGGAGATGTTCGCGAAAGACCTCTGAAGATATTCCTTCAGTATACATTTACGAAAACTTTGGGAATTCGCTGCTCGAATTCATCAAGAGTTTTTTGGTGTTGTTCGATAATCTTCCCCTTTCGCCCACCCCCACAGGAACAAGTCGCATGGCGTCAGGTCACTTGCAGTCCATTTTAGGGCACCACGACGTCCCAACCAGCGGCGTCCTGGAATATGTATCCCCAGTAACGTATGTACCCGCAACATTCGTGGAGATCACATCAGTGGTACACGAATGAGATAGGCAACCTAATTTGCGAATGATTAGGAACAAAATGCCTCGCAATGTCGTCTTGCGCCCAATCAAAGTGGAGAAAGACGCAGAAGTGCGAAATGTGTTCTGTGCCCTCGGTACTTTGATTAGGCGCGAAAACGAAGTTGTGGACGACGCCAACTTGCCCAAACCCGCACCTTAGTAACAAAATGCATTTTGTTTAACTAAATTTGCAAGAGTAATAAAAAGTTATGTTAAATAGCTGTGAATAGGGAGTGCATCATATTGCACAGCCTGAAAAAAAAGCTTCTATTCACTTTGGTGTCTTTAGTAGCGCGTTCGCAATTTTTATGTGTGTGTTTTACGAATAACGTAGCGAAACACGTGCAAGCATCGAACTTCAGTGGCAGTGTGTGTGCGTGTGGCGTTTCCGCTAATTCAGCGATTAGAAATGACAGCCCGGCCCTGACTGAAAAAATTTTCAGATACGTAAAACAGCTGAGATAGAGACACCCGACAAACGAGGACGTTGTCAATTGCCTCCCAGCTGCGCACTAAATCTCCAACGCGCTCACTCCGCAACGCAAGCGCTTTCAGTTTCAGTAGGTTCCGAGGCCGCTGTACACATGGACGTCAAAGCCGCGTTTCTCGCGCTTGCAGCTTTCGCGGTCAAGTACGGCTGTGCACTGGAAGATCGCTCCGAAACCTGCAATCTCCATTACAAGCCATATTCCGTCCTGGGAAATTTCACTCATTGGGCCGTCTCTTCGGAAGCTGAGTTATGTGCAACGGTGCCAAGGTAACTAACGAGAAATTTTTCACGTGAAACTATTCGTGTGCGATGATAAAGGCACAAACCTACTTTTGATTCCTTAGTATATGCTTCAACAACGCGTAAGCGTTTACCGAAAGATATTTCTTTTTTTCGTGAGAACATTGACAAGTCGGGTTGTTTATTCTGGCAGGTTCCCAATTATTATATAGAAGCTTTGATTTGATTGCTTCGATCGGGACCTACTATATGTGATATATTATGCACATATATTACAGGTCTGATTTATGAGAATTTCGTACAGCAGCGCAGTTAACTAGTACACTGGACGGTCTGTGGATAGACCTGTGCCTTTTTTTTTTTTTTTTTGCGCCGCTCTTCGAGAGTCTTGGTATTAAGCAACAGACCGAATTCAAAGCTTTATTGCAAATTGTTTATGAAATTTTGCAATAATGATTTAATTGCCCAAACCATATGAAAAATGCCACGCCAATTTAAATACGTCCGCCGCAATGAATAAAATTGTGGCGCAAAATTGTATGTGCCTTCTCTCGCTATGCACAGTTACCCTTCTGAAAAAAAAAAGATGGCGAAACTAGCGCTAAGCACTAAGCCGCGCAAGCCTTCAAACATCGAAACCGGGCGATTCTGAAGACTCATCTGGTTGCTTCTAGGTTGCTCCTAGGCCTTAGCTAGGCGATGAGGGTTGTTTCTATGTTGCTTCTAGGTCGTTGCTAGGCTTTAGCTAAGTGAAGCTAGGTTGTTTCTCCGTTGATTCTCAGCGCAGAGAGGTTCGAGTTAAACCACAGACAGTCAGAGACACGACACAGATGTCCAAACTCCAGAGATAGAAACTCGCGCTGATACCAAGCGTTCGCACCTCTCACACAGTCACAGACACGACAAGGACGTCCATCCAGCGACAAACTCGCCCTAAAACCAAGCGTTCGCACCTCTCATACATCTACGGGCACGTCGTCGTTGGCGTACGTAGGCCTTCCATCGCCTCGGCGTCTTGTCGCAGCCGCCGTTGGCTTTCCCGCTCCCTAGTGTTGGGCTAACTCTGGGGGTAGTGGTTCTTACCCAGTTTCTGTGGTACATATATCCGTTTATGAATCGCTGATACGGCACTCGTATTACGGCAGCTTAAACAACTTCGCTGTTAAAAAACAACGAAACGTCATTCCTCGACTGATAAAGCATATCTGGAATATCATAGCCCCCTCCTCTTCTGTAGCTTCTGTCTTTTTTCTCTCTCTCTCTCTCGTCTCTCTCTGTACTCTCAAATGGATGAAGTGACGTGAATTCAGAGGAGTTCCTTCGTGTATTTATTTCGACGTCCTCTTCAGAGTTTTTACTTGTGCCACTTTCAACTGCGTCTTCGTTTACCTTCTGTGTATGGCGCTGCTGCACAGCAGCAGTATTACAGTAGTGGTGCGAAAGGAAAAGAAGCTTATTTCTGAAGCCCATAGGAGACAGCGGCGCAGCGTGGTAGGGGATGGAGAACGGGAGTTAAAGAAAGGCAAAGAGAGTAGAAAAAAAGAATGACGAGGCTAGTCCGTCGGTCGGCGGCAGGTTGGGGCGATGCAAGAGCGACAGGAGGCCGATGCTCATGGGTGGCTAGTCATAAGCATTGCTTGCACTTAAAGAATATCGGTTGGTGAAAACTAATCCGAAGTCCCTGGCTACAGCTTTTCTCGTTATCATATATTTGTTTAGCACGTAAGACCCCAGACATTATGATATCATTATAATTGTCTTTCTTGGTGGAATGCCACAACCATGGCAAATATTTTTATGCTCACTGCAATAAAATTAAACAAATGTCGCACGGCCCCTTAGGCATTCGCCTAAGACGACACGAAGGCGAAAGCCATCTAATCTTTAGTCTAAGTCGAGTGCATTGATCCTTCCCCTCCAAAAAGAAACCTTTCTGTACTTACCTGGTTTTGCAATGCCTCCGGGATCGGAGTCCGTGCAAAATTTTTGCATCTCGCATGGTTTTGCACTGCCTCAGAGATCGGCCCACGCTTGACCGATCGACGATATCAGATGATCACGTCATCATTTATCGTAACCTAGTGGCGCGATCGTATGACGTAGCGACCGCGTAATTATCACGTCACATGATGACGTCATGACGTGGCGTTATCACGGAGAAGCTCACGTGGGTTTTTGGACTGGGCTTAGTGAGACCTGGCGAGCCTCGCAATCCTCTCGCAATGTCTCGCGCAAGTCTCGCGCAGGGAAACACCGCGAGTCATTTCGCGTAAATATTGTGAAAAATCACAACAGTGGTCTGGCAGGCATGTGTGCATGTACTTAATGCATCTTCACAAACAACACAAAGAGGAAATCGCAAGGATGCAGGCGCTCATAGAGTGCTTACTGCATACACGCGGGTGTAGTGCATAGCCAGGCTAAACAAAAGTGTAAGCTCAGACAGGAAAGTTGGGCTAGTTGGTTCTAACTGCACACTTGAAACATATTCATTTGTCACAGAAACGACGTCGGATAAGACCAAACATTGCGCCTTGTCTATTTCTTGATGTCGTCTGACGTCTCTTTCTTTTTCGGTTTTCTTCTTTTGCGCGAATTAGATATGTCTGAAACCTAACGCTTCGAAATACTAGACGCGTAATTTAAGTTACCTCATATTTACGATAAGTGCCTCAAGGCACACAGATTGTGTATGATAATAAAAAAATAAATAAGAAATAGCATTGCTGATAGTGCACCGCATGCATAAACTGGATTTTTAGGGTTGGGCATTCCGATAGCAATCATATGGATATATATATATATATATATATATATATATATATATATATATATATATATATATATATATGTAAGGCGCAAAGAAAAATAAAGCGGAAGAAAAAAATTCCGAAGCACCCGACCGGGGGTTTGAACCAACGACCCCTCGCTCCCCAGCGCGCTGCGTTCGACAACTCAACCACGCGCCATTCATGAGCCGGCGAAATAACGGCGAGCTATTTATATACACCATTTACCGCTGGTGGTAGGAAAATCTCGGAGGAGATTCAGCGTGTTTTCTATCACGCAACACTCCTACATTTTCTTTCAGTTTGAAAGCTACCCTCGAGACGCGCACGACAGGGTGGCCCCTTTCTCTACCCACTCGCGATGTGGAACGAAATAAAAAGAACACCGGGCACGGCTTGCGTCAGACGCCCCCGTGTGGCAGGAGGCGCAGAGGGGTCAGTTTAAAAGAAAAAAAAAACACGGTTGATCCCTCCGTCATAGGAATCGGAATAACACGAAAGTAAAGCGAGCTCTTACAGAAGTAAGTGAATGCTTACTGTACATTGATATAAGAGAGTTTGCACAATGTATATTGATGTCTGGCAGCTAATAGCGCCGTTTAACGTGCATGCACCCACTTTGATGATTGGTGGCACATCTCCATCCCGCCGACTAACGTCCATGTTAAATGATTAAACAACCCTTGTGGTAGCTGTAGTAGTTAATGGTGAAAGCGTAATCAGAGAACGAGGTGTGATAGCCAGAAGAGCGTCGCATATTGGACGCAGAACTTGGTCGCCATCCCGCGGCATGTTAACATGTGATTGAACACCACAGCTTGACTAGAGGAAAACGCAAAGCGCGTCGTGCAGCCCCGGTTGCCCGGCCGCGATTTTCTCGGGGCGAGCGCGTGAGCATGGAACGCGGTGTTACAGCCAAGTGAGGCAGGCGCGCGTCGCAGAGCTATTTTTGGTTTGTATTAGCGTGATGCTGAGCGAGACCGACGCTTTTACGACGCTTGGGCAAAGGTCGCCACCTCGCGGTGTGTTAAGGCATTGACAAAATTGTTCTATTGAAAACGCGCCGAATGGGACGGACGCGTAACGCGTTGCTGGTGCTAGTCGCGGAGGCCACAGCAATGACGAATTACGTTACCTTACCACTTCCAGAGGTCAACACCAGCCAGCCGACCCGGGAGAGTGGTAGATATAAAAGGCGCGTTCGTAAAGCCTCCAGAGTCTGTGACCGTGGCGCAGTGGATAGCGTGCCCGGCATCTGTTGTTGCGGACCGAGCGGTCGTGGGTTCGATGCCCGTTGACGGTACCTTTTTTCTTTGTCATCTGATTATGTATATTTTTTCGACGTCATTTCCGTGACGGAAATACGTCACTGAAGTCTTGGTGGACCCCGGCATAAAACACTTTCGTGTTAAAAGAAATGTGTAAGAGCATGTGATTCTCCATTGCTGATACTTGCAGCGCCTTGCTGAAGCACAAAGACGTAACAATTGTGACAATTCTTAGTTCACGCTTGTCCTCTGTATACCTGTGCGTTCTTTTCGTGCGTCCGTCTTTGCGCTTCGGCGGCGCACTGCAAGTATCGAGCTGCTTGTCGTTCTTTGTGTGAAATTCCAATTTCTCGCTATCGCATTCATTACTTCGCCCTTGCGGCGAAACTGCGAATTTTTTGTTTTTGTCTTGACTTTTGTTTTTTCCCTCGACAATACAGCCAAAATGTACAAACAATTTGCCCATACTTTTCTAGGCTTTACTATCTCTTCGCGCGACTTTGGTTTTTGTTGTTGTTGTTGTTCTTCCGAAGATATTGTGCAAGCAGGCTTCCTTTATATTCTTGTCATTCCTCCCTGTGTGCGTCGTGTTGCTTTTCACGCTGCTTACTTCCATGGGTCCTTTATTCTCTCGATGAACGTTATGGCAGTAGCTAGAGAGCGGCGCCGGCTTTTGTGCAGGCGCATTCCCCACACTCTGTTCCACGTTTGCTAAGATTCTGATACCATAGTGAAATCTGCGTTCTTCTAACCCTTGTCCTTATTAAAAACAACCAATTTCTTTTTTTTTTAATTTTCTGAATAGTGTGGAGATCTCTGAGGGTATCTCAGTTGAATCCTTAAATATGCCGTGCAAGATGTTTTCACTGCCATCTGTGAAGTCGGCTCACATCTCCGTGAGCTCAAAATGGTTGATATTGCAACGATTATTGACTTGACAAATGGTCCAAACTTCAAGGTTGCTATCTTTGTGGAGACAGTATTTCTTTGGCGTGTTGTTTTTTTTTTCTTTACAGGAAAATACAAAGGAAGGGAGGCAATATGGCGGACGCGGCAGTGGCTACCTTGCTTTGCATGGGTGTTGTGATGCCCCATAATATGGGCATAGGAGGTGGATTTATAGCAACTCATTACTCGAGGTATGGCATGCGGCGCGAGTACTTGCATGGCTGTGCACTTCGTTACTGTACCATGTATTGGAGTCCGGAACGTCGACATCCGGAGTGCGCTGTTTGCTAGATGTACGCAGCCAATTAGCTCCGAGAACCCCACAAACAATGCGTTTCCGACACAGTTGATCGATTGCTTTTCATCCTGCGCGTAGTTCTGAAAGATTTCTCTAATATGAAGTGCCTGTATACAACCAACGCCACCTTATTGTGATTCGTATTGCGTAAATAAATAAAGCCTACCGGAGAGTCTCATCTTGCGAGAGAAGCGAAAAATTTTGTTTGTTAGAAGCTTCCAAACAGGCAACTAATATTTTTTTATATCTCGTTTGAAGAGCTGTCGAGGAAAAGTCGCATCTTTTCTTTTTTAACACGAAAGTGTTTTATGCCGGGGTCCACCAAGACTTCGGTGACGTATTTCTGTCACGGAAATGACGTTGAAAAAATATACACGATCAGATGGCAAAGAAAAAAGGTTCCGTCAACGGGCATCAAACCCACGACCGCTCGGTCCGCAACAACAGATGCCGGGCACGCTATCCACTGCGCCACGGTCACAGACTCTAGATGCTTTACAAACGCGCTTTCTCGCGGTCGGCGCGGTGGTGTTGCCCTCTGGGAGCGGTAAAGTAATCGTCATTACTGTAGGCCTCCGCGATTAGCACCTGCAACGCGTTACACGTCCCTCCCAATCGGCGCGTTTTCAATAGAAGTTCAATTTTGTCAATGCCTTAACACACCGCGTGGTGGCGACCTTAGCCGAACGTCGTAAAAGCGTCGGCCTCGCTCATAGCTCTGCGACGCGCGTCTGCCTCACTTGGCTGTAACACCGCGTTCCCCGCTCACGCGCTCGCCTCTAGAAAAATCACGGCCGGGCTACCGGGCGTGGTGTTCTAGTCCGGCCGTGGTGTTCAATCACATTTTAATATGCCGCGGGATGGCGACCAAGTTCTGCGTCCAATATGCGACGCTCTTCTGGCTATCACACCTAGTTCTCTGATTACGCTTTGACCGTTAACTACAACAGCTACGACAAGGGTTTGTTTAATCATTTAGCAGGGACGTTAGTCGTCGGGGTGGAGATGTACCACCAATCATCAAAGTGGGCACATCCACTTTAAACGGGGCTATAGCTGCCAGACATCAATATACATTGTGCAAACTCTCTTATATCAACATACAGTCAACATTCAGTTACTTCTGTAAGGGCACGCTTTACTTTCGTGTTATTCCGATCCCTATGACGGAGAGATCAACCATGTTTTTTTTCTTTCCTTATGATAACCTATTGGTGCTATACAGGATGTCGTTTTTTTAGAAAATACCGATTTTTTAATAAAAATCCTACGAAAGTAAGGCTCCTGCCGTTTCGCACACGAACTCCACGTCGCGGCGGAATTAGTTGGCCGCAGTTAAAATAACACTGTTGCGACTAATTAACAAAAACTCGTTAATTAACTTTTTATTATTGACCTATTTTTTTAGAAATCACGAAAGTTGCACGTAGTTCGAGATATTCATCATCGAATTTCAAGGTCTAAATCGAAACTGATCGCGCCCGGCGCGCACGAAGCGCAACCGTTCTGCTAAATCAGACAGAAACTACCCGTCACATATGGGAGTGACGAAGTTTGAATGACTGCGCGCCGCGTCCGTATGTTTCCGTGAAAAGCTGCAAATCGTCTCGCGTGTGCCCGTGCATCGCCTTACTTTTGCGCGTAGTGTTTGGCGCTTATCTGTTTCTTTCAAACTGTGCACAAGAAAACCGCAATATCAACCTTATCTTTGTCTGGGAAGCATAAAACTCAGGGGCGGCCACTGCGGCGCTTCTTCTTGCAGACAGGCAAAATAGTTTATAGTTTAAGAAAGAAACATATAGGTACCACCCATCGCACGCAAACATTAAGCTGTCTACTAGTGCATTTCAGAATGCTTGCCGATTTTTCTGACCTGATTTTGCTTTGGCGCGCCTTCATTCAAATTTTATCACTTCCCTGCCACGTGTCATTCCGGTGTTCCGCCGCGCTTTGTGCGCGCCGGGCGCGATCAGTTTCGGTTTCGCCCATGAAATTCTAATATGACTATATCTAACTAGTGCAACTTTTGTGATTTTTAAAAGATAGGTATGCCATCAATTGGCACGCACTACATTTTTGTAATATAAACAACTGCCCTCAAGTCAATAATTAGGAATTAATTAACGGGATTTTGTTAAGTAGTTGCGTCAATGTCATTTTAGTTGCGGGAAAATACTTCCGCCTCGACATAGAGTTTATGTGCAAAAACGAGAGGAGTCTGACTGTCATAGAATTTTTGTAAAAAATCTGTATTGTCTTAAAAAAACACCCTGTATAATTACTTTCGTTCTTAGGAAAAGCGTTGCTGCTGAATTGCGTAGTGGTTGTTTTTCTTTTAACCAACGGACTCCTGCCAGAACCCTTAAAAGCACTCCGAGGCCTACCTGTATAATAATACCCAGTCATTGCATGAACAATACGGAATAAAAGTTGATTGATTGATTGATTGATTGATTGATTGATTGATTGATTGATTGATTGATTGATTGATTGATTGATTGATTGATTGATTGATTGATTGATTGATTGATATACTAGCGTGCACACTCGCCCCAACATTTGTTTTTGGTTCAGCCGTTCTGCCCATTTAGGGTGCCTTGATGCCCGCGAGCTCCGGTGAGGAAAGTCGCGTCATCTGCTACGACGGCTGCCATTGCGCCTCCCACCGCAGCTAGCAGCCCGCGAAACGCGCTTCACAGCGCTCTTGCGGTGCACGGATACGTCCGGAAATAAGTGCACGCTAGCGAGCTTTTAAATGCGAAGCATTTCTTAGCGAACTTCTGCGACTTTGAGCGTATCTATCTATCTATCTATCTATCTATCTATCTATCTATCTATCTATCTATCTATCTATCTATCTATCTATCTATCTATCTATCTATCTATCTATCTATCTATCTATCTATCTATCTATCTATCTAGCCGCCTACGACTTTGTGCTCTCCTGGCCGTTTCGTTAATCGGATGTATACCAAAGTTGGTGTGTCATAACATGGCCTTATTACGAACATAAATGACAGGTCATATCATGAAAATCATGACACGCAAGTCATGAACAGCATGATTTAAATTCGACGGCCTTAGGCTCTTGCGGCCGTTCCGTTAATTTCATATACATCAAAATTGGTACGGCGTGACAAAAATTCATGACGAACATAATGACAGGTCCTAACATGCAAATCATGGCGCGCATGTCATGTGCAGCATGATTTACATGACATGGCCTCTGGGCTCTCGCGGCCGTTTAAATGAAGGGATATATACGAAAACTGGTATGACGAGACATTTCTGTATAACGAAAGTAACTGGCACGTGGTAACATGAAAATGATGACATGCATGTCATGTACGACATGATTTACATGCCACGCTCATGGCGCACTCGTGGTCGTTTCGCTAGATTGATATACACCACAATTGGAATTGTGCGATGTGACTGTACGAAGAACATGAATAACAGGCGGTAGCATGAAAACCATGACATCCATGACATGTATGTCATGATTTACATGCCACGCTCATGGTGCATTCGCGGCCGTTTCGCTTGCATGTTATACGCCAAAATTGGTATTGCGCGACACGACCGTATGACGAACGTAAGTGAGAGGTGGTAACATGAAAATCATGACATGCAAGTCATGTACGACCTGGTTTACATGCCACACTCATGGTGCGCTAGCGGCCGTTTCAGTAGATTGATATACACCAAAATTGGTATTGCGCGACGCGACTGCATGACGAACGTAATTGAGAGGTGGTAACATGGCAATCATGACATGCAGGTCGTGTACGACATGATTTGCAAGCCACACTCATGATACATTCGCGGCCGTTTTCCTAGCTTGATATATACCAAAATTGGTATTGCGCGATGCGACTGCATGACGAACATGAATAACAGGTGGTAACATGAAAACCGTGACATGATGTCATGTATGTCATGTTTTACATGCCGCGCTCATGGTGCATTCGCGGCCGTTTCGCTAGCTTGATATAAACCAAAATTGGTATTGCTCGAAGCGACTGTATGACGAACGTAAATGAAAGGTGCTAACATGAAAATAATGACATGCATGTCATGTACGACATGATTTACATGCCATGCTCTTGGCGCACTCGTGGCCGTTTCGCTAGGTTGACATGCACCAAAATTGGTATTGCGCGATGTGACTGTATGAAGAGCATGAATAACAGGTGGTAACATGAAAACCATGACATGCTTGTCATATATGTCATGATTTACATGCCACGCTCATGGTGCATTCGCGGCCGTTTCGCTAGCTTGATATACACCAAAACTGGTATTGCGCGATGTGACTGTATGATGAACATTAGTCGCAGGTGGTAACATGAAAAACCATGATATGCATGTCATGTATGGCATGATTTACATGCTATACTTATGGTGCACTCGCGGCCATTTTGCTCGTTTGATATACACCCAAACTGATATTGAGCGATGTGACTGTATGACGAACATAAATGATAAATGAGAGGTCTTAACATGCGAATCGTGTTATGCATGTCATGTACGGTATGATTTACATGTCATCGTCATGGTGCGCTTCCGGCCGTTTTGTTAACTGGATATATACCAAAATTGGTATGGCATGACACGAGTGCGTGATGAACATAAACGACAGGTCATGCATTGTATATACCAGAATATGCGTTTCATTGGCATGGTGTATACTAGATTGTGCACGCATGCGTGCATGGCAAACATGCGATATATGGTGGACTAGATGCCATGGCATGAATGATTTCATTTGGCTCAAAGACAAACAAGACGATGTATGCAGCTCTTTGCTGGCTGCTTCGCATTACATCGATTCTCACAGTGCGTGGGATCTGCCGATTTTTTTATTTTTCTTTTCTTTTTGAATCTTGGACAGCTTTTAATTATGTTGTTGCCTAAATGCTTATTAGGGGAGCCTGTAATTCATGCAAGCTGAGGCCTGTGGATGTGTTATGCGCTAAAGGTAGACGTAGACTCTGTTATGTTGAAAACAAATCATCTTCCTTACGCCGGAAACGACAGAGTGAAGTCTAAAGCCTTACTTAATTTCCTCGTAAACTGTGCATTCCAAATGCACAATGAATCCTTTAAAGTACTTATATAAATTTCAGCAATATGTGTATTTAACACACATATTTTAGTGTTGCGGAGCTACATATAAGCGCGGTTAAGGCGGCTTATCTTGCAAAGCTTACAAACATTTTGCCCGTTTATTATTAATGGCATCATAAATATTGTACACAGGATAAAGTGCCGAGGGGCAGTATAATGCAAATATCCTGCTAAGATGAAATGAGAGCTTCTTTATCATTACTGCTGATATTTCTTCCTTACAATCTGTGGACGCATTCGTATCGGTACTCGAGTTGTACCTTGAGTCCTTATCAGAACGATGAATACGTTGTTGTGTAGTATGCCATAAAACTTCGCATACGTGCAGTATCTGTGCATTCCTCCTTTCTTTTGTAACTGCACTTTCCTTTTCTGTATATGCAGCTTTTTTTTCTTGCATGCCCAATTTCATGCACATGTCATTGAGTGTTTCTAATATTGTCTTGAATTTTGTGCGGCCGATCTACTGCGTCGCTTATTTGTCTTTTTTTATTAGTAGTAATATCTGGGGTTTTACGTGCCAAAACCACGATATGATTATGAGGCACGCCGTAGTGGAGGGCTCCGGAAATTTTGGACCATCTGGTGTTCTTTAACCTGCACTGACATCACAAAGTACACGGGCCTCTAGCATTTCGCCTCCACCGAAATGCGACCGCCGCGGTCGGGATCGAACCCGCGACTTTGGGGGCAGCAGCCGAGCACCGTAACCACTATACCACCGAGGCTTATTGTAATAACTGGCTTTCCATGAGGTACTGATTGCACAACTAAACTTTGTTTCGTATCTTTTTACTGATATGGCGTGTCTACTGCACACAATGCTGCCAGCTGTCTTGTTTTCATGCGTCTTCTTTGTATAGACGCTTCGCGAGTACCGTTTGTATGCGCACTCCTGTATGAGCCTTCAGAGCTTACATTATAAATAAATAAATAAATAAATAAATAAATACTGCTTGCTCAAGGAATTTAAATATTGAATTTATGTGCATGTGTTTGTGTGTGTGTGCGCGCGTGTGCATGCCTGTGTGTGTGGTGTGTGTGTGTGTGTGTGTGTGTGCGTGTGCGTGTGCGTGTGCGTGTGCGTGTGTGCGTGTGTGTGTGTGTGTGTGTGTGTGTGTTCCCCCTATTAATGTCCAGTGTACACGTCATTTATTTGCGCGCATTAATGCTGTGCTGGCACATGCAGTTGCACAGATGAAACGCTCCATGGCAGAATTTGTTGAGGACTGCCACTAGCCACTTCACAGAAATCGTGAATGGTTAAAAAAAGCACCTGCGTAATGATTTAAGACGGGACGAAAAGGTAACCTTTAACCACAGAAACAGTGAAGAATAAAAAAGAGTCTACTGCCCACATACACCACACATGGGCATCAGACCAGCACAGAGGGCGTACTTAAAGCACGAAAAGGAATATAGAAAACGAGAACCCGCCGTGGTTTTCTAGTGGTTATGGTGCTTGACTGCTGACCCGACGGTCGCGGGATCGAATCCCGGCTGCATTTCGGTAGAGCTGAAATGCCAGGGGCCCGTGTACATAGATTTAGGTGCACGTTAAAGAACAACAGATGGTCAAAATTTACAGAGCCCTCCACTACGGCGTCTCTCGTAATCATATCGTCGCTTTGGGACGTAAATTCCCACAAATAATTATTATCAGAACAAAAAAGAAGGATATCATCTGCAGACAAACACGCATAATATATTCCATGATACATTTCCCATCACAGAACATAGCGAAACCAAAAATCAAAGGCAGATGCGGGACCAACCAAGTACCGTAAGGATTGTTTACGAAGTTAAATGAAGGATTCATGCAAACGGCGACCAAAATCTTTTAGGTATACAGATAATATCAGTGTGTCCATTTCTTACGCAAGGTTGACACCGGCACAAGTTTTGCTTCCATGTCCATTCGAAATACCGGCTGGAAACTTACGCTGCAAATGGATTATGTGTTCGTCGGATGCCACTTGTCACGTTTGATTTTTACTGTCCAAAGAAGCCTTCTTTTCGGGTATCTTGGACAACTATACAGCTTCCAGCTTTCCTGGAATGATCAGTGCACTGCGGCACGCAACACCGTCACGAACTACCGTCACATGGTGACGGTAGCGAGCGCATAAAACTGGAGGGAAAAGATCACCGACCTAACAACAGCACGCACGCCACGCACTAGTGACCGGGCGGAGGATTCAAAATGGCGGCCACGCCGCCGCGAAGGCCGAGGAGGCAGCACCTGCCCTTTCAAAAGCTGACACCACTCTAAGCGGGGGCGCGTGCCTCGAGGCACTCCCTGCACGTTAGAATGTAGCGCCACCGCTTTTCGTTATCGCTGCCTTTCTCTATCGAGTAAAACCACGTGCGCGCTGCGGCATGAAAATATTCTTGATGGTTTCCAAGGTGTTTCTGCACCTTCGTAGTTCATGCATGAAGGTGTAGAAATACCTCGGCAAGAGTCAGAAAATTTTCGTAGTTCATCTATGAAATAAACTTTCATTGTTCATCTTAACAGCCATGCGGTTATTTCACCTTGCGGATGGATACTATGAACGCAACCTTCCTTAATGCGCTCGCTTCTATGTAGGCGTGAAAGACGGGCCCTGTCGCTGATCTCCCGCGAAGAGGCTCCCAAGGCTGCGACCAAGGACATGTTCGTGGAAAACGCTACGCTTTCCCTCATGGGTAATGAATGCACGAAATTTTATTACTCGCACAGTCTGAGTGCAATGCATGTGTGCGCATGTGTTTCGGGGGTTAGAATTGGTACTACTGTATACTAAACAAGAATTGCGTGTTGAGTATCGAATAGAAATTGTTAGTCGCAAAACTGTGGTCTGATCATTATGATGACGATGACTTATGATGATGACGACTTCATATATAGCTCATATTCACTCTGGGGGATTGGCCAAGTATCGACGATACAACGGTGGCGTACATAGACAAATATACGGCATCGAAATTCGTTTATTCTCTTATTCATATCAAAGAAGACGTGGTAGAGTAACATAAATGTAATATTGGACGCGAATAATGGAAATAAAGGAAGAGCTCAGAGGTGGCTAAACGAATATCGTAAGAGTTGACGGTTATGGTAATACAAGGGGCGGCGCTTTGCTATTTTGAGGAATGGCTGTCTTCAGACAAAAACATACTGGAGCAAATAATCGTAATATGAGGAGGCATGTGTCTGCTGCTACAAAAGTCCTGAAGCTGTTCAGCACGTTCTAACGAAATGAAAGACCATTCACCCAACGAGACCCTTAGAAGGCGCCCATCTTTTAGGGGGCTCCGGCTTTCAAAGCGGATGAAAGTAATGACTACTCAGCGGTTGGAATCAGCAAAAGACGTTGGGTGAACTGGTGGAAAAAAAGGCAGATATTAGATTGATAGAACCCGAGTACCTAGCAGTGCATTCTAGAAACAAGAGAGTTGCGTAAATGTAATAAAATAAGAACTCACAGGGTCCCTGATACATTCACCTAAGATGGATGTCATGTTAGGATGTCACCATGTGGTCACGCTATGTGACGTCATGATGACGTCACAAATTTTGGCGATCTGTGAAGTTATGATGACGTCATCACGTGATGATGATGTTTTGCATCACTAGTGTTGACGCCGCCGAGGGGGGCGCCGATTGGTTTTCGCATTTGATGAGGCATCTGAGGCTTTCGCCTTAAAAATGAAAAGACACAGCTAGGATTCCGGACTGCAATAAATGAACTAACACTGCGATATGAAACAAGAAAGCGGCTGGGTGGCTACTTCTCACCATCCCGTTTCAATGTAGACGCCAACAGACGCCGTAATCATCGTACCTACACTAACCAGCACTGCCACGGTGACTTCACCGGCTAACATCCAAACATTTATCTTTCACTAACTCTCTCTCGTTCGCTCTCTTCATCTGCTATATTCTGCAGGTAGTCTGTCCATAGCCGTGCCAGGAGAGCTACGCGGCTACGCGGAGCTGCACGAGCGTCTGCGTGGCAGGCTTCCCTGGAAAGCGCTCTTTCAAGACGCCATTCGCTTGGCCAATGAAGGGTTCCCAGTAGGACCTTACACACCTTACACCCTGTGCTACGAAGCGCCGTACATGTTCACCTGCGCCGACGGACCATGCGATCCGCGATGGTGAATAGCTTCAACTATATAATACCCTTCTCCAATTATATGTTTTCCTGTCTCCCGTTTGAACAAAATGAAGTAAGAAATGACGAAAAGTGGGATCTCTTATCTTTTAGGGTGGCCTTAAGTGCGATCTAGAACTTTTTACTTTGATCATAAACAAAAAAGATCATGTTATAGCGAGATATATTTAATATAACAAAGAAATTATGTCATGAAGAAACTTTTATTTCTATCCGCTATGATTTTATTGAGCGCTGTTGCATATATTCCTAAGAAGAGTACCCCAGAATAACAAGTATTATTGTGGCCCTTCAGTGGATCTGCCCTATACATCCAGTGCTACAGATAATGCTACAGATAATGTCATTAGGTTATTGCATCGTTCGGTCGTATGGTTTCTAATTATTTTGTTCACGAACGCATGCCATTTATTCATAATTTTTTTTATTGTGTGATGGCGTGAAAGAAAAACTGCGGTTGTGGAGTGGTCGCGTTCATAGAGTTTCCTACAATATTTGCTGGGGGAAACTCTGGAGCTACGATCGTTCAGCCACCATAGGAATGATGCGTATACATTAATTTGCCTGATCTTCGTGCTTGCGGCTTCGAACGCACTTGTGGCTTTGTTTATTGCTGCGTTTTGGCCTTTGTTTTCGAGAAAAGATTTGTCCTTTGTGAGCCTCGTGAGCTGATTCGAATTGGTCAGCTTAAAGAGGTCAGAGAGGGAAAGTCCGACTGCTGAACTTTTGCTGAACTTCGTCTTGCGGCAAAGCGGCTTCAGGCCACACGGATCCAATGCGAGCCGATAGAACTAAGCTTAAACAAGTCCACGAACTACCCATCATTCCCATGCTGGCTGAAGCGCCATGCGTTGCAGCTCCCGCAGACACTAGCACCAGTTTTCCATCTAGCGTATTGTTAGGAAACTCTATGGTGGAGTTAAACCACTTTCCTCAGAACTACAGCATGCTTAGTTCAAACCAAACCAATTTCTCAATAGCAAGATTAACGTGCAGCGCACAATGTCACACCGAGAAACCCAGGTTTTCAATATGACGTTTTATTTAACTTCGAGAACGTTCGAGGATCAGGTTACAAGGGACACCCACTTCACTGCTCGGCAATGCTTAGCGCAGTATAGTACTAGTGCAAACAACGTAATCAAAGGGAGGATGCGTGCCGAGCCGTTGGTATCGCGCGTCCTTTAGGTTGTAAAGCTGCTTTTCTCAAAAACATAGACTCAGAAAAAGAAAGTTCCGAAAATAAATACGAGAGAAAGTGCTTAAGTGCTTAGAAGTGCCAGGAATGCGCAATGACCAGCCAACGAATGGTTACTTATATTGGATAAGAGTCGCAGGAAACCTACGCTGCTGCTCCACAAATAAATTGTGCGCGCATTTATTTAACGATGATATGCAATATGAAAAACCAGATGTTAAAAAAGAAAAAGCCGACGTCATTGTGATTTTTAGCGCAGAGTGGCTTTAGAAACGATGCGACATATTGTTTCGGCATCGTGTTGATAATCGAAGACTGCTGTCTGTCTTGGATACTGCTGTCTTGGATCATCAAAACAGTGCGTATAGGATGCGCTTGATAGGGTTGTGACGCAGTTACATAAGAAAAATGATCTAGGTATCTATAAGTCCTGCACAACATCCTGCTTTATTATTTACTTTGATGCATGTAACGCTCACCTCATGCCACTGACTTTATCGCAATATTACCAAAGAACAAGCATTAGAGACAATACTCCGTATGTATTACGTAGGTATTACTTAATTTGAGATGCAATGAATTGCGCGTAATTGTGTCGTCGTTGTTCATAAAGATCATGCGACAAATAAGTGAGATCAAATTATCACTTCGCTTAGTGACGCAGAGAACGTCCAATATGCTGGGTTGCTGACCTATGCCGTCGCGCGCTTAACCGTCCCTGATATTGCGGGTTCGTGAAAATGCGCGTGAAAAGCTTTTAGGGCGAGAACATTCAGTAGTGAGTGAATTTTGTCGTGACATGTCGTGACTTCTGTAAACCGAGAAGGCGTACATTTTAAAAATATCCCAAGGTACTTGGTTTTGTGTATTGAAATATAAAATAAATGAAGAAGTTGTCACCATTGCTTGGTGACGGCTACCCCCACCCCTTTCCACATAGCTGTTTGGATAAACAATAAGAAACAAAAACTATATATATATATATATATATATATATATATATATATATATATATATATATATATATATATATATATATATATATATATAGTCCTACAAGTTCAAGAACTCTCGTTTCAACAGAGCGCACATACCGTCGCGGTACTTATTATACAAGCAATTATGAGACTGGCCGCGGCGGCTGCATTTTCGATAGACGTGAGAATGTTTGAGGCCCGTGTATACACTAAACATTTTTACACCTTTAAGGGTGTAAAAGGGTGTTAATGACATTAACACCCTCTTTTCCATTGCACAACACCCTTTTTTCTTTATATACACCCTAAGAGAAGGGTGTGCGCGGAAAAAGGGTGTTAATGTCTTTCATAAGTGTGCTAATGGAAGAAGTGAAGGACGCACACTGAAGCAGTAAGCTGCATCCATGCATGCATATTAAAATCGCGTGCATTGCGCGATGCGTCTGTTGTTGTACTGCCTTTTTTAAGGTTACGATGTCAGTGACATTACGGAAACAAGGAAATGGTGGAGCCATTGGCACAGTGTTAATTCTCGTGATATTTTATTTTCACATAAGGTCCCTACGTGGCAGCGGCCCGCTGCGTGTTGAGACACGCCCTGCAGTACCTCAATAAAGTTTACCATACCATACCATAGACAAATGACGAAGTATCGTTGCTTCACAAAATACTACAAGACTCGAGAAAATGTAAAGAAAATCAGAAAACACTTTTTTTTTTTTTGCACAGGCTCGAGGTGTGCCCTACCGTTTCATATTTTCCACTATACATATCAACCGCATGAACATTTATACGAGGGCACATATACAAATGTATAAGCAATTTAAAACAAAAGTTAAAATCATTACAAAACTTTTCTGGGTAAAAAGCTGTAAGTGGGACAGAAAACATCCCGCCGGCATGAACACTTTACAAGTTTCGGTATGAACACTTTTAATTGTTCACTTAGCCAATAAGACAGACAAAAAAAGAATTACTTTGAAGAGACCAGGATATAGGCTAATATAGTACAATTGTACATGTGGAATGTATGCAACATAGAGCACGCAATTCTGACATACGTAATTATGCATGCATTACACACTG
Organism: Rhipicephalus sanguineus; assembly: GCF_013339695.2. Classification (NCBI taxonomy): domain Eukaryota; kingdom Metazoa; phylum Arthropoda; class Arachnida; order Ixodida; family Ixodidae; genus Rhipicephalus; species Rhipicephalus sanguineus. The sequence continues at coordinate 64,509,711 of NC_051179.1, forward strand.
ATGCATAAAGTTTCACGACCCACTTGTTTACGCGCGTGCAGTGGAAAATGTATCTGTGATATGAACGTTTCGTCCACAAACATTAGAGTAAGCCGAGGCCTCACTGAGGTTCATTAAAGAAGATGGGACACAATGACACTTGCCTTGTGGTACTAATTAGCCAGCTAATGTAAACATTACGGAAGCTAACACTTCGACACCCGAATTCGTACCACTCATCCATGCAAGGGAAACCTGCAGGGAAATAATTATCGGTTCCATATACCATGCCAAAAACTGGCCGCACAATTTCTCCACGTTAATGATTTCCGCACAGAAGCACTTGGAAAAGGTAAGCAAAGACTCGGAAGGAAATCAATGTCACCTTACGGGGACACACATGAGTAACAATAATGTTAGCACCTTGCTACCGAACGAGGAAAATGAGAACATAGGCGTGCTCAGATTTCTCCATCAGTGGGGGGGGGGGGGGGCAAGTCTCACTGCAGCACCCCCCCCCCTTGCACTTTGTCGAGTCCGAAAGGAACATAACAAGCTCAACCATGGATGAACCATGGATGCAAAAATGAAAATGAAGCGATGGCGTGCTTCTCCCGACGGCCACTGGGGGTAAAGGTATGAGGTAAATTGCGCTTCGTATTACCATCGAAGGTCCTCGGTTGACATTATTGTCGAAGAGCATGCGCAGCCATAACCCTGCGCATTAAAGATGACGCGAGAGGTTCGACGGACTTAATGGTGCTCTTAATGTAATAGCGCCCCCCCCCCCCCCCTCCCTGCGCTCACCTTTGCATGAGAGAGTTGTAGGACACCACGAACTCCATGCATGTATACATGTCGCCTCACATGCTGCGCCGATTTAGCGCAGCGCATGCATGACCACGCATGCTCGTAAAACTTACGGCATGACAATAAGTGCAAGTCATATGCTGTAAACCCAATGATGGCTCAATGCACGGCACGGCGCACGCACTGCCAACTCCCATCCCACTGCTCAAGGGTGAGAAAAGACGAAGAGCGAGAACTACGCACGCTATGACATCGTATTCGAACTGTAAAGTACAAACACAGAGCGCCACTTTCAACAATGTTTACTTCGAAAACAGCACAGTTTATATGCCCATCACGCGCTGTCACAAGCGTGTGCGTACTGTCCGTCGTCGTTACCGCACCTTACACTTCAAATATGCTAAACCAACACGCCCAGTCTGCCATTCTTACAAACTATGCCATCGCCTCCGAGATAGCGCACCCGGCGCACCTTCCATCTCGGAAGCCAAGGCTGTGCGCTCCCTCATTTGCTCCTAGCGCTCCCGGCGATGAAAACGGTCGGCAGCCACGTGATAGCGCGTAGAATCACGTGGGGTGCTCTTAGCCTGGAAGCCAGAGGAAGCCGCGCTGGCCGCGCTGTGGTTCGTTCTCGCTTCGCTGTGGTTGTGCGGTATAGTTTGGTTTTTGTTCGCGTACATACAGCGATGTGTTAACTTATATGTTGTGCAGCTGTGATTGATATGCGCGTGGTGTGATCTAAGATGTCGCCCCTACGTTGTGCGTTAGCCATGCGTCTTCTCGGGGAAAGTGGCTGTACGCTGTCGAAAATGGATACGTCGAGATTCAGCCGTTCCATTGTTACGCCATTGTTGGCGGTATGGGATCTTATCATCACGAATGTTCCAGGCGAGTACCTGTTTTCTCTTTTATGTTGTTGTGGTTAGCGTTTGTGTCTTGTGTGAGATGTCATTGTATGAACGGAGCGGTTCACTGCTAAATGGAACAGGGAAGCTTGGCGGCCGCTGCCGCCTGCGACGAATTTCGCGCAGGCGCAGCACCCGTTCTGAACTCCTTCGTCCTTTCGTTGTTTGCTGTCGCGCCGGCCGCGCTTCGAATCCGCGCCTTGTTCTCGGTCTTCGTGAAGCGAATCGTTTCAGCGTCGAAAGTGCGCCGACCGCGGTGTCGGGCAGCGGCTGTTACGCGCTTCATGTTACATTTGGCTGTGGACCGCTGCGCACAGCCATTTTAACGCGATAGCGTTAAAGAGCTCGTATCGCAGAAATTCCGTCGTCGGTGTCGGCACCGTTGGTTGTGAGCGAAAAATCATCATCTTGTCCGTGACCGAAAAATCGAAAAAGCTGCAAATAAAATAAATAATAAAAACGTTGGGTCCGAGTGAGAATCGAACCCAGGCCGTCTGCGTGTCAAGCAGGTGTTCTACCACACAGCCACGCCTCTGCTTAGAGCTGCACGGAAAGTAACTTTCATGCTTCCCAAAAATACGCGTCCTGTATACAGGTGTCACAGTACCAGATGTAATATCGCAGTACTATTGCGTGGTACAAGCGTACATTGCCATCGGGCGTCACACCATGTCAATATCATAACGAACTTGTGTTTTAAAGACAGCCACCCATTACAAAAGGCACACACATTACTGCCCGTATTCCCTTAAGACCACGTAGTGGGTGCATCGCAACTTCGAAAACGTTTCTCGCGCATAATTGCCCCTGGTTTAAAGCATGCTACCCATTACATGAGGCACACACCTTAGTGCGCGCTTCTGTTAAACACTCGTAGTGTTTAAAGTGCGCACTAGGGGCAGGATATCGCTATCGCGTTCAACTCTTAAAGGCGAAGCTTAAGCGTTCCCCAATTTTTTGTCACTATACCTCAAAGCGCGTGTGTAATACTCGGATATAAGTGAATGTCTGCCTGAGCTCGTACAATGCGGCGGGACACCTACCTAGGTTATATAATGCAACAGGGTCGACAGTTGGGCTACTTTGGGACTCATAACGCCCGTGTTAAGCTGCACACGAAACAAGAAAAATATGAACAAAACTTAAGTAAACGAAACACTCGCTGCCGCTGCTTGTTCCTGTTTTCTCTGCATTGTGCTGTTTCGGTGTTTCAGGTGTCGCTCCCCCCCCCCCCCCCTCCACACACACACACATCATGAACTTTGACACGTGCAGTTTCACGTTTTCCAACCGGTTGATCCTCCCCTTTCGGCCTCTATCGCGCGCGGCGCAACTTATTTTGACGGCCCATGTACTCAGCGTAATGGACAGTTTGCAGTCAAAGCAAACAAATTCGTGGAACGAACAATGACGTGCAAAACTGGAATAGAAATCACGTTTGTGTTTAGCACGCATCTCCTAAGGCTGCAATTTACAAACAATCGTTGTAATGCCAACTGCAAGCAATTTTTGTTCTTGTCTAACCCCATTTGAGGTCAGAACTGCCATGTCGACCTTCAGATAGGTAGTGAAAAGAGGAGGGGGGGAGAGGTCCTGACGTTGTTTTGGGGGGCCACATAATACTACCCCGCGGGCTTCAGTTTGCCGACCCCCTGTTGTAGAATATTCTTCGTACGCACTCCTCTCCTATCAGAGCGCAGGTGCCGCGTTTAAGTAAGATATCACTAACACGTAATCGTTCTAAGCCTGCTAAGGTTAAAATGGAATTTGCGACGAATCGCCCCTGTCGTAGTGGCTGGCCATATGCCTACCGGTTGGCCCATGCCGCGATCACGATTTGTCGCGGAAAGATTAACCGCGTTCCTCAACTCGTGATATGGCCGACGCCACGTAAAAGGTCTTTCGTCCTTTGGGAAAGCGAAAGGCCTTGCGAGGGCCAGCTGTATTAGTTTCCGCGACGGACTCGCACTTCGCGCTTCATCACAAGGAACGAAGGTGGCAGCCAATGGCGGCCAGGCGCGTTTGGCTCGTCACCTATTTAAGCCGCGCAGCACGCACACAACAGCGCTGTGGCGATGGCTTCACTTTCTTGTGGTTATAGGGCTATGCCGTACTGGCAAGTTCATAGATGGCCGTAACCACGTTTTTTGTGCTTTCCGGTGTTTATCTGTAACGGCGTTGCCGCATGCAGTCGCGCTGAAGTCAGACTTATTGGACAGATTTAGTTGAGCGTCCGCAACAACGTACGGACGCAGTCTGCCATAGGAAATGGCTGGCAGGCTGCGTCCGTACGTTCTTGCGGACGCCCAACTAAATCTGTCTATTGATAGGCCTTTCGCTTTCCCAAAGGACGAAAGACCTTTTGCGTGGCGTCGGCCATATCACGAGTTGAGGGACGCGGTTAATTCTTACGCGAGAAATCGTGATCGCGACATGCGCCAACCGGTAGGCATATGGCCAGCCACTAAGACAGGGGCGATTCGTCGCAATTACATTTTAACCTTAGCAGGCTTAGAATGATTACGTGTTAGTGATATCTTACTTGAAAGACATGAATGCGTAGCACTCAAGTCTTCATTTGTTCGAATTTGTCCGAATATTCCAAAAAGCGTGATTTCACATTTTTTAGCCCAATATGCTAATAATTTATATATTATCGAAATACTTGATTCGTATTCGAAATTCTGAATAGATGCACACACCTATGTACTACCGATCAAGTACACAACTATAATTGTTATTAAAGGAAAGTAGTTGTTCGAGGGCTAGTTTCTTTGTTAGACAGAGCCTATTATTGTCTGTTGGTTTCATTTGTTGCGTATATGACAGTTATTACAGCACAATATTTCGCCTAGGTTGATCACAGAGCTAGTAGGTGCTCCATATATTAACAGTTTTTTTCCAGCTCGTAAAACAGAAGCAGCTGTAGGAAAGGTTCGCCACTGTGTGCGCCTTCTTTTTTTAATGCACAGGGAGACCAGTAGCGCTCATAGCATCAGCTTTATTCCCTTTGCCGTTTGTTCCCTGCGCAACTAATTATGCATGCCATTACACTGGCACTAAATTTTCTGCAGTGTACAGGACATTAATGAACAATATTCTGTAGCGAAAGGGTCTGGGGAAGTATGTGTGCATTCACGTTGTATTAGTGCTCGAACACACAAGGACACAATAAATAGCGGGAACGTGTTTACGATTGTGTTTGCGCTGTAGTACAAGGTGCATATGCAGTACACACTCAGAATGCATTTTATTTTTCAATGCAGGGTGACATTCTTGCAATCCCTTGTGCTTCATCAACTGACAGCGGTATTTCAGAGGTGCCATATGTTGCATCAACTAGACAGTGGTGTTACAGTGGTTCCAAGTGCATCTACTTGTGGTTTTGCGGATTTCCCCTACCTCGAGGTCAAACATGAACATTTTCTGTTAAGGACAATGAAACGGCTTGCTGTATGAAAGCGCCCGTTTAAGTTTTGCAATTTTTAGTACAACGGGCTATTTTCGGCATCTGTTTGCTTGAATTATATTTTTAGTGTTGATATAATGCAAAGGTCTGTTGTTAGTTTTCGAGCGCAGTAAGAACGTTTCAGATTTTTTGACTATTCAGGACATCTTAATAAGGAATTCATTATTTTAATTTAACAAATCATTTTCAAGTATCAGGCACCCTCACTGGCAGGTTCGATCAGCTTATGTTTGTTGTCAAAGTGCACATAACACGCAAATTTTGTTGTACGTAAAAAATGTGTGATCATTACCCATTCCTGTTTTTCCCAATTTTTCATATCTTTCTGTATCACAGCATACAATAAATATTTTAGATTGTTTTCAAAATCAAGTGTTCTGTTTTGCAGACCAGTTTGACTGGATGTGGAAGCCATAGTAAGCATTGCTTTGTACATATGCTCGTACATGATGTATATACATATTTATATGTGTGCACTACTTCTGATTTCACTTCATGATCCTTAATATGCAGCACAAGTGGGTGATGATCGAATTTGAAGCTTCAGATGAACACACGAGGCTTATGCATGGATCAATGCAGATTTCACTAATTCGGGGTGTCTTTCCAACCAAGCCCTCCTTATGCGAACACGACCTTTGCCAAACCAATATGAAGACGCGTTTGTGCAAATTCGGTAGTACACCCCGAATTAATGACATCTGCAGGAACACATGCATGACGCCCTTTGTGACCACCTAAAGCTTCTGTTTCGGCCATTACACATGACGCGAAATGAATGGTGTACACCCTTCCAACACCCATACAAAAGGGTGTTAATACGAGCTAACACCCTAACACCCCATAAAATTTTTGCTGAACACCCTTTCTTTAGGGTGTTAAACACCCTAATTGAAGGGTGTAGTCAATAACACCCTAAGGGTGTCCGTCTGGCGACAAACCGATTTACACCCTTAAGGGTGTAAAAATGTTTAGTGTGATACTTAGATTTACGTGCACGTTAACGAACTCCAGGCGGTCGCAATTTCCGGAGCCCTCCACTACGGCGTCCCTCATAATCATTTCGTGGTTTTGGGACGTTAAACTTCAACAATTTTAGAAGCAATTATGAGAGTTGAACTAGCTAACTTAATTAATCAAAAGAGCGAGGTGACTCATCTTGAAGCAAGCGTTAGAGAGCATTCTGAAAACGAAGTACTATAAAGGTTTATAGGCGTACAAAAATATTACGTCACTAATTTCTACCAGCCCGATAATTCCCGGCCTTGCTGATACCGTGAAATCATAACTCAACCGCTGAAGAGCACAGGTCACGTCCTCTGCTGGAGCCCTACAGTGATTCAGTGATGTCACCATCGGTCCACCGTAAACCGAGCCTCATTATCAAGCTGTCATGTATCCGGTTTCATGATCGAGTGGCAGTGAAGCGCAAACATCCACGTCACTGTCACGAGAGTCCCATAACGGTGTGGCAGTGGAGCTCTTTTGACGGCTCAAGGCCCCCATATTCAAAAACATCTGATACGGTTAAGTATTATTCAGCATGGCGATTTGCAGCCGGTACTGATCACAAACACATTTATCGCGAAGGAGGTCTGCAAATCGTTAAAGGCAGTCACGAAGTGAACGCTTTTTAAAATTTCGCGTTCCTATTTTCTGCATAAAATTTCCTGTAATTCACTGAGTCACAAAAGTTGGCGTCAGTTGCTTTGCACGTCTAGAAACGCTTGAGAAATGATCGGATTAGGCGTTTCAAGTTGTCCTATAGAATCAGTCGTTCAAGAATGTGTACACAAACGGGTATTTGAGCATAGAATTGTTCGTGACAACACATTCCAGCCAGTCATGACACTGGACTAGCAATTAGCGGAGGTAATTCAGCCTGCCAATAGCAACAAGTGCGCACAAATGATATCATTCGTGAATTCGGTCCCAGTTCATTCACTTCAATATTTTGTATAGTATGTTTCATTACCGCGTAAACATTCAGGTCAACTATGCCCTCGAGTAGATGTACCTACAGTCATTTGTTCCCTAGATATTTTCATTTCCGTGATACGAAAACTTGAATATCGGTGTAGGTACAGGGATGAATCAACACGAAATAGGAGCTCTTTCTGACGCACCAAATTTCTGGCGTCGCTCACGCTGTTGTAACCCGTAGCATAACATACCATATAGGCGAACCGACGAAGACTCGATTCCTGGCATTTCCTGACCTCAGGAATCCCTTTTGGAACTTCAAGCGCGGTCGCCCACTAAAGACGGGAGAAGTGCTCGTGCAGAAGGACCTGGCACGCACGCTGGAAGCCATAGCGGAGAACGGTGCGGATTATTTTTACGAGGGCCCACTCGCAGAAGCGATTGTGCGAGAAATCTCCAACGAAGGTAAGGGTAAAAAGCTTGCCTCATTTATAAGAAAAAGAGTGAGACGATCCCTTACGCATTTGCCTAAGGCGACTCCAAGGCAAAAGCCATCTTCTTTCTCTTCGCAGTCAATAGCATTGATATCCTCCCTCCCCTCCCCCCATTCTGAAATCTTTCTGCACCCAACGTGGTTTTGCACTGCCTCTGGGATCAGAGGCATTGGGCGCTTTCTGCGCCTCTTGTGGTTTTGCAGTGCCGCCCGGATCGGCACTTTTTGACCAAGCGACGATGCCATGTGATGACGTCCTCATGTGACGTCAGGTTATGTTACGTAATAGTGGCGTCGTGATGACGTCACTAACTTTGGCTACATGCGACGTCATTATGACGTCATAGGGTGACGTAATCACATCATGCGTTTTTTTTTTTGCATCGCTCGTAATGACAACATCGCCGACGCCGACAGTCACTTTTTGCGTCTCTCCTGTTGCGGCTTGCTAGCTAGCGACTTCATGCATTAAATGAACAGATATGTTGTGTCCCACTTGTTTAGCTCACATCATGTTTCTGTTGATGAAACGTTTACCGGTATTCCCGTTAGTTCTCCACTGTTTACTCTTGTTTTAGTGGGACAAAAGGAAAGGTCAATTGGGAGGTGTAGCGATCATAAGAATTCAATAATTTGCTATGTATCTGAGTACATGAGTGATTGAGTAGGCCCTTCAACAAGTGATCGGGTGCGTTAACAAGTTAACTAGTGTGTCTGATAGAGTAAACGAATAGATCGAGTTACTAAAATTCAATGAGGGAATAATTCAGAATGAATAACATTGAGGAAAAGTAGGAGGGAGCGAGATGATTTGCAAGTGAGTCGGCGAATGAATGAATTTGCGTTTGGTTGGCACCAGACCGGAGAGGAAATCTTTGCAAAACAACCACATGAGAGCTATATGTATTAGTATGCCGTACGAATCGATTACGTTGCTGAAATCTAGAAACGGTAACAAGAATTCGTGAACATCCATACTTCACAAAATCTTGTGCTCTTTGTGGTTAGCGTCGTTGATTTATGTGCCATGGCAAAATATTTTTTTCTAGGGGTGTGCGAATATTCGAAATTCGAATATCAATCGAATGTTTTTCTCGTTCTCGGTGGTACAGTGGTTACGGTGCTCAGCTGCTGACCAGAACGTCGTAGTTTCGATAGAGTACGCGGCGGTCGCATTTCGATGGAGGAGCAATGCTAGAGACCTGTGTACTGTACGATGTCAGTGCACGTCAAGGGATACCAAGGGCAGAATTCATAGAACTTCTATTTCCGAAGAGCTTTTTCCCACTGGTCATCGCTTTAGCCTACGCGATGACTACCGCCATTTGCATCGTTAGTGACAGCAAGACAGCTATCCGCAACTTTACCAGCGACCTGATCTCACCGCAACCAAACCGCATATTCTAGGGTGCATTGATGCGCGTTTTGTTGCGCGTTACGCATCGAGGCACACTAGCATATTCGCAAGCACAGCGCCATCTCTACGCCGCCAAGTTCACTTAATCTATGCCCCGGGCCATTCGGGCCTTGCTGGGGACGAAGCCGCTCATGACTCTGCCCTAGAAATGGCGTCCACCAGGCGCGTCACCCGTCATCAGGGCAGCTACCCTCCCGACGAGATCAATAGGCTGAGCACGAGGCTTTCGAGTCCGAAACAGAATGGTCACGCGAAAGACAGAATGGGCGCGTATGGTGAAATTCTGATGCGTTACCGTAGGGCAGCATTGAGGTATCCACCCCCTGACAAGTCGCGAAATATGCAAGAGTCGACAACATCGCGATTATTAGACACTGACATTCTTCACATTCACGCTGTATGGTCGCAGCTACCTAGACGTTTATACACCTCAATGCAAAGCTCGCGGGGCGGGTCGCGGCAACCCCGACCCCATTATCTCGGCATGTCCCGCAGCGACACATATCATAAACACAGCACCAACCCTACATTTAAGATAACCAAGCCCGAGCAATGGGAGGCTATGCTACTCAGCGCCTGCCCGGATGACCAACTCTGGCCAATCCGGCTGGCCGAAGACGCCGCCAAGACTAAAAGTCTGTCCGCCGTCTGAAGAAGGGGGGCTCCGGTAGGGCTAGCCTCCTGGCTCCTCCTCCCTTGACCCCAGCAAGGACAAAAATAATGTTTCGTCTCTCTTTCTCTCCCATTGGTCGGCCGGCTTCGCTAATGATATGTCGCGTATCATGATCATTCCCAGGCTTTGGGATGGATGGATGGATGGATGCTATGAGCGTCTCCTTTATAACGGGGCGGTGGCAAGTGTGCCACCAGGCTCGAAAAAAAAAAAAACTTTACTCTTTTTTTTTTTTAGCGTTGGCCTAGTCTCTTTACTTCAATTAAAACTATTTTACTCCAGAAGAAAAAAAAAGGACTTAAGTTTTCAGCTCCGTTCTCTGCCCTTTACGGCAGAATGTCCTTATCTTTTTTTCCCCCAATATTTATTTTTTTGTCCTTTCTCTCTAGTTTTCTGCCACCAATACTCTAACCGTCTCTTACTTGGATGCTATGAGCGTCCTCTTTAAAACGGGGCGGTGACATGTCTGCCACCAGGCTCGAAGGGAAAAAAAAAAGCTTCCTTGTTTCCTGTTGGCCTAATACCTTATCTACATTGATTAAATCTATGTTATTATACCAAAAAATATAAATTCACGGTCCATCTCTCTGCCTCTTAAGGCAGAATGACCTTATTTTTCCCTCATTATTTATTTTTGTTCTTTATCTCTACTTTTCTGCCACCAATACTCTAACCGTCTCTTACTTATTTCTATCGCGGACGTGTGCAGCTTTCCATTGTTGTCCCTAAAACCCAAGGCTTCATGTAGACTCGTGCCCACACGTATACCTGGGTGAATATCGCCACATTCAATCAGTACATGTTCCATCGTTTCCTTAGTTCCCCCGCAGCATGTACATTGTTCTTCTTCGTTACTGAATCTCGCTTTATAACTACGCGTTCTAAGGCAGCCCGACCTTGCTTCAAACAGTAAAGCGCTTCCCCTTGAATTATCATAAAACCTTTCCCTCCTTATTTCGTTTTTTCCCTTTCGGTAGTTACTCAGAGCCGGCTTCTTTTCCATCGCTGCCATCCAATAAGCCCTCTCCGCCTCTCTGACCTTCCGCTTAATGCTCCTTGTTGCCATATCGCCCGCACTGCTAGCCGTATATTTACTGGTGAGCCTCCTAGTTCTTTTTCTCCACTGCGTGTCAACGCTTTTTCTATACAAATACCTGAAAACCTTCTCTGCCCATCTACTGTTCTTCATTTTCCTCAGCCTCTCTTCGAATCTCATTTTGCTCTGAGCTTCCCTCACTTCAAAGCCTGTCCATCCCATATCACCCTTTACAGCCTCATTTGTCGTCTTCCCATGAGCGCCCAACGCGAGGCGGCCCACCGTCCTTTGATTTACATCCATTCCTGATTGTACCTCTAACTTCATGCACACTACTGAGTTCCCAAATGTAAGCCCTGGGACCATCACACCCTTCCACAGCCCTCGAAGCACCTCGTACCTATTGTATCCCCATAAAGCTCTGTGCTTCATAATTGCAGCATTCCTCTTTCCCTTTGCTACCGATGCTTTCTCTTGTACCTCCATATATCTATCCCCCTCATTTACCCATACTCCGAGGTACTTGTACTCGCTTACCCTCGGTATTTTTTGGCCCTGTATAAAGACCACATGGTCTTCATGATCATTGAATACCATCAATCCACATTTTGTTGCACTAAATCCTAGTCCTAGAGCCTCACATTCCCTTCCGCATATATCTGCCAGTCGCTGTATATCATCTTGACTGTCCGCAAATAAGACAATATCATCAGCATAAAATAGACCTGGAAGCTTCTGCTCAACCATCGTGCCGACCTGCTTGTGTGACAAATTAAATCCAATGTTGCTACCTTCTAGCGCTTTTTCCATCCTCACCATGTACAGCATGAATAACAGCGGGGACAAAGGACATCCCTGTCTCAGCCCCTTGCTAATTTCAACGCTGTCCTTGCTATTTATTCCTTCCCATTCTATACAAACTGTATCTTCTCGGTATATTTCCCTCAAAAGCTGTATACAGTCGTCACCTATGCCCACTTCTTTCAGTATATCCCACAAAATTTCCTGATTAACGTTGTCATACGCCCCGGTAATATCTAGATAAGCTACGTATAAGGGCCTGTTTTCTATTTTCGATTTTTGTATACACTGGGTAAGAACAAACAGATTATCGTCTAACCGCCTGTCAATTCGAAATCCATTCTGAAGTTCTCCCAAAATATCATTTTGTTCTACCCACGCTTCTATTTTTAATTTTACTGCCTGCATCGCCAACCTGTATAGCACCGATGTAATGGTTAGCGGTCTATACGAGCGAATGTTATCCTTTTCTCCCTTGCCTTTATAGATTAAGTTCATTCTACTTTTTCGCCAACTGTCTGGTATTTCCCTCTCCTGTAAGCACTTTTCTACGGCTTTCAGCAGTGCTTCTTTAGTTTTATGTCCGAGTTCGTTAATGAGGCCGACGGGAACCCCATCTAAGCCCGGAGTAGTGCGCTTAGGAATTTTTCCTTCGGCCTTCTTCCAATTGAAATTCTCTAGTACTACATCTTCGTCGGTTGCGCTCCTTTGCGTACTTTTACTCACTGGGGGAATCCCCGGGGCGACCTTTTTAAACGAATCGGCTGTTATCTTTCGGATGTAACCCAGCGCTTCATACCATTCCAATTGATTTCCTCCTTCATCTACCATATGTTGTTGCATTGTGACAGACTTCCTACCCAGTGCTTTTAGGTGGCTCCAAAATATCCTAGGCGCGGCCTTCTTCTTTTCGCGAATCTCTGTCATCCAGCGTTCACTTTCACCTTTAATTTTTGCCTCGACTAATTTTTGCACAATGGATTTTTGCTCTAAATATATTTCCCATATTTGGTTGACTTCGTCCTGTGGCCGCGTCTCTTTTTTTGCTTGTCTGTGCTCCCGTGATGCCTCACGTCGCTTCTCGATCGCCTCCTGGATTTCTTTGTTCCACCAACTTTTTGGCTTTCTCTTTCCTTTCCAACAAATAGTTTTCTTCTCTTTTTCCATTTCTTTCGTGATTACATGTAGCAGCTCACTATACTTCCAGTCTTTGCCTGGTAGTTCGTCTACTTTTTCCTCGACTCTTGCGGCTATATTTGTTATTTGTTTGTCATTTAGATACAAGCTGCCAAACTTTGATTCTATGTTCTTATTTTCAGTTTTATATCCCATTTGTAATATTATGCGTTTATGATCACTACCCAAGCTGTTAATGCCTTCCTCGTCTATTCTCATCTCTCTAAGTTTGTCATATATTCCTTCTGTCATGAGACAATAATCAATGCTCGATTGCCGGTTTCCGACTTCCCACGTGATCTGCCCCTCACACTTAGGCCCCACGTTAACTATTTCAAGACTACGTTGCTCGCAGAGATCTAGCAATAACTTGCCATTGGTGTCTGAATATCCGTCAAGGTCATGAATGTGAGCGTTCATGTCCCCTAGAAGGATTATTTCCGCATCATGACCAAATTCTTTAATATCGGTGCTTATGCATTTCACTATCTCCAGATTCTTTTCTCTGCAGTTATTGCCTGTCCACAAGTAAGCTACACCTAGCCACGTTTTCTTTCCACCTACTGTGCCCGAAACCCACATGTGCTCTGAACACGTTTGTTTCACTCTATCCAATTTTGTTCTGCTATGAATTAGCATTCCAACACACCCACCTCTCCTTTCTGAGGTGATCCTGTTACATCCTTCCCAAATATAATTGTCAATATGTGGTGGCTCGTCCAAGTCTCTAAGGTGTGTTTCTGTAACTGCATAAACACCTATCTGTTCCTTGCTTACTGCTCCTCAATCTCTAGCCATTTTGCCTTTTTTCTGCCACCCTGCATGTTTATGTAACTAATTGCAACACGCGCCTTCTCCCTTCTTTTACCTTTTCTTTGGTTTTTTGCTATACTACCTGTCAAAGAGTCTCCCTGGTTGTTTTCCTCATTACAAGCTACCGTGGGCACCGAAGGGCCCGCGTGCCCCTCAAAAAAGCTACTGCGCGTCCTGCCAGTCGCCAGCCCACCTCATGACCAAGCCTCTTATCGAAGTGAATTCTGTCTCTTTGGAAACCGCCCCACCTGTGCACCTCCCTGTTTATATCCACTACCTCGAAGCCCTTCTCTCGACTAATTTGCCATATCTCTTTGTTTGCGTCGACAACCGCTCTTTGCAAGTTGATATTTCTCACTGGTACTTCCGGTATTGTGCATACCACTATCTGCACCTGAGAGGAAATGGCGCGCATTTCCTCGACCCCTTTCGCCAATGTGGTCGCTAGTTCGGCTGATTCTTCATTCAAGACGTCGTTTAGACCTCCCGCGATTATCACGAGGTTGCGTCCATTAGCCTTAGTTGCGAGTTTTGCGCTAGCTTGTCTCATCAGTGATCCCAGCCTATGTCCCGGGAACTTCCCTATTAAAACTCGTTTGTCGCCTCTCACCCTTTCCTTAACTGCTTCTTCGCATCTAACTAAATTCGAGTCCCCGGCGATTATCACGTGCTCCGACTCTTCTGCTGGACCGTCCCGCACCTGGCCACTGCCTCGGTTACTAGCGCGTGCCACTGCTGCTTTGTCCCCTCCCCTTCCCAAAACTACTTCGCGGAAGCTGGGTCCTGTGACCCTTGCACCTGTCTTTTCCAAACCTGTTTCCCCCTTCGAGTCTACCACTGTGGGCGTCGATGCCCCGCTGTTCCCGCTGTCGCTTGCTTATTCTGGGCAGCCATCATTATTTCCATTTTCGCCTCTAACTCGCATTGCTTACACTTGGCGTCAGCTCCCTCTGTCTTCTCATCCGTACAAACCTCTATTTTCCATCCCATTCCGCACCCTGAACACTTTACGGTCTTTTTGACCATGGCTAGATCGTTCACACGGCGGATTAGATAAACTTAAAGTCAATTTTGGTATCACAAAACTCCGCAAGTATGCTATACTTCAAAGCACTTGTGTGCCTTTCAGACACGTGGTGACCGAACGAAAAAAAAAAACCAGGCGACTGTCACACAGGAAACAGTACAAAATTGTAAGCCCTATTATGCTTCAAAGCTTCAATCTAGTGGCTTATGTACTCATATAACTAAAAACACAAGCTCGAATCATGCAAAAAAAAAAAACTTATCTGACGCTGTCATACCGGAGCCCACGAAAAACACGTCCGTCCTCTAGCAGAACCCTCGCACCGCCTCATAAAGGGGACGTCTGTACGTGGCGCCATCTCTCGGCGGCAGCAATGGCGTCCGGCCATAACTGAATGGGAAATAAGCGAAAAAAATCTTATCTCTTGAAAAAAGCTATTTATCAAAAACGTCTCCGGGTTCTATACAGCAGAGGCCTACTGGAATATTTTCGTAAAAGTGCAGTATCGCACTACAAAGCGTGGGCATTGAACACCGCCCATTCGAAACACATGGGGTCCCATTCTAAGATATTAAAGACTTTGAGAAGCCACTCGGTTTGTAGAGCGAAACTCTAATTTTGACAGAATGTTCAAATAAGTCTCTGCTGTATAGAACCGGGAGTAGTTTTTGATAACTAGCTTTTTTCGTCAGATATCACTCTTTCGGCCTATTTCCCATTCAGTTACGGCAGGCAACCGCTGTCACCGACGAGAGATGGCGCTGCGTGCACATGTCCCCTAGAGTTACTGTATATGCTACCTTTAGGTAGCAGAATATTAATGTGAACTAACAGACAATATCGCTAAGGAAAGTACAGGGGGTGTTATCTGTAGTATTTGGAATATAAATGTGAAGAAAGTAAAGTGGACGAAAAGATGACTTGCCGCCGGCAGGGACCGAACCTGCGACCTTCGAATAACGCGTCCGATGCTCTACCACTGAGCTACGGCGGCGGTCATCCCTCCGTCCACTTTCTGGGGTATATATGTTGATTTAAACCTAGGAGTGTTAGTCAGCGCCAATCGCAGCCATGGCGGCGAGTGTGGAACACAGGTAGCAGAGTTGCGCATAGGTCCGGCTAGCAACTACAGCTATGCGGTGAAGTCGCACTTCGTTTTTGCAGGCGACATGCCTACCATGTCGCCGATTAACATGTCAGGCGTGTCGAAGACCGGCGATAAACATTGGCTGTTGATGACAAGTGTTAACTCAGTTCGCTGCCGCGGCGGCGTCGAGAACTACAAAAATTAGCCCGAGCGTCAGCTTCCCCGCAATGCATGGTTGCTAGCGGCGTTTGGAAAACAGATGCGCAACTCTGCTACCTAAAGGTAGCATATACAGTAACTCTAATGTCCCCTAGGGTGCCTTGTTGCCCGCGCGCTCCGCTGAGGGTGAGGACAGGCGCGTCGTCTGCTACGACGGCCGCCATTGCGAATCCAGCCGCAGCTCGGCAGCATGCGAAACGCGCTACACAAAGCGCTTGCGGTGCGCGGATACGCCCGGAAATAGGTGCGCGCTAGTGAGCTTTCTCTTCTTCTTTTCTTTTTTGAAGCTTGGGCAGCTTTTATATTGCTGCTGTTGCCTAAGTGTTAATAAATTCATGTAAGCTGACGGCCTGTGCATGTGTTATGCGCTAGAGGTAGACGTAGACTCTGTTAAGTTGAAAATCAATCCTCTTCCTTACGCCGGAAACGACAGAGTCTAAAGCCTTACTTAATTTTCTCGTAAGCTCTGCATTCCAAATACACAAACAATCGTTTAAAGTATTTGTATACATGTCAGCAGCAGCAGTATATGTATCTGAACACACAATTTAGTGTTGCGAAGCTACCTAAGTGCGGTTAAGGTGGCTCATTTTGCTAAGTTTGCCAACAATTTACTCGTTTATTGTAAATGGCATCGTATACATATTGTACACAGAATAAAAAGCCGAGGGGCAGTATGGTGCCAATATCCTGCTAAAATGAAACGAAAGCTTCTTTATCATTATTATTGCTGACATTTCTTGCTCACAATCTGTAGCCGCTACTGTATCGGCACTCGAGTTGCACCTTGAGTCCTTCTGAAAACGATGAATACATTGTTGAGTACTATGCCGTAAAACTTTGCATGCGCGCAGTATCATTGCGTTTTTCCTTCTTTTTGTATCTACAGTTTCTTTTTCTGTATCTGCAGGTTCTCTCGCATGCCCAATTGCATGCACATATCATTGAGTGTTTCCAATACTGTTTTACACTTTGTGCGGCAGATGCACGGCGTCGTTTATTTGTCTCATTTTTTAAATAATAATATCTGGGGTTTTACTTGCCAGAACCATGATATGATATGAACCATGATACGACGTTGGGGACGAGGGACGCAAAAAATCATCGTCACGTGATAGCGTCGCCTAATGACGTCATCATGGCTTCACAAATTTTAGGGTGACGTCATATGATGCCGTTATCACATGACATCGTAGCTTGGTCAAAAGTGGGCAGATCACATAGGCAGTGCAAAACCAGGTGAGGTGCCTCCGATCTTAGAGGCAATGCAAAACCGCGCTTTGTGCGCAAAAATCTGAGAAGAAGAAGATGGCTTTCGCTTTCGAGCTGTCTTAAGCGAACGCATAAGGGAGCCTGTGAGTTTTTATTTCATTAACTGGTTTTCCGTGACGTACTCATTGTACAACTTGACTTTGTTTATTGTATTTTTTTTACTGACATAGCGTTTCTACTGTACACAATGCTTCTCCGTCTTCTTGTTGTTTTCATTCGTCTTCTTTGTATAGACGCTTCGCGAGAACTGTTTGCGCATTCCTGTATGAGCCTTCAGGGCTTACATTATTAATAAATAAATTATGCTTGCTCAAAGAAATAAGATACTGAATATGCGTGTGTGGGTGTGTGTGCGCGCGCGCGCGTTAATATCCAGTGTACAGGCTACTTATTTGTGCGCAATAATGCTGCGCTTACACAAGCAATTACACAAATAAAGCGCAAATTACACAATAAAACACAACTGCCACTAGTCGCTTCACAGTGATCGTAAATGATTAAAAAAATGTCCCCACCTCCCCGAAGGGAATCGTGAGGAAATGCGAATGCATTTCTTGCGCCAAGAGTACACGGCGTAGTAATTTTAATGGCGTAAAGCTAGACAAATCGACGCGCTCAAGTGTCCCCTTTTGGGCGCCTCTTTCAACGAGCGCTTCCTACGTGCGTTCGTAATCACCTCAGGGATGTTGCCACCGCCTTCAATGCAGCACAAACGCGTTTAGAACGCGCTTTTTCAGGCTGTGCCAACGCAGCACAAAAGCTACAAACGCGTTTCAAACGCACTGCATTGAGGCGGTGGCTCAGGGAGGAGAGATAGCGAACGGCGAGAGAAGGAGCGGCGAAGCACTGCACCTACCCTCTCCTACACTCTCTCCACACACGCGGGAGCTCCGCCGAGCTCCCGCGATGTGAGCGCCCTCACACGCCAGAGTGCGCTCCTCCTCTCCACTCACTCTACGCTACTCCGCCCGCACCACCTGCTCCTGTTGCTAGGGGCGAGGATAAGCGCGCGCGCCCGCAGCTGTTGCTATGGGAGATGGAGTGAGAGCGGTGAGGCGCGCGGACAACGCCGGACGCCTGACATAACCCGACTAAGAAATGCATTCGCATTTAAAAAACAGGAACTGCGTAATTATTTAGGACAGGACGAAAATGAAACCTTGAAACACAGAAACAGAGAAGGATAAAAAACATTTAACTGCACACATACATGGGCATCAGACTAGCACAGAAGGCGTACTTGAAACAAGGAAAGGAATATAAAAAACAAGAACCCGCCGTGGTTTTAGTTATGGTGCTTGACTGGTGACCCGAAGGTTGCGGGATGGAATCCCTGTCGCAGCGGCCCCATTTCAATGGTGGTGAAATGACAGAGGCCCGCGTACTTAGATTTAGGTGTACGTTAAAGAACAACAGATGGTCAAAATTTCGGGAGCCTTCCACATATACGGCGCCTCTCATAATCATATCGGGGTTCTGGGGACGTAAATTCTCACAAATAATTATTATTAAAAAAAGAAGGATCTGATCTGCAGTCAAACACGCATAATATATTCCATGATACATTTCAAATCACAAAAATAGCGAAAGCAAAAATCAAAGGCAGATACAGGAACAACCAAGTGCAGTAAAGAATGTTTGCGAAGAAAAATACAGGATTCATGCACACGTGAACCAAACCATTTTATGCATGTAGCTGATATCAGTGTGTCCATTTATTACGCAAGGCTAACACCGGCAGAAGTTATCCTTGCATGTGCATTCGAAATACCACGGCCGGAAACTTACGCTGCAAGTGCATAATGTGTTCTTCGGATGCCGCTTGTCACGTTTGATTTTTACTGTCCAAAGAAACCTCGTATCTTCTAAAACGATACAGCTCCCAGCGTTTCTGGAATGATTGGTGCACTGCGGCACGCAACACCCGGCCATGGTGACGGTAGCGAGCGCATAAAACTGGAGGGAAACGAGCACCGACCTAAAAACAGAACGCGTGCCACGCACAAGTGACCGGGCGGGGGATTCAAAATGGCCGCCAAGGCCGAGGAGGCGGCACCTGCCCTTTCAAAAGCTGACACCACTCTAAGCGGGGGGGCGCGCATCGAGGCACTCTAATGTCCCCAAATCCTGGTCATGTGGCTGAAATATTCTCTGGAGAAAATTTTGCGCATAAATCGTTTTTGTGAATACAGGCCCTGATGGTCGAAACTTACCGAACCCTCCTTGACGGCGTGCCTCATTATCGTATCGTGGCTCTGGCGCGTAAAACCTCAGATATAATTAACGATGCGTCAATATACTGTATCTCGTAGGGTCAATCATAACGCTGGAAGACCTGCGCTCGTACCGGCCCACATGGGCACCTGCCGTCAGCCTCACTCTTCAAGACGGCCGAGTTCTTTACACAGCGCCGCCACCTAGCAGTGGTGCCGTCACAGCTTACATCGTGGCTATCATGGATGCTTTCAGGAACAACGTCAGCGCAGAGCTCCAGAACGATGCTCTCACTCTGCACCGGTACGTCCTATATGCGGCAAGGTATATGTTCTGCAGCTGTGCTCCATTGCAGCGTCTGCGTCCAGAGCCTCTGGGTAGTGAAGTTTCCTTTCGTAAAGTATTGTAACGGAAGGCCGCGGTTCATGATGCGCCGTACTATAAAGGGGCAACGTCAAAGCCTAAGGAACGGGCGTGTCCAGCCCTCAGGCTTCGCCTGTACTTTAAAACATGCTTAGACGGCATTTTAGACGGAGGTATCCTTTCCCACAGGACGAAGCTACGGCTACAACGACTTGAACAGAACAGTTGCGGTTTGTGTCTTACTTTTTTATTTTTCGTTCTTAAGTGTGAGGTAAATTCCCCACTACAATTGAGGAGCATTTTGTGAGTTACTGAAGTGAGGAGTCCTTCTAACTGACCAATGCTGCTGAAAGAGTAAAGTCGACTTAACCCTGACCCTCACAGCAAACCATGAAATCATACAAGACGAGGAGGAAGGTAAAAATCATTATATTATGTTACCAAGTTTCTTTATAATGTGCTGGACCAGTATACATTACGCATGAGTACTGCAAGTGAAAAAGTCAAAACTAATGTTAGAAACGACGTAACTCAAGCAGTTCTTGAGCCTTAAGCGCTGCAGTAGCAGAAGATCTGCTAATTAAACCCTGCTAGGGAATGAAGCTGCCCGACTGTTAGCACAACTCTATTCTTTTCCACTTTTTTTCTATCAATGCTTCGAGAAAGGTTTCGAGAAGAATTGATTCGCATAGAGCATCCTGGCATAAAATGACTGGATATCTCAGCATTCGGCTGAATATGGGAGTATTCGGAATATGGGAATATAACATTTATCAAAAAATGTTAGCATCAACCTCTATCCTCCCCTGAGCTCTGTATTCATAACTCGTTTTGAGCACATGACTTATCTTCCTGCGCAGCTTCGTCGAAGCGTGCAAGTTTGGATACGCGAAGAGAAGCCTCCTTGGTGACCCGCGCTTTGATGATTTGAACGATGTGAGTATATATGGTGAGGTTTTCCTACACTATTTGGCGAAACTGTGAAAATTAGGGGACTATACCATTGGCTACGTTAATGGAAGTAAAACTTACATGGTTGAGCTGTTGTATTTTAGTTTAGCAGAGGGCAGCTGCAGGAGTTACTCACTTGCTACGCCTATTTGAGACGGTTCAGTTGAGAGCTTTACCTAGTGCGAATACTTTTCCCAGAGAGGCATCCTATCATATACAATTTTATCATGAGCTGTTTATCTCCATTTTATGAATCAAAGGTAGCATACAAAGGTTCTAAGATGGTCTACAATGCTGGTAACGACAAGGATTCTCGTCCTCAAAATTATTCAAAGTCTGCGTATTATTTCTTGCTAACGCATTTTTATTGAAGGAACTGTTTTAAGAAACATCATGACCCCCACTCAAGTTTATTGAAAATACGGGCGGTAAATCACTGCACATCCTTGTGTAAATTCATCGTGTCCTCAAGTATGATCCTGCAGTCTGTATTGCTCATCTGAATGGAAAGCTTACAATAAAGCCCACATAATAATTTACGTAGTATTTTAAGAGAACCATATGACGGAGCAATTGAAATGTCACTTATTCGAGTGCTTCCGGTGCTGAATACTTTTCTCTTCATTTTCTTTTTGTTTGTTTTATCAATTTCCTGTATATTTATGCCCCCCAAAAACGAGGGCGAAAGAAAGGAAAGGCCGGTTAACCAACCTGGTGCGTAAACACTGGGGAAGGATAGGAGGCCTACCAGGTGGAGAGAAAGGGATGATAAATTAACGCGTCAATCGAATCTGGGTCTTCCGGGCAATCTGCAGGTGCTGCGGAACCTGACATCTTGGGACTACGCCAACGCCACGCGATGGAAGATCGACGACGATAGAACGTACCATGACCCAGTTCACTACGGCCTCGACGTTGCGCCTGCGCCGGAAAATAAAGGCACTGCACAACTGTCACTATGGGACGATGATGGAGACGCCCTCAGTATCACCAGCACCATCAACGGATAGTGGGTTGAACGGCACTCCTTGTCTCGATCATGCAGTGACCGATTGACGCATTTACAAGCCACGAAATTCCGAACATTGCCCCTTCCTTCATCTCTTGAAATTCCCACCATAATATACCAGCGTAGCGAATCACCAGAGGCCAGTATACTTAGATTTAGGTGCATGCGTTATATAATCCCAGGTGGTGGAAAATTCCTGAGCCCTCCGCTACGGCGTCTCTCATAATCATATCGTGGTGTTGGGACGTATATTCCCAACAATTATTATTATTTATCAGACCAACGTAACTCACGTGGAAGCATTTTTGAAGAAAAAGCAGTATTTTGATAGATCGGCTGTGGCTGAAGAAGTTTCAGTCGGCATCGTCGATTAAGTACTTAGTCCTGACTGAACAAGCATCTAGAGCACTTTGTTGTAACTTAACAGCTTTATTATTGCAGGGCTAGAATGACACTGCTTTTCTGTGTTCATTTTCGCAGTGAGAAAAAGAGCGTTTCATATTGCGTGCTGTTAGTGTATTGCGTCTTTGCTCGGGCTAGGGGCTTGATACAATGTCCTCCTAGAATGCCCGGCATTGATGGTTTATGGAGCGAAGACATAACTCTGTTACTTATGGCTGTGCGGATATAACACCTACAGTGTATTTACAATCGCATAACAGAATGGTGGATAGCTGGTGTATCAGGTTATCAGAATATATATATATATATATATATATATATATATATATATATATATATATATATATATATATATCTGTGTGTGTGTGTGTGTTCAGTGAATTCACTGCATCTCTTCTCTCTCTTTCCCTCTTTCCTCCCCTCTATTTCTCGTCTTTCAATTCCCCTTCCCCGACCCCCCACTGTAGGGTAGAGTGTTTCTGGTTAACCTCCCTGCCTTCTCCTTTTCTTTCCTTCCTTCCATCTCATCTATCGCCAATAGATGTTATTAGACTCAATAGGGTAGTTTCGTACTTTTTATTGGTTATCCGTATAACGCTATGTGCGCAAGAATTTTGACTGACACGGCCTGTTATGCTTCGATAACATACGTTGCACACGCAACGTCGTCTGCGACGTTTTCGTTACTCCAAAGAGAAGTCATTCCATTAAAATTACTGAGAACTTGACTGTTGCCAGTAGCGTGCGCAACAAATTCCCGTGTTCAATAAATCTTCAACGCTACGTCCTCTCTAATCGCACGCTTAGCCAATCTGGGCCTTGCCCAGATTCGTCTGACAAATCTTTGTCTGACAAACCTGGCCTTATCTGGTACTTTCCTGTGCAGTTACGGAAGTCTGATCCGCAGCTCTTCGGGCGTTATATTCAACAACCAGATGGACGACTTCTCGACGCCCGGCGTGAGCAACTTCTGGGGCCTGGCCCCATCACCGGCCAATTTCATCGAGCCGGGCAAAAGGCCCCAGTCCTCCATGAGCCCTACCGTGGTTGTTGACTCCGACGGAGACGTGGAGATGGTCATCGGCGCATCGGGTGGAAGCAAGATCATCACTGCAGTGGCTCTGGTCAGTGACAAGTCATCGGCGGAGAAAGCGAGCGACAGCTGCAGGCATTAAGATTGAAATTGGCTCCACGGACATTGTAAAACAGTCGCAGCCTGTAGCATCACCCTTCGTGATGGCGCGTTTATAAAAAAGGTAGGCGAGTTCGAGCCGTCGCAATTCTTCTTTCGGCAATAACTTACCTCAAACCCTCCTGCTAGACAAGAATGAATGAAGGAAGGGAATTTTGAGGCCTCGTTTCTTTAGCTTGACACAACCTTAATGAAAACCAGCAGAAAATGAAGCAAATGAATGTATAGGGGATGTTAATTATACTGTTTTAAGTGTATCGTAGTAATTGGGATGTAGATGTGAACAAAGTAAAGTGGCCGAAAAGACAACTTGCCGCCGGCAGGGACCTAACCTGCAGCCTTCGGATTACGTACCCGATGCTGTTACAGGAGATTAAAATAATGTTGAACAATAGACGCTATGTCAATTCTGCGGCATGCAGTGCCATTTAATGTAACGTTGCTTTCCTTCAGCCAAATAAGCCTAATGCACAAACAAAAGCAGCGCATTAAGATAACCGACTGGTCTAATTGTTGGCACAAAAATACCCGTCATTAGAATGGCGCTTCGCTTATTACTCTGGACGTGCTGCGCTGAAAGGGAACCACAATGCTTCGTCCATAAAAAAGTGCTTCTTTGCGTCTGAATCCAACAGGCCAGTGGCATTATAGACAGAAAGGAACGTTAAAATGTATAGTGTTCATATGCCACAAAAATGTGGCATATGTGGCAATGTGGCAAAAATATGGCAAAAGTGTGACCGGCAACCAGCCCACTATCTGAAAAACCGGCCGGGCCGGTCTAAAACTGGACAGGTGGCAACCCTATTAAGTCACTCGAGATGAGTAGGAGTGCTTACAATGTCGTATTTGTTCATGACTATTTTGGAAATGTGTGCTGACCCGAAGGTTGCGCGACGGGATAGAATCCCGGCAGCGGCGACCACATTTTCGACGGAGGCGAATATGCTTGAGGCCCGTGTACTAAGATTCAGGTGCACGTTAAAGAACCCCAAGTGGTCGAAATTTGCGGAGCCCTACACTACGGCGTCCCTCATAATCACGTCGTGGTTTTCGAACTTTAAACCCCAACAAATATTGTTATTTTGGAAATGCATATACAGCGTGTCCCAACTATCACGCAGCACGATTTTAAAAAAAGAGGAACGTCGTTACGAGAAGCACACCTAGTGCATATTGTTCCCAGTGTACTGTAGTAGCCACTACTAATGTTTTAGTTAATGAGGTTGTGTCCAGCTTCGATTAAAAGCAACCGCGGCTGTCTCCAGGTTTGTTGCACGGTGCACATCTTCGACAGTTTCACCACGTGTACGGAGTAGTGGTGAGCTGGAAATCACGGTCTACGTACCTGACGTTGTCAACGGGTGCGGTGGGGCAACCTACAGTGATATCGCTGATTGATACGTACTTCCTATGTATGCCCGTAAAAATTTATCACTGAGCGCATGCGTTCCGTTAAAGGGGCCTTTGTTTTCTTTAGACCAACCTTGGGCCTTTGTCGTAATGCCTTCAGTATGCGTGTGCTCTCGCAACATATGACGTGGTCGTTTTCGCAGGTGACCATGAGGGCACTCTTGCAAGGTAACAACATCAGGGACGCCATTCATTCCGCCCGGTTGCACGAGCAGCTTATCCCAGATGACGTCGTGGTCGAGCCTCAGTTCCCAAAAGTGCGTACCCGGTGGTGTTCTCACCAATAAGGCAATCTGCTTACCTCTTGCGATTTCGCACCAAAGTTTCTTATAGTATAGTGTGCGTCAGGTGGCATTTGACATCAGTTCATCGATGTTTAAACGACAAACAGAAATAAGCCACTGCCGTTTACGCAGACGGAAAAACAAACTTAACCGGACTTAGGGAGCTTCAGTGCTAAGCGAACGCTAACTAGAAAAATAACCTCGCATAAAGCAGTGAACTGCAAATGGCGACGCTTGTTTCCTGGCGGCATCTAGTGTAGCCGACCATCTTCGTTCATATTTGGCCGTCGACGCAAAAAAAATTAGGCATCAAGTGCCTTGTCTCACATCACTGGAAAGTGAAATCTTGGAAAAATTCCAGCGCGTCCTATGGATGGATGGATGGATGGATGGATGGATGGATGGACGGACGGACGGACGGACGGACGGACGGACGGACGGACGGACGGACGGACATTATTGAGGTCCTTCGGCGCGCGCGATTAGCGCGGCGCGCCTCCTATGGATAAAAGTTTCTAATTTATGGTGACAAGCTTATCATTCTTCCATGCTACGTGCCCCTTATTATTTACGCTATAACTGATGTGTGATTGAGGGAGGCCTTGCTTTGTAAGCATAGTGGACAGAAGAGTACTTTCTACACGTCCGAGAGGCGTATTCAACGGACGAACAAGAGAATACTTCTACTTTTCAGAATTAACGCAATAATTACCCGATTGGCGGGGTTGCCTTAATTGGTGTCCTTTATTGGCGCCTCGTGCCCTCTTGCGCCAGAGTGCCACAAAACAAGAGGTATTATATTTGGGAACTTAAAGATAGTACGTGACGAGTGTATGTTCACTATAGGGCTCTTATGCGAATACCTTGGGTTCATTATAAACAATTAGGGCAAAACCGGCTGGAACTAAGAAAAGAACAGAAAACAAACGTTTTGTCCTGTGTACATCCTTTCTTAAACCCTGTCATCGGTTTCACGCTAAAATTGTTTACGATGAACCAATTCTGACTTGCCTAACTATCATCTTTTTTTTTTGTTATCTCCATCTGGACGCATCTCTCATCATAGTTTTTCTTTTTTTTAACAAGCGAAAGCGTTTTCTCTTACATTGCTCTAGGGAATAACGTCGAGGCTTTGCTTAGCGAGTGACCTCAAAATTTTCTGCTATCGTTTGATAACACAATGGTAACTGTAAAATGCAAAAATGCTAATCATTTCTTCCTTCTTGACTTACGCGCGCCAGCTTGAAGAAAAAGGGCACAAGATACAAACAATCTACGGAGAATTCAACAACGTTATGGCAATACAGCGAAAAGGCCGACAGCTGCAAGCAAACGCAGACTACCGCAGTGATGGAGGTGTCGACGGCGTCTGATCTTCGTAAATGAGGCGTTAAAAAGTTGCGTCTTCACCTATGGTGTAGGCGCCGCGGTTGCGCAGTTGGTGGTCCTCTATCGACGTTAAGGACTTGGCGAGAACGTACCTAAATTTAGCGCATTTCATTCTCCTAGATTACATCTGTTAGTCTTAAAGGGGTCATGAACCACTTTTCCAAGTAATGATCTAATGGCCTCAGTATCGGAGTGTACTGCCTGCCGAATCGATTGCCGCAAAAATTTCTCGAATCCGTCAAGAATCAGCGGAGCTACGGGGGTTTGGCGCACGCTCCCAGCGCTTTCTCTCTTTTCTCGTGCCGGCGAGCGCACTGGAAGCTAGACAGGGAGGGATGGCATGGGGGAAAGAAGTTACGCCAGCGCGCGTCATGAAACGCGATCGCTCTCCCGCTGTGATTCGCTTGCGCGAGTGCGGCTACCGTGTACTGAGGAGTGCGGCGCCGGCAAGTGGCGGCACCCCGCGGCAAGAAGCGCATCTGATCCGAACGCCGCTCTCGATTTACGTCGGCTATCGGCCAATAAGCATGCTATGTCTCTTGCGACGTAAGCGACGTACAGCGGACAGACGCCCCGCCCACCGACGAGAGTGAGAACCGGCCTCTGTTTGAAAAGAGGGTGCCTGGGGAAACGGCAACTTCGCGCTCCGCTTGTGGCCATTACGCGGCGCGCACGACTGTAATATTTGGCAGAGCAGTTCATAGCCGTGTCAGCTTTCCGCAGGATGTGTTTTTTCAATCAGCCCAAGGGGTGCTTCATGACCCCTTTAACGTCTTTTTAGTTCACTAGTCGAAGTGTGCGAATATTGAAATTTGGGAATAAAATTTCAACACGAGTAAGACAAAAAAACTGTCTTCGAATATCTCTTTGCCGCTGGGTCACCATGTCGCGATGGTCGCATTGTCCCTCCAGAACAACAAAAACTCTGACCCTATAACAACCAAACGGGCACCATGGACGCCAGTAAAGTATGCGCAAAATGTTTAATTGCCGACACCGTGCGGTCGAATGCATCGCACGAATATAAGTAAGTATAAGTAAGTAAACTTTATTTGGGCATAACACATACAGCGTTTGCCCGCGAGGCAAGGCAAAAGGAGGACTTAAACCCCCTGACTAGGCCTTACCTCGCTGGGGCAGCAGAGACAGCGGAGTCGAAAGTTCCAATTTCTCTAGAACGTGATCAATTAACAAGAACATAATCACTAATACAATAAGAACACGATCACTATTTACAGTAATAACATAATGACAGTAATGACATAGTAGCAGAACATAATCACTAATGCAGTAATAACAACAAGAACATAATGAATAATGCAGTGACCAGTAATGCTCGCTAACAGTAGCGCTTAGTACCATTACTAATGCAGTAACCAAACATATTAACATTTATACAACACATCCAGTTCCGAAGCAAGAAACATGTTCATTATTAGATGTTTAAATTCATGAATTGTTTTACAATTTCTGGCTATTTCAACAACATTAGGATACATATTACATAAACACATAGTTTCATACTCAATGGTTTGCATACCATAGTTTGTCCTGGCCTTCTTTATTACTACTGATGTGTGGCGTAAACTGTATCCTGTGTCTCGACTGAGGTACCGATTTGAAAATGTCTCAAAGTTGCTGGAAACTTCTTTAAATAGCCGAATGCAAATCTTTGCTCTGTAAGAGTTTCTAATGTTAAGGATATTGTAGCGCATCATTAATTCAGAAGACCCTATGTATTCATTTGAAGAGTTAAGCAAACGAACAGCTCGACGTTGTAATACTGCCAGTTTTTCTATGTCGGTTTTGTTTCCGTTCCCCCATACTAATAAGCCGTAGCTAAGGTGCGAATGTACAAGTGAAAAGTACAATTGTCTGACGAGCTTGACAGGCACATAGCATCGGATTCGTCGTAGTAAACCTACAGAGCGTGCAACCTTGGTGCGGACCTTATTTATGTGCTCTGACCAGCTTAAATGTTTATGAAATATAACACCTAGAAAAGAATGGCTTGTCACATGCTCTAGTTGCGATCCACAATAAAAAAGTTTTACATCGTACCTTATTTCTTTATTCTTGGAACAAAAAACCGTAAACTTTGTTTTCTTCGCGTTTAGGTTAAGCTGATTTACATATAGCCATTGGTGAAGTTCTTTTAACCAAGAATTTGCAGTAACTTCTAGTTCGTGAAGGTCAATACCGGAAAAAAACACATTAGTGTCATCCGCGTACATGATCATTTCATCTGTGAGTGGAATGTGTACTATATCATTTATATACACGATAAACAATAGTGGCCCTAAAATTGAACCCTGTGGTACCCCATATTTAATCGAGCTTTTCTGTGAACTGTAATCCTGCAGGGAAGTATACTGCAATCGAGAATTAAGGTAACTATTCATAAGTTCTAAGGCTGTGCCGCGAATGCCATACACGTGGAGCTTGTTAAGCAATATTTCATGCTTTATAGAGTCGAAGGCTTTTCGAAAGTCTAAAAATATACCAATGGTCAGTTTTTTTTCTTCAATATTATTTATAATTGTATCTCTGATTGTTAATAATGCCATTTCGGCTGACTTGTTCTTTTGAAAGCCATATTGTTTATCCGAAATAATACGCTTATCCAGTAGAAAGCTATTAAGGCGCTTATATATAATACGCTCAGCTACTTTTGAAAATAATGGCAGTACCGAAATCGGTCTGTAGTTGTTTAAGTCGTTGTGATTCCCACCCTTAAAGATTACTGCAACACGAGCTACCTTCATTTTTTCAGGAAAAATTCCAGTGGAAAGTATACTGTTGCAAATATGTTCCAATGGACCGCATATTATGTGAGCAACTGCTTTAATAGGTTGAGCTTTGATGCCATCCTCTCCAGCGGCTGACTTGTTACTCAAGGAGTTAATAACGGAAGAAATCTCACTTTCAGATGTAGGCGTAAGAAATATTGTCTCGCTGACATGATTACCGATGTAGCTTTCATAATTTCGATTATGGGAAATACCCGATATAGAGGTTGGAGCACCAGCATTAATAAAATGATTATTGAAGAGATCAGCTGCATCATTACCACAAAACTTAACATCATTTACAACAATCTCTGACGGAACATTTTGTGAAGAGGAACCTATTAGCTCGCGGTATATGTTCCACATTTTACGACCATCATTCATGGAAGTTTCAAATTTACGCGTGTAGTATTCAGATTTTGCTTTCTTCAGATCACTGTTGAGTTTGTTCCGGACTTGTTTGAATTCTTGAAATATTTGGGGGTCTCTGGTCTTTAAGAAGTAACTGAATAATTTGTCTCTGTGCTGAATGCGTTTATATAGTTCATGATTTACCCATTCCTTTCTAGCTCTTTTATGCCGGACCACAGGGGAGAAAGGAAATGCTACATTGTATATTTCTTTCACTTTGGACACAAACAGATCATACGATGCTGAGGGATTTCCTTCAGCATAAACATCAGACCAATTTGCATTGGAAAGTAACGTTTGAAATAGCTGTATATTTCGACTATTTATGACGCGCTTGAAGTTGTGATTTCTATCAATGCGCATACAGAATGGTAACGCAGCAAATATCGGCAAATGATCACTTATGCCAGAGCTTAGCACACCAGAACATGTTTCGTTTTTGGGGAAAGAAGTAAAACATAAATCAATCAATGTTCTTGAATTCGGAATTATCCGCGTAGGAAGTTCTATAAGGCTTTCACAACTATTTGCTAACATAGTTTCAATAAGTTGGATACTTTCATTATTTTTTGAAAGTAAGTCAACATTGAAGTCACCAACAATAATCGAATGGAATTTCTTCATGTTAGCAAGTTCAAGCACTGAATCCATATAATGAAGTAGTCCTGTTAGGGCACCTTGTGGTGGGCGGTAGACAGCAACAATCAGAATGTTTCGAGAAACTACAGCAACACATTCAAAATCATCGGTCACACAAGTAAATTCAGGCAAGATTTCGCAACCATGGCATTCGCGAGCATACAGGGAGACGCCACCGCCTCGCTTTCTAGAACGATAAACTGAAATGTGTTTGTAACCCGTGAAATGTATGACGTCATGCTCAGCCGCGTACCATGTCTCTGAAAAAGCTAGGAAATCAAAGCAACAATTTAGTTGCGATAGGTATGTCTCCATGTCAACTTGCTTATTTCTTAAACTTTGCGCATTCACATGGAACAGTTTAAGCCCTTTTTCACGAAAACAGCTATTCTTCGCTACCAAGTCGTTAAAAGATGCAACACTCTGATAGGATTCCATATTTGTGGAAGTTGGCGGTGTGTTCTAATCTTAGACGATTTTTTCTAAGTCACTTTCCGTGGCCAGCCTTATTGCGCGAGCATTCGGCTGCTTGCGCACAAAGATACTTCCCTGTGAACTCCAAACGAATTGATAGTTCAATTCCCGTGCCCTGTTCTTTGCAAGCCATAGTAACCGCTTGTTCGTAGGAGTCAGGTTATCAAAGAATTTAATACCATGTGTTTTGCTCCTGAGATTTTTCTTCTTTTCGAACCACGCAGTTTTTAATGTTCTTGTGGCAAAACGGACAAGAACGACAGGATCCCTACCCTCTTTTGCACGCAGACGGTGCATTCCGTCAATATCTTTTTCAGATAGTGACGGCAAGTCAAGCTGCGCGGCAATCTTATTTATTTCTGTTAACAGGTTCTCTCCTTCTCGTTGAGCCAAACCATGAATTTCCATGTTCTGTCTGCGGCTGTACTGTTCTAGAGCGTCCACTTGTTCTTTTAACTTTGAAAGCACTGTCACGTCTCGCGACTGTTCAACAGCCTCCATTCGACGGCGTAATTCATCGATACCTTGTTCCTGCTTATTTACAGCGTCATTTAGGTGATCGTAAGTATCAGACAAATGCTGCACTGACCTTTCAATGTTCTGCACAGTTTCTTGCAAGCACATCAGTTTATCTAACTTTGCTTCTAGCGCTTGCATTTGCGACAGCTTTTTGTTTATTTCAGCAAGCTCAGTTTGAAGGTTCACAGATTGGCCTGCTGTGTCAGTGTTCCCTAGAGCAATCTTACATGTAGGACATCTAAGTGACTTCTTAGTCGCATCTTTCATCATCTTAAACGACCTAGCTGTGATGCCGCTACATTTTCCGATGTGAAAGTCACCGCTGCAGTCAACACATCGCATGACCACATCATCATCACTAAACGCTGTTTTACAAAAGGAACAAGCCTTTGCAGACATTTTTGCTCGAAGGAAATGATACACATGTGAAGACAATTTAAACAGTGTTCAGGGCAGCAGCAGCAGCAGCGGAAGTGGTGAGTGATAAATAAGAGTCCAATACAATATTGCAGACAATTTGCACTAACCTGTAAGAATATCAGGCTTGCATTTAGACGGGATCCACCCACGCCAACCGCTACCGCTGCTGCCCGAGTGAGTCCGTTGGCCGAATGCCGATCCTTTTGTAGGCTCCGTCAGTCGTAATGTCACGTGTCTCGGTAAGGGTCACGTGTCTCGACAATCCGTGGTGGCAGCGGTTTGTTGCGATGCAATTTGATCCGGCAGCGCGAAAACGTCAAGCGATGATCATCTGTAAGAATATCAGGCTTGCATTTAGACGGGATCCACCCACGCCAACCGCTACCGCTGCTGCCCGAGTGAGTCCGTTGGCCGAATGCCGATCCTTTTGTAGGCTCCGTCAGTCGTAATGTCACGTGTCTCGGTAAGGGTCACGTGTCTCGACAATCCGTGGTGGCAGCGGTTTGTTGCGATGCAATTTGATCCGGCAGCGCGAAAACGTCAAGCGATGATCATCTGTAAGAATATCAGGCTTGCATTTAGACGGGATCCACCCACGCCAACCGCTACCGCTGCTGCCCGAGTGAGTCCGTTGGCCGAATGCCGATCCTTTTGTAGGCTCCGTCAGTCGTAATGTCACGTGTCTCGGTAAGGGTCACGTGTCTCGACAATCCGTGGTGGCAGCGGTTTGTTGCGATGCAATTTGATCCGGCAGCGCGAAAACGTCAAGCGATGATCATCTGTAAGAATATCAGGCTTGCATTTAGACGGGATCCACCCACGCCAACCGCTACCGCTGCTGCCCGAGTGAGTCCGTTGGCCGAATGCCGATCCTTTTGTAGGCTCCGTCAGTCGTAATGTCACGTGTCTCGGTAAGGGTCACGTGTCTCGACAATCCGTGGTGGCAGCGGTTTGTTGCGATGCAATTTGATCCGGCAGCGCGAAAACGTCAAGCGATGATCATCTGTAAGAATATCAGGCTTGCATTTAGACGGGATCCACCCACGCCAACCGCTACCGCTGCTGCCCGAGTCTTGGATGGAATCTGCATCTTCTTTCTTCAAAGCTTTTGTACCCTTTCTCTCGCTATGCAAGTTCTGGCTTCGGGCTAATGTTGTCGAGCCAGGGCAACCTGAGTACGTGGCGCGGAGTATTCACCCAATCAGACTTGTTCGTTGCTGCCGTCTTGCAGAGTAGACAACTCGCACATCTTGGTATACGGCGCTGGTTCAAGTCTTCCTTAATCGTTGTACCACTCCGACGCCAGGTGCACAGGTTCGCGTAAACATACTTAGATATTTGTCTTACTTGCGTGTACGTAGCACGCATGAACACTGTTCCATCGACAGGCATCACATACATCGTCGTTATGATCTTCACGCATACAGCTAAGAGGGGAAGGCGGCAGGTTAGTGCTCGTGTTTACAATCATGGCTGCTACCTCGCGTACTCAAAGAACCTTAATGTCATTTAGATTCCGAGACGGTGTGCAATTTCGATGTTTTCTTTTCTTTCACTTGACCGGTGTTTCTAAGTTCACTTGCATTCCAAACACGTTCTTGACCACGACTACACAGACTTATTGGCTGTGCCATAGATTTACTGCCCATTCCTTCGTAATTCTCGATTAATTCGTATGTAAATTTTGTTGCATAGTACGCCACTGTCTATAGTACATTCGAGGATTTGGTTGAGGTGCCCGATTGCAAAGTTTACACATGTAACGATCAATGGTAATCTGTGAAGTTCAGTGGCACCTGCAGCAATGCAGCGCTACCCTCCAAGATCATCAAGCGGAGTGGTGTTTAGTGCCAAGGCCCTTTAGTGAACACGAGATTTTGTCACTCTTACCACTGCCGTACGGGCAATAACTACTTTTAGAGTCGCTCAGACATTTCGGTGAATTTATTCCATTTGTAATTAGCATAAAACGTTGATTTATAATTTAACAGGCGGACCTGTAGCATTCGTTACCGCATATGGCTGTACCCTATGACGCAAAATTCCTGAGTGACATACATGAATCGAGGCGAGCCGCAGATTCCATAATCACGTGTATCTCGCGAATGCCCTGACGTGCTGTAGAAACATTTATTTGAAGTACAACGTTGCGCCGAGTAAAAACGAATAAAAGCAGGTCATTGCTTAAATCCTTAAGTGAGAATATTTTCCTTCGCGCAACATTAGTACATTCCTGGAGCCTGCAAGGTTGTTAGAAACTTTATTTCGAAAGCATCAGCTTGCACTTGAATTGCGTTCTTCGTGACAAACATTTAAAGTAAAAAAAAAAATTGGACCATCTCCCCGAAGGGAACCCTGATGGGATGCGAAGCAGCAGCGTTGCGCACGGGTGGCGTCACGGGTTGAACGGCGCTAACGCGGGTGCTGCGGTGAGCGCTGGAAGATTCGTTTGAAGCGAAACTCTGTGTAGCGTTTACTGGTGTAAACGTTTGTTTGAAACGCAGACACGGGAGGCGAGCGGCCGTTGGAGCCAGGGTTGCCAATGGTGGCTACTTTTCGCCAAATTGGCGAATTTGAGAGGCCCGCGGCGACCTAAAATTATCAATGGCGACATGGCGAATTTCTGGCGATTTTCGGCTTAGGTCTCCACTGAGTTATGCATCCCAAGCTAAGTGTCTTCCCAACGAATGAGCGGCAACATTCTCTGTATTTTCCTTGGTTTTAGACCCACGAGTAGAATGTGCACATTACGCGTCATTCGGCATGTCCGTCCTGTAGCTCGTATCTTCTCTATTCATCTACAGAGAAAATAAAACGTTTATTTGATGTTCTGTGAGAAGATCGGTGAGTGGAATCCCATCTAGAAGCATGAGGTATTGGAACGTCCCCCAGCGACATTCTGGCAAAATGTAAGTCAGAGGACTGCCTTGCAAACTGCGAGGGGGCAGTGTTTGACTATAAGTGTATGGCTTTAGGTGCTTCAAGCTTCTCTGAAGTTTCGCTTTTGAAGGGGCTAGACGACGGGTTTGTCGCGTGTTCCGACCATTTGTTCCGCCAAAGCTCCAACTGTTCTGAATAGCTTGGCGACTTATTCACTGTTGCAGTACCCCCAATTCAGCCTGTAAGGACTGTTTTGGAATAGCGAAGAGAGGCGGATACGCGGCTATTTGTGCAATAAAAAATTATTTATTGAGGCATTTTCCACTGTTCTCGGTGAGCGTGTGCAATGAAAACAATTGCTATATAACATTTTACATTGTCTACTTGTTCATTAATAACGCATCGGATTGACGCGTGTAGATATAAGTGACTATAAGAAAGGGTCGGTGGCGTCCGGTATCATATTAATTCCCACTGAAAAGGTGTAAGACTGACTAATGATTGGTTCCTGTAAGAATTCTGTCGTGTTACATTCAATAAACCTGTTAATCCTTTTAATTCATATAAGGGTATACGTAAAGCTGTCTACAAACAACGGTTTTCGCCCAAGGTTTTACCTTTGAAACGAGCGGACAGGGATGGAAGGATATGAGCGCTTCATTCATTCATCCTTGCGCCACCACGCACATCTTGCGGCTAGTCGGAGCAGCATCGCCATGCACTCCCGTGATGAAGCGGGCGATACGACTGTCATTGAGAAACGTCAGTATAATTTAATGGTTTTGGATGGTACTGTATTCAACGGGGCTATACGTGAGTGGAAATTGTTATTACTAGGTATGCCGCACATATCTAGAATGGAGACTTTTTTGGCGAAATTTGTAAAAAAAAATGGCGACTTTTGGCGACTTTTTGCTCGTCGTTTGGCGACATTTCCTCGAAAGTCACTGGCAACCCTGGTTGGAGCCGGCAGCTGCGGGCGCTCTGGCGGGTGAGGGAGAGAGTGACGTACGCGCGCACCTGCGAGGGAAGCTTGCGAGGGGAGCGTGACGTCAACGCCCAGCTACGGTGTGACCTAAAGCCCCTATACTTCCAATTAGAGCGTCCACACAAAGAATTATGGCCACAGACACAATCAATACCCTTGAAGAATTAACTGAGGCTCATTTATCATCCCAATATCACAGACTTACCACCACTGAAGCTGGCCGTGACATCCTCAGACAGCTCCGCTACGCTCCGCCATTCAACGAGAACAAACGACATCAAATTCCTCCGAACATACACGATCAGTACAACATCCCACCACTACCGAGAAACATACACCCCGAATTTCATATCGAACGCCGGAAACTTCGAGCCAAGAAGCTAGAACGCAGTTACGGCCAAGCAGAAGGAGTATACTATGTGGACGCCGCCGCATACACCACTAAACACCGCTATGTCCTAGCGGTCGTGGACAACCAGGGCAACATTGTTCGTTCAGCGTCAATCAAGACCACCTCGGCAGGCGACGCGGAAGAAGCCGCCATCGCACTCGCATCGGGGCTACCTGATTGCGATGTCATAATTAGCGACTCTAAGACAGCTATCCGGAACTTCAGTAGTGGTTATATTACCAATACCGCACATTCCTTACTCGTCGCTCACCCACCACAAAACAACATCGCCCTAGTCTGGACTCCAGCACATCAAGGACTCCGAGGAAACGAAATGGCTCATGCAGCTGCTCGAGGATTCACAGACCGAGTTGCCGCAAATGTGCGCCAACCTCTAGGGCCCAATAACTCCTTACAAGACCTCCATAAAGACTCGCTGATCACATTTCACGAAATTTGCACACATTACAGACACCAACGCTTAACATATCCACCTCTTTCCCTGCCTAGCACGCGCCAGAGAGAAATATTGTGGCGGCAACTACAAACTCGCACATTTCTTACACCGCGAACTCTGCACTTATTTTTTCCTGCCACATACCAGTCACCCAAATGTCGCTTCTGCCCTGTCCAGATAGCAGATCTCTCGCATATCATGTGGCAGTGTCCCATGAAATCTCCCGCCCGCACTCTCAAACCATTAATTAGTAGTGAGGAGCTGTGGGAGACTGCCCTGCGCAGCTCCGATCCCACTCTCCAGGACAGAGTCCTGAGGTGGGCTGAGGAGATAGCGGAGGCCTACCACGACTGGTAGTCTGACGTTATGCCACACGAAGTGGTGACGGACGCTTACTGGGACTGGATCACAGACCTCCCTCTCTCCCCTCCGGCTCCTCCCCTTTCTTAAAAAGGGAAATAAAGTTTCTTCACTCACTCGTAAAAGTACCGCCATCTGCTCTCCCCTCCGCCACCTCCTCTCCTGCGCGTCTTTCACGTGCGACGGCGGCGCCCCCTCGAACGCTCCGCGTGGACGCGTGAAGCTTTCAGGCCGGTTGCGCGCTGGCTGTGCTGCCACTTTAGCCACAGTCTTTCTAGTCCGGCCGTGGCCGCGTGCCATGTCCCGCATACGGCTGTGTGTAATGATTCTCCTTATTTCTGCGTTCATTTTCACAGTTGGTGCGGGTGTGCGCACCATCTAATATTATAGCGCGCCAGAAGAGCTGCTGCAAGCCATGCACAATTTGTAGCAAATTGCGCGCTGTTTACGGTTCTTTTCGGAGCGTAGCGTTTCCCTGTGTATCTGGCGCGGATATTGGTAACTGGGTTTACTTAAAAAGGTTGACATAAAATTCTGTAAACACGACGCGCTATTTATTGCATCGGTAAGAAATATTTACATGGCAGCTGTGATGTCAAGCCACGCCGTTTGGGAAGGAATAGTTCCCGTGCGTATAAACTATCTCTATCATATATAACTTGAGCAATGCCTGTAATTCCCATGAAGGTTCTCGATCAAATCTTCATGACATTTCACATATGTTACTTCTCCTCAGCCTGCCCGCCGCGGTGATCTATCGGTTTCGGCGCTCGCCTGCGATCCGAAGGTCGCGTGTTCGGTCCCGGCCGCGGCGGTCGGAATTCGATAGAGGTGAAATGCTCGAGGCCCCGCGTACTGTGCGATGTCAGTGCACGTTAAAGAGCACCAGATGGTCAAAATTTCCGGAGCCCTACACTACGGTGTGCCTCGTAATCACATCGTGGTTTTGGCTCGTAAAACCACATGTATCATTATTATCTCCTTTGCCTGCCCAATGACGTGTGCTCGCATTACGACGTCCTGGGACGTTTGGCCTGTGCGGAGCAGCTTGACAAAATGAAGTTATTAAACCAATAAATGAAAATTAAAAACCAGTATGCTAAAACCAACGACATTAACCCACTCATTTTATTGAAGTGTCGAATTTCAAACGGACATCTTCAGCGGCTGCAGCTCGATTAAAGATCCCACTCAACGAGCATAACCTTTCTGAAACATGTTTTTATTGCCGTACTTTTATGCAATGCGACATATTTTGCAAAAGTACAGCACAGGCGATATATGCCATTTGTAGCGTTTTGAAACTTATGCGCTAAATGTGTGACGCGATAATTCATGATGACACGCCGGCTGGTGAGCCGCGGCCCGCTGAACTAAAGCCCCGATCATGTTCCGAATTTGCAGAAAGTTCTGACTGTCACCCAGAAGTGGTTCGCCAAATTAGACAATATGATAGAGGAGCTGCACGTAAATGCACGGCTTTCGATAAATTCTGCGCGCTAGGTTCTTTTTTTTTGCTATCGCACTTTCATTCCGACGCTGGCTCTGTCTTCCCCCTTCCATCCACACATCACAGGGAAAGGTTAGTAGAATGTGTGGAACACAACCTAGTGTTGCAGTCCATCACACTCGTTCTTTCAGGGTTAATAATATGCGAGGTGTTACGAGCCAAAACAGCGATATGATTATGAGGCACGCCGTAGTGGAGGGCTCCGGAAATTTCGACCATCTGGTGTACAAGACGGCCACTTGCTCGAGCAAGTGACTGTCTTACACAAAATTACACAAAATTTCGTGTGACATTAAGTAAGTAATACACCACATATGTCACACGGCAAAGCAAGACGCCTGTCAAAGTTAAGACGCACGAGCACATACCTCACAAAGCCGCGCCGATCTCGGCTCGAAGTTTGCTCGACATATTCTGTGGAGCCAGACTTTGCGACGACCTGCATTCTATTTTCCGCGAGGAATGGCAGAAAACTTTTTCCCTTGGGTGTCACGGTTATGGCAGCCAAACGCACAGCAACCCGGCTTCGCGACAAAACGAGCGAGACGCACACGTGCACTTCACACTTCGTGCACTTCACATGGGGCGAACACACAGCACATGGTACGTTGGAGCGTTCAACATGGCGCCGAGAGGCGAAGGAAACAAAATACCGAGAAAAGAGGGCGCGCGCTACAACGTGACCGCAGCCGCCCTATCAGAGGCATGGAGAGGAGGAAGCGGCGTAGATCAAGAGAAAGCTGTACTTTTCCGAAGGTATAGGGGCTTTAGTGTGACCTACTTGGCACCGCTCCAACACCTGCGCCGAGGGAAGCGCGTTGCCTCGCGTTTGTGCGGACGGACTAGCCTGTGTGTTACACAGGCTAGTCAAAGAGCTGCTTCGCATCTAATAACCAGTCGGCAAAGAAACATGAAGGGTGCATTTCCTTCGCAGGCTTTTCAAACCCCAGGGATATTTAAAGATCACTCTTCATCCGTGCGTTCATATTACCTACATTATCCGCGTCTGTACGTTTCGTCGTGCACAGAGCTATTCAGCATATTTCAGTGGCTGCGTCTCCGCTGAGTTGGGCGAGATTCTGAGCGGCAAAATGTGAGTAGATGCTTTTCTTCGCTGTGATGTGTGCTCGATGAGTGCCGCATTATTGATGACAATGGCCTTAAGTGCGCTCCATAATATAACAACCAATCTTACAACAACCACACCGTCCGGAACACCAGGGTCATGCAGCGATATTTAGCGCAAAGTAACACGAGGACGAGAAGGGAGGACAGAACACCTGCGCTAACACGTGCGCCTCCCTTCTCACCCTCGTGTTACTATGCGCTAAATCAATCAATCAATCAGTCAATCAATTAATCAAATATCGCTATACGTCTTACCAACAAGGCCGAATTTTTTCCCTTGTACCAAGGTCTTGGTGAGTTATAAGATGTGGCCTAGTCCGGCCTCCACCTCTAGTGCTCAGCTACCGTTGTTGGACTGCTGTCTTGGAGGCATCGTCCAAGTACGTTCAGTAATTTGACGTTGTTTAAGATGAACACTTGCACAGATTTTCAGATCCCTTCACCGTAATTCAATGTGCATACTCCACCACACTCAAGAAGCTGCACTGCATTGAAGCTACTGTATTACGCCTGCCGAAGTGTCACGTGTATCGTTTTCGTCAAGTCCATAGCTGGCCCGTGGCCTCCGTGATTAGCTCCGGCAGCGCGGATGCCACGGCAAGCCACTCTTGCTCAAGACAGTCTACCAGCGCAGCACTTAAAGCACGCGCCAACATACCAACAAGGCAGCTCCTAATTAAACTCGACCTGCGCATACTTACGGATATCCCGCGTATCCGACGTGCCTCGAAATCACACACTGCTGAGCATTCTAACAGTGATGTCGCGCTCTTCCGTGCAGCATTCTTCGCATTTTGTAGTAGTACAAACTCACGCTAGAAATTATGAGGAATCGCCACAGGTGAGTAATAGCGATGACTGCTTAATCGATCATTTGCCCGACACAAATCCAAGTCGAGTCACGTCAAGCCGTAAACCCGAGTGAAAACACTTCGCTACTACAACAAATGGAGCTACCGAGTCCAAGCCGTTGTAGCCTATGCGGATCTCATTCGCGTTCAAGAAAATGAAAAAAAAAAGAAAATAGGCGTCGTAACAAATCACTTAAAACGTCCACCATACGTCGCTCGTGGATTGTCTAGTGTCGCCTTGACGTTCACTTTTTCTTCATGCACTTCATGTACGGTTGAGGCAGGTAGTTCGTCACAATAGAGCCTCTCTCTCACCACTGCGCAGTGTTCGCGAGCGCAGCGACAGAGAAAAAAGCACACCATTTTCCAGCCGTAGCAATGGCCGCGGCCGTGCAGTTCTCAAAGACGCGCACTATCTACAGTGACGACGATGAAACGGTGAAAGTTGGCTCAGATTCCGTCCACAGTGCCGCCTTTCCTGAAGTCGGAGTTCGCGTACAGGCGTCCGCTGTGTTTGCTAACGCCCATCATGATCGAAAACCTTCCTTTCGGATAGGTCACCTTGTGGCCAAGCTTTCGCAGCTCTTCCACGTAAGCCTGCAACAGAAACATCAGGACGTCTATTGTGTGACACATTATACCGTGCATAGCCCGCAGAATAGCAATGATCAAGCGACAGCCGCATGAAATCGCGGAAATGACTGCCAATTATCGAGCCCAGAGCATAAAACATTTCATCGCATTGGCAAACGTTTC
This sequence comes from Rhipicephalus sanguineus, assembly GCF_013339695.2. Classification (NCBI taxonomy): domain Eukaryota; kingdom Metazoa; phylum Arthropoda; class Arachnida; order Ixodida; family Ixodidae; genus Rhipicephalus; species Rhipicephalus sanguineus. The sequence continues at coordinate 64,550,601 of NC_051179.1, forward strand.
TTATTGTAAAGTTGTCTACGTTCCTCCTATATTACGGTCTGTCTGACTTCAGAAACGCGCACATCATACTTCACTGCGGAACAAATATTTGGTTCCGTAGAGTTCAAGCACACTAAGGGGTATCTTTAAGTTTATTTTCTCACTCACATATTAAACATTAAGATGCGTATGTCGTACTGTATTATAGATACAGCTGAATGCTGCTAACGATGTCAACAGCTAGAGTGAAGGCGATCCATGGTCATTCAACGCTGCTATATCTCATCTGTACTATTAAAGCTGTGTTTTATTCCAGTTTGGTGTAATTACTATTTCTACGACCATGTGTCTGTCGATCTCCGTACTAATGCATTCTGATATCAGCCCTGAAGAAGAAAAAAAGTATACCTTCGGGAAGAACGATTCAACCATCAGGTGATTCGGTATGAGCTGATGGTGGAGCCTTGGATAATCGATGGCCGCCTTTATACTGTTTCTCTGCCACAGCGTCCGCATGACCACCTATAACCAGAAGAAAACAGTACAACATCAATATAAATGAAACGAAAAGTTAACGTACGCCACGGAAAACTTTCGCAACGATAAAACATGGACCTGAATATAATAATAATTGTTGGGGTTTAATGTCCCAAAACCAGGATTTGATTATGAGAGACGCCGTAGTGGAGGGCTCACTTGTCATTTCACGTTGTCACATTTTATTGTTGTATAAATATAAACGACATGACCGTCGTTGTTGCCTGTAGCAAGTGAAGTGTTGTGCTGCTAAGCACGTGGAGGAAGCTCCACTTCCCGGCATGGAGGATGGTAACAGTTAGGAGGAAGCATTGCGCAATGCGAAAGAAATAATTAAAGAAATCTAGTACGTCAGGCACGGACACGGCAAGCTTCGCTTGCCCTCATTTTACCTGTAGGGGAACGGCTTCTGAATGTTTGTTTGTTTTCGCTTTAATGTTGTTGGTGAGTAAGAATGCGACTCTCACCAGCGCAACGCCTGATGTGATCTTCGCGCCACCCGTGCCGCCCAATGCAAGCTGCACGTCGCCGTTTTCGTCAACGACCACTACGGGCGCCATCGAGGACATGGGCCGCTTTCCCGGGACGATGAAGTTCGCCTCGGAGGGCGCCACGCCGTAGAAGTTGCGCATGCCTGGCGTCGAGAAGTCGTCCATCTGGTTGTTCATCACCACTCCCGTCGAGGTTCGCAGCATGCTTCCGAAGCTGCGAGCAGGGAACACAAAGAGGTGTCGCTGCCGATGCATGGGCACTTGAAGTGCATCCCCGAAGATTCAAAATAATGATATAGACATTCATGCGGAAAGACTCTGCGAAATAAAACTCGAGCAAGTAAGACAAGGGTTGCCTAACAAGGGCTGGCTGTATGACTTTCTCAAAGGCGACTTTTTAAATGCGAAGTATTTCTTAGCGAACTTTAACACTTTGAGCGTCTCTCTCTCTCTCTATCTATCTATCTATCTATCTATCTATCTATCTATCTATCTATCTATCTATCTATCTATCTATCTATCTATCTATCTATCTATCTATCTATCTATCTATCTATCTATCTAGCTGCCTACGTCGGGGTGCTCTACGTGAAAATCATGTCGCGTACGTCGTCAAACCCTTTCCTCCAGACACGTGTGGCACATACCCGTTTACCACGGGCCGCGGTGTACAGGTATGCGCCACAGGTGATTGACAGTTTATATCTCCCCGAGAACGCGATAACAGACACTGCAAATTTAAATGCGAGAGCGTTAAGAAAAAAAAATCACGCCATATCCACGAAGTGAATGATGATTGAGGAGCTGGCTCGGAGATAATCGGGGAAACCGTGAATGCTCCGTACAATTCCTCTACTGTCATATAAAGATGTTACACGTTGTTACAGTAGCGATTGTGGTCAGGTTGTTGTCGAACCACAAGCGGTCGCAGACCCTGCAGCTGCGGCCGAACGTGTGGTCGAGGCGCGCGTCGGTGCCACCAACTTCAGGTAGCGACCGCTTTCGGCGCATGGCCGTGCATCCCGCGCCCGTACCTCTTCGAGGTTCTCTTGCCGCCGCTTCCGCGCTGCTTCGGCTTCGCAGGCTTGTATCTCGGGGTCCGCACGACGCTGACGTCTCTCTGCGGCCTCGCGAGCTCTCACCGCAGGGTCTTGGCGGCGAGCCCGCACTGCTGCTGTCTTGCGAGCCCTCCGCTCCGCCGCCTTGTCTTCTTCGTTCATGTTATTAGCATCGAAGCGCACTGCCGGAGTGGAGCGAGCACCGCATGCTACAGTTGGCTATGCTATATGTGGTTTTGCCTGCGTTAATGTCATCATCAAGGCGCTCGAAGAACAAGAGGAAGAAGACTTCTCTTTCGCGCAAGCTGCACTTGTAGCGGTCGCCTCTGGAACTAAGGTTGCGCGTAACAGTTGGCTATGCTATATGTGGTTTTGCATGCGTTAATGTCATCATCAAGGCGCTCGAAGAACAAGAGGAAGAAGACTTCTCTTTCGCACAAGCTGCACTTGTAGCGGTCGCCTCTGGAACTAAGGTTGCGCGTACGACGCGGGACTTTGCCCCAGCTTAGAACCTGGCGAGCCAGCTCCTAAAACCGACATCGGCAGCGTTGACCCTACGAATGCAGGAATCGTAGCAGGAATCGAACCCAAGCATTCTGCCATTCTGCGTGGTAGTCAGGTATTCAACTACAGAGCCACGCCAGGTATATAAACTGGTTTTAAAAAACCGCCTATGCATGCATAATGTCGGTGCAACATCAGTTGTGGCTGTGGTGCTGGCTATCTAATTTTACAAGAAAGCAACAAACACTACATAAGTCCTCCTACGATAAAGGCGTTATATCAGATGAACGACTGTGGTTCCAGTGTTCTCTCCGCTTTTATAGTAGTCTAATAAACATTACATTTCTATTCCCATGATTCAGCAAGCTATACTGAAGCATAGCTCGACCGCGGAGGAATACGTTAACGAAAATTAAGTATGACATTCACATGATTGCACTATAAAGTGCACTTAGTTTCGATAATACTGACGGATGTACTCTAACGTGAGGGCTGACGTTACGTCGCGCCATAAGCTGCCCTTTAAACGCCAGTGTTGTCGACCTGCCTGGTAGGCTCACGATGTGCGCACAGCTACTACCACTTAGCAAAACACGTCGATCCACCTCGTAACGCTTGGTTGAAAGCCATAAAATACCGCCTAGAAGTACTCGCTGACTGCTTCGCATGAAACCGATTCCCACAACGCGTGGGATCTGCCGAATTTTTTAGCGTTGTGCTCTTGACCTTCCCGACCTTGCTGCCGTGCTCTTATCATCTCTCTCTCTGTCTCTCTCGCCCTCGTTTCGTGATAGCCTTAACGCTCTATGAATCTTTTAAAACTAGCACGCCAAAGACGACAAGGTGGTCATTGCCAAAAATATGTCGACCTATCGTAACGTCGATCGGACTGCCTGAGGCAGTTTACTCTTGTCCAAAACTGGTGTCCTCCGTGTACGTGATGCAAAGCGAGGACTCGTGGGCAATGAATTATGAGGTTAGCTTTACGCACTTGCTCGAGTATAACTCCGCATTCTCCCATTCTTCGAATATATTATCATGTTAGGTGCGACGTGGAGTATCTAGGTGAGTTTATGTCTAGGTGAGTTTTATGATCAAGCAACCGTGCAAAAAGCACTCAGCGCTCCCGAAGAGAGCACTTAAGGCACCCAAAAAGCTACCAGGGCTACGATTTTTCCGGTTCCGTTGGGGACATAAATATTCTGTGTAGGCATAACAGTTCTGTTTCGGCTCAGCTAAGAAAGATAATGGTCTGAATAAGTTAAGCGTTTAGTTCCTCTGCTGTTCGTAACCATGGATATAAATCATTAACCACAATCAGTCGCCAATTCGGGTACAGTTACGTTGAATACAGGCTGTTTGCTTTCGGCTAGCATGGCGGCAGAAGGATACAAAGAAGTGCACGCCTCACTAGTAGTTGACAGTGCTGGAGGCAACGATGACGTCACCGTCAGCTCCCCAGAAAGTGGCGTGCGCCGTGCCCTTGTCAGGCTTTGAGACCTCGTCCACGAAGCCGTAGTAGTGCGGGTCCGAGAACGTTTGCTCGTCGCTGATCTTGTATCTCGCATTCGCGGCGTACTCCCGCGAACTCATGTTGCGGACAAGCTGCAATGTGACAGGGAAAAGAAGAAAATGTTTTTGTGCGTGCAAGTGCATCTGCGTACGTGTATGTTTGTAGCATGCTGGTGTGCGTGCGTGCGTGTGCGTGCGTGCGTGCGTGCGTCTGTGTGTGTGTGTGTGTGTGTGTGTGTGTGTGTGTGTGTGTGTGTGTGTGTGTGTGTGTGTGTGTGTGTGTGTGTGTGTGTGTGTGTGTGTGTGTGTGTGTGTGTGTGTGTGTGTTGCATAAACAACATCCCAATGTTGTACACACCGGCTCACAATGAACAAAGCTGGGGTCTCCTAGGAGAGCTCTCTTGGCATAAGCAAACTTGCAAGCTTCAGCGAACCTGCGCACAAAATAAAGCAAGAGATTGAATTGCACTAAAGGATGCCGACATTTTACGTAGCATAAATTCAAAGTGAAGAACGTAGCATACATTCAAGTTACTTTTTACAGGATTAGCCACCTCTGCATTTAGACTGCAATATTACCGTAGTGTAATTGGATCCGTAATGATACTTTGCTATATCGTCTTCACTCCATCTTGACAAACGAATGAGATATCTCTAGCTTGTACTTATACTCGCCCAAAGCGATCAGAAAGGAACTTTTACGTGTGGTGAAATTGCTATCCTTTACATCGACGGCGGCACCAAGTGAGCCACTGATATCGCATGAAAGCTGGCAGACAAAGCGTTGTTTGTAAACGATCAGGCTTTTCTAGAAACCCCGAAATAGGGCATAATTCGAGTATTTCTACGACAGCAGCCAGATCAAGTAGGATGACTTACTGAAGAAGCGCGACGTCGTCATGTTTTTTTTTATCATAATGGCTGTTATGAACCAACCGCTCGTGATAACCGCGTCATGTCGCTGCAAATCTGGTCGATAAAGGTCATCTTAGCTCTGATGTAAGTGTTCCAATCAATATTCCGCCGATATGACACGAACTGTAGACGCGGGAAACGAAAATTAATGCATTACTTAGCCCTACATTTTCGCATTTCACTCAGCGCGTAGTGTACTTTTTTTTAGATCGCTTCTTATCCGCGTCCTTAGGCCATGTGTCAGCATTAAATGCATGTTCTTTCCTTGTCTACAAACACCGTGCCTCTACCACTAGCGCAGTGACAGTCAACACCACGGTGCACTGTTAATATTGTGTACATGGCAGGGACCTGTCAACGCAATTGCAAATACCAGCTGATGAATCACCCGTCGTAAATGACACTCTTTCAAATGCTGTATTGCACGAGCTGCATGAAGCTATGAATTATCCCAGCGTGCTGGGTTATTTATTCTGTGCAGCGGTTTCACATATTTATACCTGTGAAGGGTGGTCACGGTGTCGTCCAAGAATGATCCCGGCGACGGTCGGAAAGCGTCCATTATGCCCAAGATGTAGGCTAGCACGGCGCCGCTCGCAGGTGGTGGTGCCGAGTACATGGTCTTGCCACCCTTGAAGCGAGCCGTCACCGGCTTCTCCCACTTGACCTGATAGTTCCTCAGGTCCTCCATCGTGAGCATGCCACCTGGAGTAAATACAGGGAGCATATTTAACTCAGCGATATTTAACTCAACGAAATTTTTGCGATGGGGCATATAGAGATGCTTCGTGATAAGGCATTATCGCTCACTGTCCCCTGTCAGTGCTGATGCGGCGCGAAACAGCTATAATAACGGAGAGCTGAGCTAGTTGGTACGGATTCATGTTAAAAGACTGGGCTTGCAAAAACGGACACAATAAAAAAAATCTAGACAACAAAAACGCGTTTGTGCTGTCTCCTCTCTTGTGTCCGTGTTCGCACGCCCTGTATTTTAACATGAAACAGCTAGCCACTATAGTCAGATACAACTTAAGAAATCCGGAGAGGTCCCGCCCAGATGACCGACGCGCGACAGCCAATCGCTTCCACGACTAAAGAAATAGCCCTGCTTATGCACTTGACAATGTTCTCCGAAGGCGGAGCCACCGGCCGCCCGGTCATGACGTCAGACTGGGGTGCGCGCCCATTGGTGCAGGCTTGTGTGCATGCGCCTTTGAGGAGGAAATGCGGCAGACTTCTACCAAAGTTGTATCCAGCTATAGTTAGGTACCAGACGTACTGAAATTGGAAATGCTTGCTATATGGCCCCGTCCGCTCACATCACAATACAAGAGGGCAGAGAGCAAAAGAGTTTGCCTTCGTACAGTGTTAAAACATCACCTATCGTGTGTTTAGCGGCAGGGAAACATCATTCATCGCCACAGATGAATTTAATTTTACAAACAGCTGCTTGCCGCCGACATTTACGAGTGTCACAAGTAAGATTTATTTAAATTATATTTGGGGGCGTCCAGTGCCATAACTACGATACGGTTATGACGTACGCTGCAGTGGTGGAATACGGCTTAATGTGGTACGCCTGAGATACACTCACGTGGACCGAAATCTAAGTGCAACGGCTAAGTGCATGGGTGGCGTTTGCGTCTCGCCTCCATCTAAGTTCGGCCGTTGTGATCGCGAATCCAACGCGTGTACTCGCGCTTAGCAGCGCTACGCTTCTGCCTCTAAGCTACCGCGGCGGGTGAACGATACGAGGGGCGATCAAAACGTTTTGCAACTTGGCTATAACCAAATATCTCTCATTGATCTCTCACTACGTTTTGTTTAGGTCATCTCTACAGCCGAGCATGGTCTGAATATCAAGCCTTCCAATTCGTTATTTGGCCTGCATCAGTCAGTCAAACGTGGCGTCATCTCACGATTTCAAGTTCGAGTACCGGAGCGTTATCAAATTTTTTGTGTAAAGAAGGAAGTTCCTCCACAGAAATCCACAGTAGGATGGTGAATGTGTATGGCAGCGAATGTCCTTCATATGCTACAGTCACTCGGTGGTTCAATGAGTTTAAGCGTGGCCGTGTGCACGTGGAAGACGAGCCAATTGGTCAGGGCGGCCGACCACTTCAACCGATTTGGACAATTCAGCCTCCTGCAGATAGTCTTATCATAAATAATCGCCGAATCAAGGTGTCCGGAGTTGCTGGAGAATTGAACATTTGTCATGGCAGTGTCTTCAACTATCATCGACGATGTTTTGGGCATGTTCAAGGTCTCGGCGCGATTGGTGCCACTGAACCTCTCAGCACAAGACGGACACCACCGGGTTCATTCATCAAGGAATCTTTTGCACCTCTAGTCAAGCGTCCCAGAAGATTTTCTCTCCCGTCTTGCGACTAGGGATGTCACGTGGCTGTATCACTCGGTCTCAGAAACAGAACACCAGTCTATGCAATGGAGGCATCAGGGGTCCCTCCCGCGAAAAAGTTCAAGACGCAACACTCAGGGAGGAAAGTGAAAGCGATACTTTTCTGGGACGCAAAGGCGATCCTGCCCAATGAGTATCATGAAAACAGTAGGACAGTTACAGGCTAATACTAGGCCAAAGTTCTTCGAAAACCGCTTAAAGCCATTGTGGAAAAACACCGAGGATTAGTGACAACAGGTGTCCTCCTCCTGCACAACAACGCCCCGGTTCACAGGTTTCGTGTTGCCCAGGCTAGCATTCGAAAGTGTGTTTTCGAACAGCTAGACCACCAACTCTACAGGGACTACTTGATCCCCAGTCACTTTTATATATTTACGAATTTGAACAAACACCTCAAGGGAACAACTTTTGATTACTTGAACTCGCTCCAAAATCTCGCAGAATGGCTTGACAACCAGGAAGAAAGCTTTTTCTTTAGCAGGGTATATCCAAAGCCTTCCCAAAAATCGGAGAAGTGCATTAGTGTGCGCGGAGATTATGTTGAAAAATAATTTTTTTTTCTAAGGTCTGGCAGTATTCCTGATATGCGAGTTGCAAAACTTTTTGATCGCCTTTTGTATGTGGCAGCACTACACCCCAAATAAACAATGACTTGTAAATTTCTGCATTCTCATCCACCGGAATTTTTCCCACACTCTAGCTGTCCCCTTGGTACTTTCAAGTAAGCATGCCACCGTTGTTATGAAAATTGTTCGTCATTCTAGGTGGAGTAGGTGCCACAGTGCCTGCCGTTTAACAGTCTTCATGAAAGCCTTGCAGCCGATTGTGTTGCAGCGATGAGTGCTTAAGCAGTCAGAGTGTAGAACAAGCGCACTTGCCATTGTTCTGGACTTCGCTGACGAGTTTCTCGGCAAATTCTCCTTCGTAAAAGTAATCCGGTCCATATTCGGCTATCAGCTCCAGCGTTTTAGCCAAGTCCTTGAGCGTCACGAGCTCCCCTTCGGCCAACAGCTCTCCGGTCTCGGGATTCGAGAAGGTCTTCCTAAGATCAAGAACAGGGTCAATGTCATGTGAGTATCATGCAGCCGCGAATGCTTTGTCACTTTACTGCTCAGCTCGAGTTCAAAGCCGCAGTGGTGAAACTTAGCTCCAGGGCTAACGCTATCACAAAATCAGAGTTGATGCACGGCCTCCGACGTTCGTGCGGCCAGAAAGCGGATCTCTGGAGGCAGCGTTCGTTGCGTCAAAGCGCATTCCGTCCCTCTCATCTGTGTGGAGAGTTGTGAAAACTCCGTGGGGTCAAAATGACGTTGCGCAATAAGAACAGCAAACAGGGGGAGCGCTGCTCGCCGAGCTCCGGCCAATCAGCGGCAGCCAAAATGGTCAGTCCAATAGATGCACACATTGAAAATAGTTCCCGAGGATTCACTGAAATTTCGCTTAGAAACAATTCGAACGCAAGATGGTTCTTTTTCTTTTTTGATGTGCGTGAATGTGGATCCCGATTTCTACAATTCGTTTGAGACGAACAACTTCACGTGAGCGTGCGATCGATTTCTGAGGTCTGAGGGGTATAAATACCTCATTTCAAGTTTTACTTTTCCTAAACTGGCATTATTGCATTGATTGCCAAAGGAAACATTAAAACAAAAGAAGGAAAACATATTAATGCGCAGAATTGCTGGACATTCCTTCACTGCAAGTGACAGGACTAACGGCCGCCAACGCAGGTAGGTATAATTCACGGATTTCCTTCTCGAAATTATGTTTACTTTTTACCATCCAACGACCACGACGAGCCGATACTAGTGATTACGTAGGTGGACCGCCTCTCGGACCACTGATGAAGTGCAAAAAACGACTAGCATTGAAATTCGAGCCTTCAGTTATCGCCGTTCGGAACGACACAGTGTTGTGGCAGGGACGTCCGTGAAATCTAGCCATTAAAATTTGTTTTATTTACAGTAATGTATCTGCATTAACAGCGATATCGGCCAATTTCTGTCAACTGGCACAAGCGCTACAGTAAGGCAGTAAGTGACGGTCCAACCTATGTCGGTGGCAATTATCTCCAAGATAATGCCCCTCAAGTGTACCGAAAACCTATGTAATCGGCAAGCTGATGCAGTTCATTGCGAGTTCCAAATTAGAAGAATGAACGCTACTTATAAAATGTAGCAGCGTTCTCTACATAGTCAATCAGTGTAACTCAGTACCCTAAGTACAATCATTTAGCGGCCGGGGTACAGTTGAGGGGGGACTTTTCAAAATATTATTTTATATCTTGATCGCTTGTTATAAAACTAGCTGATTTTATGTGCATTCGTGTGCTGATTTCAAATATGCAATTGTTTTTCTGGTATCGCGTGTAGTTCTTAAACTACACAATATTTCATGTGCCATTTGGGGAGCAAGATTTTTTCTAAGCTGATAGAGTTACAACGCGGATCACCAAATGATGAAATTCTAAAATCAGAACTGTGTGCAGTACGACAAAAATGGGTGCTCTAAATCTATTTTAACAAAAGTTTTGGCATGTCGAACATTCGTGGGCGAAATTCCAGCTTGACATTGACTCGCTTGCGAATGTTCGACATATTATACCTTTAGTTTATCTTGGAATTTCGGAATAAGGTTTAATGGATGTTCTAAACCCATCTGCACAAAAGTTATGGTATGTCGAACATTCGCAAGCGAGTCTATGTCGAGCTAGGATATCGCTCTCGAATGTTCGACATACCATAACTTTTGTTAAAATGGGTTTAGAGCATCCACTTTTATTTATTGAGCTGTGCAGAGTTCTGATTCCAAATTATTGTCATATGCAGATTCATTTGTAACACTCTCAGTTTAGGAAAAATTTCTGCCCAGAAGGCCAATGAAATATTTTTGTATTTTAAAAACTACGCATTATACTAGAAAAATAATAGCACATCCGAAATCCGCACACAAACACACATAAACTCAGCAAGTTTCATCAAAATCGACCAAGAAATTTCTAAAAAAAGTTTAAGTGCCATGTCCCCCATGAAGTTTAGACTTCTGTGGAACGCAATCTGGTCAGGGGGAAGAATAAGTACAATACAGCATTAGGACTGTTGTCAAATCACGTACATATGCTCATGTTACTGGGCATCCACTGTATTTTTCGATTCGAAACGAACCGAGCGTCATGTTCAGATATGTACAACTCTTACCTCGTAACACTTGTTCTGCACACATATCGCATTGAGCACTATTAATTTGAATGGTTACCAAGTATTTCATTTGTGAGCGTAGCGTGACTCTTTTGTGTTCTAGAATGCTTAGTGCCTTAGACACCGAGATTTATTTACACCAACTAGCACAAAATGCAGTTGTACTGCAGATGACGAAAGGTCGTTGTAATTGTCTTGGCAGTGGGAACTGAGCCGCCCTCTGGTCAATGAAGCAAATCTTTATAAAAATTTAAAAAATCACATATCATTACTGTAATGAACAAAGATAGTTTTTCGGTATTCCTTTTTTGTATTCATTTCTCGTGTCAGCTGTCGTTTTTTTTTTACGTGCCACGATTCAGGAAAACATGTTGTCTCACACTCTCTTTACATGTAAGTGGGTCTTTGTTTTCTTTTGGACGTAGTGTTTACTTCGTGTGATCGTGGGAATTCGCAGATTCCACGCGCGTTAAACGCCTCGCGAGCCCTGCTCATAAATGTGGCCACCGAAACGACCTAAAAATTTCATCTAGAGGAACAATGATGCAGTGACAATGAGAGACAAGACATCGTCGCAACACAGGCCCGAACTGACGTGGCACTATACTTCGGCGTCTAGCTACCCACCTGATGTTTTCTTTCAAGACAGTATCGGTATTCTGCGATTCCCGCAGAGCGTTGGCCAGATGGGCACCCATGGGGAAGCCGTCCCTCGCGAGCCGAATGGCGTCCGTGAACAGTTCCTTCCAGGGCAGTGAGCCATTCAGGTGCTGATGCAGCTCGTAGTATCCTCGAAGTTCTCCGGGAACTCCGATAGCAAGGCCTCCTGCATGTACAAGAAAAAAAAATCACTCGGGAGAATATGCGAATGGCACAAGTATGATCGCCGTCGCGATTGACCTTAAAGGTGATTCCAAAGCCAGCGGATCCATTAAAACCGGGAAGGCCGAAGTGGCACAATAGCTAAAGTTATAGTTAGCGACGCTAAGAAACCGCTTTTCAATATTACGCTAAATGTCGAACCTCACCAGAAGCACCAAGAATCCTAGCTAACTTTCGCTATAGGAGAGACGTTCATATCATATGAGCGCCCGCACACTCCTCGGTTCCCGGAAACGAAGATGCGCACAATCTAAGGCTAACGGATCGAGAGGGCAAAGAGTGGCCACCGGGTACGGAGAGAAATCGGATGGTTAGCTTCAAAGACAATTACTTATAAAAGTGTTGCAGGACCCCTTTAACTGTGCACCGCGTATATGTGGAACACTTAGCAGTGTATAAGCACTATTGTTGTGTATAGATAAAAACTGTGAGAACAGGCGGGTTTGCCTTACCAAATAAGCTTCCTTTTTTGTTCTTTACAAACATGTCGGTAGAAGCACCCGCAGGAGCCACTTCTCGGGCGACCAGCACTTGTGCATTTTTCTTGGACCTGAAAAAAATGTGGATAGCTTGCACTAGACGCGCAACGGTCAGTCATAGTGAAGCTGGTGGTCTCCTAGCTAGTCCCGGCTTGGTTCAATCTCGGGCTTAATTAGCATGATTAGGCCACATGAAGCTCAAGTACATGGAATGGGCTTGGTTCGATGACACACAACTTAATTAGTCTTAAATAGGCTTAGTCTTAATCTGTACCAATCACCCTTAATTGATCTTAATTAGGTTCTACTCGGTCAGTAGTAATTAGGATATTCGTGAGCTTGGCTTCACTAGCCTCATTCGCAATTCGACTTGGATTGTTTGGATCAATTGGGCGTAATTAGGTATGAGTTAGATTAAGTCATGCTCGGCTTAATTAGGCGGTATGATGCTCAACTTTGCTCAATTAAATTCGGCTATACTTACCTTGGCTCAGCTTAATTATGTTTAATTAGCATAAATAGACCACGTGAAACTCAAGAATTTTGCGTGGGTTTGGTTCAATCACACACCCCGTAATTAGTCTTAATTGGCTTAGTCTTAATATGGCTTCATGAGGAACGACTCGGTCAGTAGTAATTAGTATCTTCACTAGCCTCATTAAAAATTCGACTTGCATTGCCCGCTTTTTGTGGCTCACACACGTTCATGATAATGATAGTTTTCTGGTGACGAGAACAGGCATAACGAAATGCTAAACAGCTCCGATGTAAGAACGAAAGAACACAAAAAATAAACATTTGACTTATTGTTTCATATAATATGACATAGGCGTGCGCAGGGGGGGAGGGCAGGGGGGGGGCACCCCCTAGTCACCTAGCAGGGGAAGGGGGGCGCAAAGTCTGCCCCATGAATTGACTTAATAGAGAGGGTGGCGCTGCGGTAAACCTTCGCCTGCCTTCGCCCCCCCCCCCCCTGAAGGGGAACCCTATGCACGCCTATAAGCACTCGTACAATATGGATGATGTAGGTGGCTGCGTATATGTGCGTGTGTGAGGCGAGGCGGCTGGTCGGTTAATCGGGTTTAACGTCCCAGAGCGAATCAGGCTGAGATGCGATCGCCGAAGGCTTCGGATAATTTCGGCGACCTGGGGTTCCTTAACGTGCAATGTCATCGCACGGCACACTGGCTTCTATCATCCTGCCTCCATCGAAATGCTACCGCCGCAGCCGGTATCGAAACCGTGTTTTTCGGTTCAGCAGCAGCGCGCCGTAACCACTGATCCATTGCGGCGGCGTGCGTGCGTGCGTGCGTGCGTGCGTGCGTGCGTGCGTGCGTGCGTGCGTGCGTGCGTGATCGACGATCACTTGCAACACGTCACTTACAAGGGTAGCGGCTTGGACTAGTTGGTAGGTCATGACATTTTTTATAGCGCAAAAGCAGGGCAAAGACAAAAGGTACACGAAGACGAGCGCTAACTTCCAACTGGGTTTATACTGTGCAGAACACGTTGGAAGTTAGCGGTCGTCTTCGTGTACCTTTTGTCTTTGTCCTGCTTTTGCGCTATAACAAGACGTCACTTACCGTGAGTAGACGGTCGCTATGAAGCCTCCTCCGATGCCCATCGAGTGAGGTATGACCACACCCATACACAGCAGGGTTGCGACGGCGGCGTCCACTGTCTTGCCGCCTTTTTTGAATATGCGCCTGGGGAACAAAACGGGGTTGAAGAGAAATAACACTGGAGCTCAGCTCTATAACCTTTTATTTTTCTGTTTCAACACAAAAAGACGATAGTCTAGTCAATCCGCTTTCACGCCCTCATGCCTAACATGATCATCAAAGTTGTGTCCATTGCCGAACGAAAGTCACTCACGTGTATCTAAACAACTGCCTTGTAGGAGATAATTGACCTAATTAAAGACGTTGGTTCTGTTCTTTTTTTGTTGTTGTTTTTTTGTTGTTGTTGTTAAGATTCCTTGTGAGTGTGCACTCTGGAACGGCAAACTTTTGGTGAATGTGAGTGACTGCGATTACACCTGTCTAGCGACCATCGCCTGCATTTTATGTTTTCGAGTTTTCTATTATCCTCCAAGCCAGCTCTTCCTCTGCTCAAATTAAAAGGTCTCATCAGTACAAAATTAGTGCATCTGCAATGCAATAGTTAACTATACTATACCCTACGTGACCTGCGAAGCTATAATTGTGACTTTTAATGTCAACTAGAATAGCAGGCACTCGAATTCGCTCTTGACTTCGGTCAAACCACCGCCATTAGGCCTATCGAAGTTTCACCTACATTTTTTTTCGTTCAGATGATGTTTGCAGTTTCCTTTGCTACTTCTGCATCAGTACTGTCACTATCAACATGTGTACGACTACGTTACCATTGCGTCAACACAGAAAGCTGCGGTCTAACTACTAGCGCATGCATGAGACCATAAATGGAGAAAAAGCTTTCTCTCTATAATCGGTCGATTATCATACACTTCAATTTAAATGACTGTCTTCCCTCTGATTACCCTCAACAAAAACCCTAGTAGCAAACGCACAAACCCTCTGTCCATCCGTCCTTCGTCTACCTCACTTATTGCGCGCCATTTCGCAATTCATGCTTTTACTCCGATACTTTTCACTACAACGCTTTACTATGTCGAAATGCTGTTTTAGAATTGTGTGTTCCACGTCTGGTCGTGCAAAAATTTTTTGCATAAGTGGGACCATAGAAAATTTTAACTGAGCGCTCCGCTCCGCACAGATAGAGCGGCCCCAGCCTGTGCAGAGAAATGCATAGATTTCGCGTTTTTGACAACCGCATCTTCTCGAGACGCGGTCAGCTTGGCTGCAAACCGACGGCGACACCGAGGGGACGCACCTCCACGCTCCGCTCAATGGACTTCGCAGCGGAGCGAGAGGTGCGTTCTACGCTCCGCTGTTCGCACGATAGTTCTGCGCACGCGCCCTAAAGTTCCCTCTACGCGTTTGTGTGTGAATCGCTAGTATACGGAGGTCTGACCGGAGCGGATCGTAAACGCTCTGCTAAAAGTGTCTAATGCCCTCGATAACCGACCTACCATCGTATCAGCACGGTCGGCTGCGATCACTTTAGTAATGTCCCTTACCTGGCGACTGGCGTGCATGGTGCGGCGTCGGTTGAGACGGCCCATTGGCTGAAGTTGCCGAGCGCTGACGCCGAAGGAGTGACCTCGACTTGGACGGGCCCCGGAAGGCAGCGGATGCGTAGGCTGTCTTTCGCGTAGAGAGTCACCAGTACACTGGTGGCACTCACCACGGCCACGACCACCAGGAAGATGCAGCATAATAGAATGGGCCTCGCGGTTAAGGCAGAGCTGCAAGGAAAGAAAGGCGAAAAAGGGTCAGGGTTCCTGCTAAACATGCATAACAGGCTGTATGTCCTGAATCAGAGGCTGGGTCCGAGCTAGTTGGTACATTGTCATTATGAAACCGTTAAGCGCACGAAGACGGGAACAAGAAGACTCTGTGTGTCGTCTTCTTGTTCCCGTATTCGTGCGCTTAACGGTTTCATAATGCTTTATGTCAAATAATAACGTAAGATTTGTCACTGAAATCGATAAATAATTATAAGTGTCTGAGTCTGACAGCACTGACAGCGTCAGTGCCTGTTGGTATGGCGATGATTGATGGCATAGCTCGAAGAGAAAGTTATAGCCTACCTCTTTAGTTAGTGTTCGTATTTGTGATATAACTGTTATTCCACTAATGCGATTTTATTTTTATTTCAACGAGCGTCCCGACTCAGATTCAGATTTATTGCTTTAAAAAATGTATTTACGAAATTACAAGTATACATACGGGGGTCCCAAAGCGAAAGGACTGCAGCGCGATACAACATTGATGGTAATAACACATCAAATGAGCCCTATTACCAGTAAAATCAAGCATGTCAAATAGATTAAACATTTTTAATTAAATCAAGTAAACATGAAAAAACGCGGTATACAAGAAAGCCAGGCTACAAGTGGCGGAAAAGTTTATGATACTCTGCCAGAGTTAGAGTACAGTTATCGCAGGTAATTATGCCTAAGGTAATATTTAAAGACGTTAATAGACGCACGAGATTTAATTGTTAAATGTAAATTATTCCAAAGTGAAATTTCAGTGAAAGCAGATCTTTCTTTTATTATTTTTTTATTTTTGCCGTCATTCGCATGAAATATGGGTAAAAGGTAATAATATGTGCAAATGAGGTTATATTTCTATTCTTCAAAAGCTCAGTTTCAGTGAACGAAAACGTAAGGTTGCTGTGAAGCAACTTGTGTAGTAAGACGACTACATATAAACTTGAACAATTTTTGTATCTTGTGAATTCGCGCAACAATTAATCTGGTGGAAGAAGAAATAATTACAGGCAATACAAGAAGAAACACAGAGGCACTGGACTGTATGCTACTAGAAGTAATTACGCGTATTGGACTGATTTTGGATATGCTGAATTGATGACAAGTGACAATTCCCATAAAACAAAACCGTAATTTATGTGAAATGCCCTCAGCAATTTAGGTGCAAGCCGTGACATCGCGCAAACGCCCTTTTCCACGATGGTTACCTATGTTCTCGCGTGTCGCTGTTGTGCTAATCATGACCCACAGTAATAGAGAGGTAATAGACAACGTTTTCAAGATACTGCATTTCGAACAGGCTGCGTTTCACGGAGCGACGAGGCAACGGCCAGCTCCTGTTCCTTTGAAATATAGACACTAAGGGTGCCCGTCACTTCAACAACCGCACTGTAGTGACGGGGCAACAGTTATCACACAAAATGCTGCGGCCCGGCCGTATGCCGACGCGGAATTCTTGAAGCTTGAGTGGGCTGCTTGTCACTTGGGCACACGCAACATATGGTTCGGCTACAGCAGCATTCCTTAGGCTTCACGAGTCTGTCCGTGTCACGTCGGCACACGTAACAGACGGTTCGGCCGTCGCACGTTTGTGATAACTACGGCCCCATCACGATAACATGATTGATTGCTAAAGTGGCAAGCCCCCTCGCTGTAGTCAGTTCCTAAATTATACGCGCTGCCGGCAAGAAGGCTAGTCGGGCCAGCTGGCTATAATTCATCGTATTGTATAAAACGGCTCCCAAACAGCGAAGCAAGCATAGACTACAGAAAGAAACACGACAACACAGTACAGTGTTGCCATCATTGGTGTAGGCAGGGAAGGGGGGGAGTGTTAAAGCCGCCCCCCTTACCTCTGAAATCTTATAAATTTTGCATGTGCATATATGCACATGCACGCATACAAACGCACGCACGAACATACATAAAGTATGGTTGAACCCCACAACCCACCCCCCGCCCCTAACAAAAAAAATATTTCTGGCGTACGAAATTTTGAAAAAATACTTCTTGAAAAAACTTCGCGGGAGCTTCACGGTTTCCATAGCAAATGTCTAGTAAACACAACATGCCACGATTCCTGGTTGCATCTTTTAATGAAAAGTTCCTGGGCACTTCTGGAACGTACTAACAATTTGTTGCCGATCTCCTGGGAACGTATGAGTCAACTAGTACGCTGCATGCAATAGGAAATTTGCATGCAGTATAGAAGGTATTTCGATCTTTTCGTTTCATTTCATTTGTTATCACGTTGAAGGCTCGAAGGCATTACACAAGGCTATTATGTATGAGCATGGTAGTGTACCAGCATGTGCCAATAACGTGTCAGAAACAGCCAAACATCACTCGCTCTCTACTTCGCATGTTGGTCAACAGCAACGCAGCAAGTGGAAGGATATTTGCAGAAAAAAAAACGCGACTGAACCCGTGTAGCGTGAACTGTCCTCAAGCAGGTAAAGTTATCGCGGGTTATATTCGAATTCAGTTGAGTTACCACATGTAAGTATCGCAACAAACATATTAAATGACTCAGCGATAGTGGGAATTCAGTCATTCCGTTTATAAACGTCGCTTGTGTAATGTCCGAGCACTGAATATAAACCCGTCGTGCTAAGTTGTGTTTATGGGGCCACCGACACGTTAAACCTCATGCGATGAAGGCATGTTTCTTCGAGCCAAGCGAGGTACCTCTAAATGCGAACTTCAGCGCGAAAGGCCCGCAGTCGCGGCGAGTGTAGCGTTCCTGCAGACTTGCAACGCGTTTTAATGCGACTGCTGTCGCTACTTGTCAAAATGGCAATGCCTGAAACAAGCAGAACACGCCCACCGTTACTCCAGCCGAGGGATTCAGTACATTTTCGGCGTGTTGCATAGTTATGCATACATTTTTCCCATGTGTTTTGAGTATGCTTGACAGCTACGTGAAAGAATGATCAGCTTATCTCCACAAGTTTACAAGCTTCGCTCAAAAATTCACATGAACCCTTAGCAACAGTGGTAGTTCTGAGCCCACGGAAATTAATACGAAATAGCATTGTGACTCAGGTTGATAGGTTAGTGAGAATTCGTGATTAACCTTCGAATGAGCAGACACGTTTTACCGTTTGCATCGTATGCGGGTTCTCAGCCAACAGATATCGCTTATCAGGCACCCGCAGCATCATCCCGGGGCTCTCAATAGCGCTGATAAATCCACGTAGCGTATCATCTAAATTGATGCCTCAAGCCAACCACGAGATACGTTGGGTCCTAACGAGAGCCTAGACAACTATATGTTATCGAGTCAGTGAAGGTATACTTCGGCGCAGGTGTCTCTGGCTTGCCTTCCTCTGGAAAGAGCGGCTCGTAAGTCGTTTCCTGGTCGCCGCGATACCTTGGACGCGACATGGCAGATCACTGTTTCCAACAGAGGAAAAAAGAAAGAAAAGTGGTGGACGCTCTCAGTCAAGGCGTCGTTAACTCACAGCGTGACTATATTGCACGAACCTCAGAACAACCTATGAGAGAATTCACACTGACAGGCATATACAATATTAATACCTTTCTTTCGATGCTAAAGTATAGGAAGAAACTGCGAATGCCCGGCGCTATACACGCAAACACAGGAATAGCGCGGCAATTCCTCAAGCGCATAACCGAATTTCACTGGAAGAAGCACTAGCAGAATCATGAATAAGGACCATGTTACAATGTTACAAGTGAAATAGCGCGCGCAATCTTATTTGTACTAGTGGACTTATACCAGTGAACCTGTGCACGCTCGGAATCTTAGGTATTGAGAAAGTTTGGAAAATCGTCAGAAGTAGCAACCATTCATGCCCACCACCGAGCTTAAAGAAACTTATGTGCTCAAAATATTTTCTGTACAACCTATAATTAGGTTGTGGTTTTGTCACTTCAAATCCCCGAATAAAGCAAGACGCTACAAGATTTTTAACGCTGATATTTTGCAATATGTCCCTAAATGTGGTGCAAATTACACGTACAGTGCCAGATTTAACTGCACATGTTAAATATGTCACACGCATGGGACAGCACATGATGCTAACGCATGAAAACGATCACGTTGCTTATACCACATTTAGTGCCAGCACAATTTTCACTTTTGAGTTGGCACCGTGTACGTCTGCTATTCTTCTTTTTTTTTACATCGCGCCTTCGATGTGCGTGGTACGTAGTAGGCGAAATTGGCAATTTATATTCCACTCTTATTCGAAGCAGCCTATAGTGGCGTTGCTTATTCGGTACTCTGATATCCCATCTTTTCCCATTCAGTTCGGTTGTGGTACTACATGTTGTGCGAACAGCCGCGTCCGACTGCTTTTCAGTGCCTTCCGACGACAAGTTGCAGGACTCGTACCAGCAGTCGCGATCGCGCGGCTTCTCGAACAACCTGTTATACATAAACATGTATCTGTAAGTTTCCAACGACTTCACCTGGGTTGGCAAATTGTACCGTTGTTCATAGAGGACGAAGTACCTCTCAAAAGAGAGAGTAACGTATCGGCTCCTCCGAAACCTTGGCAGGTCCTGTCGCACGTAGCGTCAAGCAGCGTGCCTCGACTATTTTGGTGTTTCCTATCAAGTTTGCGAGCCTGTTGCATTGCATGTGTATGTATCTCGTTGTTCCATTTCTCCCCTGGACCGGGGCGCGACTTGAGCGCCTAGACAAACCCCTCGAAACTCTTCCTTCATTCGAACGCAATTAGAGCGCACACCTTTGAGCGTGTAATGACGTCATCACGTGAAGTCATCTGATGCGACCTCAAAGTGACGTCACAAGCCTCGCTAATAACTGACATCACATGATGACGACATCAAGTCGTAATCTTTGATTACACCGCTGCCATCGTCGACGGTCACTTCCTCGTTCAATTAGGCATCTAAGCCTCTAACCCTTAATATGTAACACTTTACGTGAACCGGAACCATCAATTTTGTACTAGGTTGCCGAAACATAGTTCAGAGGCCATGTAGAAAAAAGCGCGTTGTTGATGTCAACTCCACCAGGTGCCTCAACGATCTCAGCTGCTTACGAACTTTCAGTGAACTCAATCATTTAATTTTCATTATTTATCCCGACAGTTATTTGGGCCTTACCTTATAAGCAGTGTTGGCGGTAACGCGTTACAAGTAACGGAGTTACCGGTAACGCGTTACTTTTTTCAGGAACTTAGTAATGTACTCGTTACTATTTTGGAACCGTAACGGGTAACGTATTTACGTTACCATTTTTCGGTAACGCGAGGTGTGACGTTACTCGTTACTTTTTATTCCAATGATCTCAAACTTTACACTAACTTTTTTCGTCTCGTACGAGCTAATTTCCCAGAGCTCTCCCCGATGTTATTTCGTCGCAGTGGCGGACTGCTGTCGGCCCGCCAACCGTTGACAAAGTGACCACGCGCGGGGTCCTTCGTTGCGCGTGGAACATTGCATTTGGGAGCAAATTATCGAAATTTCTTATATGTATCTGTTAGTTTCGGCTACCGCGCTATCGAGGTTCAGTTGTCGTTGATCGTCGATGAATCGAAGCGAAATGCGGTCCTTCGTAACCGTAAAAAGCGAGCTGTTGAGATTTTCTTGGCTTGCGGAGATGAAGAATCGGGGCATAGCGGCCTCCCTTAGTTCAACGATGACTTCTTCGGAAATGCATTCTAAACAACATTGCCAACTGCAGATGAACGACTGTATCGGTACCTTCGGTGCATCATTACATCGCACTGAATGGGTTCAAGAAAAACCCGCGCGTTCACCAGCTTTTTCTGAAAGTGAATACAGGAGTACCACGAAGCGTGTCCGTCGAGCGCCTATTTAGCTTACGTAGGTGCGGACGTATTCACCAAGAAACGAGGCAAGCTGTCCGATTGCAGCTTTGAAATGCAACTGCTTCTTCAGGAAGTTGCAGTTACATTAGGAAGTTGATCGTGCAATATACTTTGACACTGCTTATAAACTTCGTTTCCAAAACTAGTTTTGCGTCTTGCTATCTGCAGCTGCGATTAGCTTTCTGGCTATTGAATTCCTGAGGAAGCGAGGCTGGCCCTGAACAGCTTCACATGCACAGTAGCAATTTATTGCGTTAATTATGTAGGTTCAATTGAAAAAAGAAAATTGCGCGCAAATACTTTTTGCCGGATTTATGTCATTTAAGCATTTTTTGTTGCTGCAAGTTTGCCCATTAATTTTGTTAGTAGAAGCCCGCCGTTATATTTACTGCAAGTTTGTTCAGTGATGTTTTCTTTGAGGAGAGCGTTGACGGTGACATCGATCGTTTTATATTTAATGTCACATTGAGAAAAAAGGCCTTAACATGCGACGCAGAGTTAGAAGCCATCAAATATAATTGTGCAGGCAACTTCAGACCGCTATATACAGTAGTGCCAAGAAACGGCACATTTGTGCAAAATATTCTGGTTAAATCAGTACTTTGGGCTTTATAAAATTCTTATTGTGGGTTCCTGCAGCGAAGATGCAATGATTATAATATCCGACTATGGAGTAACGGCAGAAGTAACGTCCGTTACTTTTTTTCGGTAACGCTAATGGTAACGCGTTAACATTTTTATGGGTAACGCAGGGCGGTAACGCGTTCCTTTTTTGTTAGCGTAACGAGTAACGTATTTAGTTACTTTTTTGCGGTAACGCATACAACACTGCTCATAAGTAAGCTGATGCTCGATATGATATGTATTCAATATAAATGTTCAATTGAAGCAGAACCGTGGATTGCGATTTTTAAGCAGACTTTTTATGGATATTCAGAAAACCGGAAGTAAGTGCACTACCGGAAGTGCTTAGAAGAGAAACAAGAATGCCACTCAGTGCTCATTCCACTAAAAACCCACTGTGTATACAGCTCGTTGATGCACTGATTAAATGTCACGTGGTCCCTGATGCATCTGCCTAAAACGACTCGAAGGCGAAAGCCATCTTTTTCTTCTGAGTCGATTGTATTGATCTCCCTCTACTCTCTCCCCCTCAAGGCATTCTGCACCCGATCTCGCTTTGCATTGCCTCCGGGATTGGAGACATTGGAAGCTTTCTGCGCCTTGCGTGGTTCTGCAGTGCCTCCGGGATCGGCCCACCTTTGACCAAGCGAGATGTCATGTCATGACGTCATCGTGAGGCGTCACCTTATGTGACATCATAGCGCCGCGACTATGACGTCACACATTTTGGCGACCTGTGACGTCCTGATGACGTCATATGGTGACGTCATCACGTGATAATTTTTGCATGCCTCGTATTGACGCCGACGGTCATATTTCGCGTTTGACGAGGCACCTAGGGCCTTCGCCTTAATAAAATCACCGTCAATGCCGAGCGCTGTTTCGTCTGTTTCGACGGGCAATAGTCGCTCATAATTTGTCGTGAGTCACGGACGAGCTCTGCAGTGGACCAGAGGATGACAAGCGATCGCTAGGAAATGCGAATACTGTTTTACTCTTGAAGATAGCTTCAAGCACACAACCATTCCATGTTCTTCAAAAATTCAGAGTGCTAAGTTCAACGTAGAATAAAAGTGTCAGAGTCGCCTATCAACACTACTTGTCTCCATTAACAATATGATGTGTTCGTTTAATTAAACAAAGATCGTTTCCATATCACCTACTAGAAAATATGAGCTAGACTGTGGGACAATTTCGAGCATTAAAGCAGCTATGTGACAGTGGCGTGCTTCGAATTTGAATAGAGCTCACATACAGGAATGTTATGTTATTGATGTTAGCCGTCTGTGATATAATAAATTTTTCTAAACACTCCATGCCTTAAGTAGGGACAACTAACTGCTCTCCAGTCGAATATATGTGGTACTCTAAATTGTTAACCATTCCTTCTGATCACACTCTTGAGGCAGTACTCTTCGCAGATGTATTGCAAGCAAATCGTTTTTACACAAGCCAACACATAGCTCCTGTCAGTCAACGTTCGCCATCTTTAATAGGCACAGCTTACCGCTTCCCATAGTAGCGTACTTTGAGTAATCAAACATTTTTCCGTGGCCTCCGAAATTAGCTGCGGCATGAGCGTCGTTGATTGGACGCTGACCTTGGGCTAAGGTCGCCATCCTATTCCAAACCCTTCTGCTTCCTCGTGGGAGGCTGCTCTTCGGGCCGCTGACGCGATGACCAGATGTTGCTGGTGGACCGGGCCTGCCTAGAGGTATCGGCCATGGGGCGCCCGGACGTCTAGGGGCCCTACCACATTTACATAAGTTGTTTTAAATAAAGTTCTACCATCCATTCCGCGGAATGTTAGAGTTCACAAAACGATCACACCAAGGCCAGGCTAGAAACGCGAAGGGAAACGCGATGCGCGTCGTGTCTCCCCTCTAGCCTCGCCGTGATTTCTCACGGGGTGAGCGGGGAACGCATTGTGACAGCCAGGCGAGTGTCGCAGAGCTATATTTAGTATGGATGGATGCTATAAGCGAGGCTTAGGATAAGGCCGCCACCTCGCAGTGGGTTGAGGCACTGACAGAATTACACTCCTCCTGTTGGGAACGCGCCGAATGGGACGGCCGTAGCAACAGAGCGTTGCCGGAACCAATCTCGGAAGCCACGCATTTTTCAAGCGAACCTCGTTATGAGGTACAGTTCCGGCGCCGGCACCGGAACATGAGTCATTAGGCACTATGCCAACTGCGTAGGCGCAGTTGGCCTCATGTGTACTCAAAGAAAGAAAGAAAGAAAGAAAGAAAGAAAGAAAGAAAGAAAGAAAGAAAGAAAGAAAGAAAGAAAGAAAGAAAGAAAGAAAGAAAGAAAGAAAGAAAGAAAGAAAGAAAGAAAGAAAGAAAGAAATTTCACGATAGGGCAAGGGTTCCTGAATTTTGTTTCGAACATCGCACTTTAAACCATCGGGTCGGTTCACGAGCGGGACAGCTTAGAGCTCTCTGTACTTTGAATCGTTTACCATGTATCCTAAACGCACTTAGACGCTCTCGATTCCATAAGCCGCGCTGTAGTGAAAAAGCGAGTTGGGACAACTTACCGCTCGTCAATAGTAGATCACATAGTGCTGGAAATTGTCTTCTATTATACTAGATACGCACACTTTGATGCTATTCGTCTGAATTTTGTCTAAACATGTTTTAGAAAGAAACCTGTACTCCGTTCCCAATTCTGACTATCGATCCTAATCGGAAAGTAGATATTACAGAGACGGAGAACGAGAGAGAGAGAGAGGACAAGGAGGAGTAGAAGGAGGAATAAGCGTTTATTGTATGAAACAGCGAGAAAGCATTCTTTCTTCGCCCGAAGTAGGCGGCGTTCTCAGCCCAGAAAGCCATTCGCTAGCGCTAGCGCTGACAGGTAACTTCAGGAGTTAGTAAGAGTCCATTTGGCTTGAGAGTACGGCTGCACTATGCTATAAATGAGATTACTAATTTTATCTTATTGTCGTCATTACAACGTTCACAGTTGTAGCACTCTAATAGAATGGCATCGTTCCAACTCGTAACGAATGCATAAATGCCTCAATCAGAATCTTATTTCCAACTATGGTCGTCCATGCGGAATAACAACGGGCACCGTAAAAGCGTTCCACGTTAGTAGTTTAGGGATACAAAACAATTCTCGTACGGTGGAACTCTGTGTTCCATTCCTAGTTTCGCTCTGTTTCGGTCTCCGTCGTTCTGCAACGACCGGTCGTTCAAAGAGGTCTTGGAAAACTGAATATGGGGCGCGCCAATATTGTCCGCATTTGCGTAGCTCGTGAAATTCTAGCGTATCTTTCTCTTTATTCGACAATATCTACGAGCTCGCTAGCTCAAGATCTTGCGAGCTGACATCTTTCACAAATATTTGAAAAGGAACCGTGGCAGTAAATGGATATTATCATTATGAATGTCGCTAAATGTGACCCATGATTCAAGCTTGGAAAAAAGAATTTTAATCGTAAACAATTTGCGCTACCAGAAAAACCTCTCTGAGGCATTCATTATCCCTCTCCTAACTCTACCGAGATCTTCAAACAGCGGAGGCCGAGAGATCGTTCTCGCGGTGCGCACGTGGTTTTATCGCCCGCTCTGAATATAAACAGCGAGGTTCAAAGCCAGGCATTTCCTTCTAACTCAGTCGAAACACGAAATGCACGCTGTCCGCACGCCACGCAACTATGCATAACGAATCACCTGATTAGCGTCGTAGCTAGATGAAGAGAATGAGTGCCAATTTTATATAAAAATAGAGCCATATATATGCGCCTGAAGCACGGTCGCATGCACGCACATCGCCAGCACGTTCTTTCGCACGGAATAAAGCGTAAACATGATAGCCATCTTCAAGGCTTTTCGCATCTACCATGGTTTCCCTCTAAATGCCATCCGCATGCCACGTGAGGATGCACGCAACTACAGCGATTCGTAACCACGTACACGACCTCGACCTTTGTTCTCCGAACTTGTACCCGGTATATTTCGTTGCCACACTTCACGGCGATGTTCGTTACAGGAAGCACGATTGAAAGCCAGATTAAATCTTGCCGCTTGTTTTCGTTTTAACACGCCTGCGGCATCGGATGCCTATTAGTTGGTTATATATTAAGTCGGCTTAGATTACAAGGCTAACAACGTGCTTCTGCTGCCGGTGTGAGCAGCCTACACGGCATCGCCTGTTACGTAACTGAGCGCCCCTTCCCGGTTCCGACCACTTGTATTTTGTGTTTGGACGCGAACGGCATTTGATTATAGCCCCATGCGTCTTTGTAGCGCAGAAATTTTGTTGACCACAGCCACAAAATCCGTCAAGCCGTCTCCAGGTGGCACTGAGCTCACATGTAAAAGGAAGGACGTTACCCACGAAACCATTCTACAAGATCTTGAGACCGCAGAAGTCAAGTGTTTCAATGAGATATCTCTTAATAAGAGCTATCTTCGTCCTTACAGAACACTTTCCTGCAAGTAGACAATATTTAAGCCGTGGTCATTGCCACAAGTACACGCAAGAGACTTTATAATAGAAACATTGACACCAGTATACTTTCGTATACGAGCTGAATGAAAGAAGGGATGAATTTTGAGGGCTCATTTCTTTGTTTCACACAACCTTAATGAATACCTGTTATCTAAGGCAAATATCACTAAATGAATACCTGCAGCCAATAACACGTTGTTGTTGTTGTTGTTGTTGTTGTTGTTGTTGTTGTTGTTGTTGTTGTTGTTGTTGTTGTTGTTGTTGTTGTTGTTGTTGTTGTTGTTGTTGTTGTTGTTGTTGTTGTTGTTGTTGTTGTTGTTGTTGTTGTAACTAAGTGCCATCGAGTCGTTAAGGACAACGTGAGTATATAAAGTATAAAGGTCCGCGATTTCTCTAGTTAATGCAAGATCTTTTAGCTCACCGAGGTGTTCACCTGTGTCCTGAAGAACTCCATCTAGCCATCTTGTGCTCGAGCAACTTCGTTTTTTTTTTTCCTCTCATCTTCCACTTTCGCTAGCGTCAAATTACGCTCTATTCAACCGGCATCCCGTAAGACATGACCGGTGTGACAAACCTTAGTTAAGAACCTAAATGTATACCTTATACGAATTTACAGCCAGGCAATTGCGCAAAGGCACACCGATATTTTCGAAGAAAAAAATTGACAGTGTCTCTTATGCTTTCGCCTGATGAGTCGAAGGTGAAACATCTTCTTTTCAGCCACAGTGATGATTCACCCCCGCTCCCTCCGAAAGCTTTCTGCATTTAATATGGTTTCGCACTGCCTCAGGGATCGGAGGCCTTGCAAGCTTTCTGCACCTCACGTGGTTTTGCACTGCCTCAGGGATAGGCCCACCTTTGACCAAGCGTCGATGTCGTGTGATGACGTCATCATGCGAAGTCACGTTACGTGACGTCATGATGACGTTATATTGTGACGTCACCAAGTGATGACGATTTCTCGCATCGCTTGTGTTGACGCCGCCGACGCGGGACGCCGACGTTAAAATTTTGCGTTTGATGAGGCATCTGAGGATTTCGCCTTAGTAAAATTTTACCGCCACCATCGTCCCGCCGATCTCTAAATCTAATTGCTGATGGTGATTTTAGATGGTGTCTCCACGTGAATTATTCATTAGGAATAATCGGATTAGATAGAATTAAAGATATATTCGAGTTCACTCATAGAAAATCGGCGAGACCGCTTGCGCTCCCCATCAGTGCTACACACATACTTCTTCCTGCAATTTCTGCTCTACAACTTTCATGTCTGGTCCAGCACATACGAGACTTGACTTGGTGCACTACAAGCTCAAGCACATGGAATACCTATTGACCTCCCAAGTGTTTTTCGGCCAGTGAAACGATTTGCCTGAAACAGCCATTGCGCATGAGCACAGCTCCCGTATGCTGCATGTTTCCGTTCGAATACTCGCAGAATAATTCACCACCTTTAACGCTTACCTTCGCAACGGTAAGCTAGCGCTGAAGCCACATGTACATTTTGTCGCAATGAAACCATAGTAACTTACAGCCTGAGAATAAATATCAGCTCCCCGCACAGAAGTGCGATGTGCCAGCTGGTTTTGTTCGAAACGTCATTGCTCGATATACGCTGACGCGAATACCAGGAATATTGGAAAACAAGAGTTCGTCGTTTCTGACAAAAATTTTGCTTGCGTGCTGATGACAGCATATCTCATAAACCATGTCGGCTCATTCACTTTTTCTATCTAAAATCAGCGACGCAAGCGTACATCTGCATGGTAAACTTCGAAGAGGGTTGTTCGGAGGTAGTTTTTCTTGTAATACTCGAAAGGTAAATCGAGAAGACAGTGTCCACAAGATCTGCAATATACCTTCCAAGGGACAGCTTGTTGGTTTCCCATAATATAGTAGCGTACGCAGGGTTCCTCATCAAGGGGAGGGGAGGTGAAGGTTCATCACAGCGCCCTCCCCCTCCCTACTAAGTCAATGTATGGGGCAGACTTTGCGCCCCGCCCCCCTCTTAAGTAACTACGGGGGGCGCCCCCCCCCCCTCCTCATGAGCACGCCTATGATGTAGTGTGCGATCTGAGTCTGTACAGTTTTCGAGTGCGTAAGCATTTCAATGCCGACTCAATGAGAGGACTGTCCGTCCGTCCGTCCCTCTGTCTCAAAAGACGATCATCGCCATAACAACGTTGGCCACAAAGAAAAAAAGAGTGTGGTTGATTCCTCTGTCACATGAATCGATATAACACGAAAGTGAAATCTGCCTTTACGGAAGCCCTAGGATCAGTATTTGGCCAATATGGCACCGTCTGACGAGGATGCACCCACGTTGACGCCTAGTGGCACATCTCCATCACGACGACTAACATCGATGACCATGACCAACACCCGTGGCATGGTCATTTATCACCTCATCATGTAGCTTAATAGAACTTGTTGTTGGGTTATTGGTCACTTGTCATATTGAAGATATTCGGCGCAACTTGGAATTCACTCGAAAATTACGCTCACATTCACTCACACTTCCACTCCGGAACACACTTGTGTGGGGTGTGTTCTTGAGTGGAAGCGTACGTGAATGTGAGTGTGTTTTAGGGGCGAAGCTCCTCTTAGTCTAACCTTGCCACGTCTCCGTTGTCCGACGTAACCACCTTTGCAAACTACCCACTACATCGTCTTTGCAAACATCCCACTACGACCCATCACCGATCCTTTGCAAACTGCCCGCTACTTCGTTTTTGCAAACATCCCACTACTATCCATCACCGATCCATTACTTCACCGACCATAAAGCCGTTATAATGAAGGGGGAACGGAAGCCACCTTTGCAAACTGCCCACTACTTCGTCTTTGCAAACATCCCACTACGACCCATTACCGATCCATCACTACACCGACCATAAAGCCGTTATAATGAAGGGGGAACGGAAGCCACGTCTAGCTACCACTTACGATTAATAAAATTTCTTGTATAAATATATACAGTGTTTGTCACGTCTTTGATGATGTACTGGGCTATCGCTTTGATTACTGCTGGGCGAAACCACTGAACATTTCACGGTGTAACCATGATTGCTTCAGGAGCTTCGCCCAAGCTCTTCGTCATTCACCCGTGGATATGCTGTGAATTTTTTTTCGAGTCAATGCTCAGTTGCGCCGAATATCTTCAATATCACCTACCTCATCAGCCTCACTCAAGAAATTTGGGTCGATGACTACCTCCTATTTCTCGCGCGGCGTCCTGCTGCCGGGTTGCTTCGGCAAAGGTACGACCATTTCGGCCCTGCTTCGTTGTGTGTATGGCAGCCGGTTCGGTAGCAATGCGCTCAACTTCACGAACGCGAGAGGCAGAGTTCGTAGCTCGAGCCGTGAACGCGCGAAAGCCTTCCGCTTCCCGCAGGCATGTCTCTCGCTGCACTTGAATTCTCTTGAATTCTCGTTTGAATATTGAATCTTGAATCTCGTTTTCTTGAATTCTCATTTTCCTGTCAAGCTATTCGACGTTACATTTGTCTTCTGTATATGGATCTTCGAGTTCGTGAAAACTGGACCCGGTACAAAGTTCCCATTTCGGCGACATGCGAGGCGCGTCGCGAGTAATTTGGGGTGAATGTGCAACGCTTCTGGCCTAATTTTTAACATTGTAGATAGTTACTCAATCGTCGTTGGCCCATCTTTTCAGGCGTTGTACGAAACAAATAAGGTGATTTCCCGCTGTTCTCGAAAGAATGGCTATGGAACCGACTCGTATATGCTAGAGTTAAATGGCATAATATAGTCTATGTTTATGCAAAGCTTAATCAATAAACAGGTAAGTTAACTAAAGCTAGATACATACGTTATATGCATGTTTAACCCAGTGTCTTGAGACAAGAAAATGTGACACCGAACGTATAAATTCGTGCCAAATTGACATTTCCGCGAACATGAAACAGTGCCTAGATATTCCGGCACCGTTTCAAGGTTTTCAATTTCCTTGTTACAGGGAAATAAATTCAGAATGCAACCGCTTAAAAAAAACGACACCTTTACTGGAAAATCTGGGTTCGATTCTGCAAGTTTCACACAAGTGTACCGCTTATCGCTTACTTCTCCTGCTTACAATCATGAATATGAAAACAAACAGGCACACCAAGAAGGTCGTTCAAAGGGCTTCAACTTGAGTTAGTTGATAAGGCTCTGTTCAGGATTTCTGCGCTCTGTTTCTAACACTGAGGATAAGGTGAAACATATTTCAAGAGAATTGTCAACTGGGCTAGTTGGTTGAAATGCATGGTTTGACTTATTAAGCGTGTCCTGTTGCCTTCCCTTTTTGTATTCGTCTGCATGCGCTTAATAAGTCAAACCATGAAGCATATTTCATGTTTTAAAAAAAAGTTACCCGCAGGATCAGGTTAGGCCAACTTCTGCGGCGCTTACTGATTCATCTCTTAAGTTCACTAACGCTTGTTAGATTAAGCAATCATTGTCTTTGCGAACGCAAATGTGTTAAACGACTTTCATTTTCATTTTCTATTTTCAGTTTTAAATGCGAAGCCGCTTTTGCTCGGGGCTGTGTCCGTAGTTCTATTGGCGACCGTCCGCTTTCTACCACCTAGCATAGCAATCTGTGCGCGCGCTCGCGCCAAGGAGAAGTCTTCTTCCTCTTGTTCTTCGACCGCCTTGATGATGATACCTGCAGACCACCTTAGGGTCCCGGGCTGCCGTATGCTGTCCCATGGCCAGTCTAGAGGCGCGCGAGCGAAGACCGGCCGTGGCTGTCCTAGCTTGACGTAACGCAGACAAAACCATGTGTGCTGGCGAGCGCTAGCACGTTCGAGCCTGTGTAAGGGGCTGGGTAAGACGCTTTGGCCTCTCCCCCTTACACTTTCTCAGCAATCATGTGATGGCGCCGGGGAACGAGATTCTGCAGACGCGCGATGAACCAATGCGTTGTATCCTAGTCAGAACGCGCTGGCACGCGCTAGCGCGTTCGGGCCTGTGTAAGGGGCTGGGTAAGACGCTGTGGCCTCTCCCCCTTACACTTTCTCAGCAATCACGTGATGACGTCGGGGAACGATATTCTGCAGACGCGCGATGAACCCGCGTGGCGTGCTCCATCAAGAGTTCGGGACGAGTAACAGCAGCAGCAACTACAGTGAATTCATGGTGTCCTCCACTTGCAAGGACGCGTTAACATCGGGCAAGGTGCCCGGGATGAACGGAACTTTAAGTCGACCTTTAAGGCGCTGCTTTAAGGCGCTGCTTCGCTTCCCCTCATGGTTCCCTTTAGTGGGAGATGGTGTAATTCTTTTTTTCCATTTATACATATATATATATATATATATATATATATATATATATATATATATATATATATATATATATATATATATATATATATCTTACTTACTTCAGTCCGCGAACAACAAACAGTTGAAAGTTCGCGCTGATGCTTGTCGCATGTCACCCTTTCCTCCTTTGTGTTAGAAATATAGCGTAGAAACACTCAAGATAATAGACAGCTTGAGGGCATAATGAAAGGAAACAGAAAAGATGAAAAACCATGTCAAGCATTCATTAGGAAACTCGAAGTGTCGTTTACAATGCTACGTTGACGCATCACCTCGTAAACTTGTATATTTACGCAGTTTGGACCATGTTCGCTGTTATTTCAGTGGTTGAATCGAATTTATTTATCTTTGCTTCATTTCAGTTTGTCGCCGCTTTGCTACGCAAGAACAAAAGGCTCCTCGAAGCTCCGCTTTCTCGTAAAATCAGCTGACGTTTGACTTTTTATTTAAATCTCTCTTTCTTGGTGTCAAAGTACTACATTTAGCCATAATACTCCGCAGTCTGTCGATGTTTCTCGTTTCAGTCAAGTTACAAAACGTAATAGATCTTTTTTTTTTCTTTCTATTCCGACACAGCAATTAGTTGCCCTCTAAATCGTGCAAGTGAGAGTTACGTCTAATTCGTTTATATTTAATCACATTTTCACATTTTCCCGTTTTTGCAACATTGCTATTTTGGTAGTGTCATCTTCTGTTATCTTGCATTACCATTACCCCGTTACCCCAGCGCAGTGTAACCAGCCTGTCTAAGAAATGGCTAACCTCCCTGTCCTTCCGTCTATTCCTTCTTTCCTTTTACCTTCCTGTAATTGGCTGTGCATACAGACAACTCCATTCATAGCCCATTCCCCGCTTCCATGTTGTGAAATATCCTCATCATGATGTGCATTATCATCTCTACAGTATGACACATCGTTTGCGGCCACGACTACACAACAACCACATGATCCAGAAAAGCCCGCGTTTCTCTAATAACACAGCACAAAGAATAGCATGCTAAATAAAAGGGAAATAAAAAGCAAGGCAAGCGTCCCGACTACCACAATAACAGGGCTGCCCTTGTGACCAACTGGCGCATCTGTTCAGCAACAACAACGTAGCGAACGTCCACCCTTCAACTGCATTTAACTACATCCTCCAGCCATACAGTGCTAAAGCGTATGGGGCGTTCAGGCGCCGACTTTCACAACTACTCGGATCTTCATATGTTTTCTTTTTCTTTATTTACTTCGCGGCAAGGCAGTGATTAGTGGAGCTGCTGTCAACGGTTAACCCATTACATCTCACTTCCTAAGCGATTAATGAGAATTCGTCGCAAAACACAAATCCGCAGTGCACTCGAAACAGTTGTTTGGCACTTAATAGACAGTTAAGAAAGGGAAAATAGACAACCACCCTATCTATTTTCTCTTTCTTAACCCTTCCGCCATCTTGCGGGATTCCGCAGAACTGATTTTCATTAATAGACAGTTAAAGTTTAGCGTTAGCGTGATAGCGGGGGTTAAGGGAATAGCGTTACCGTGCCGCAAACGTTCGTTGCCGACAGCGCGTTTTAGTTTAGCGGGTAACGTTTACGGGATGGTTTACGGAACGTGTCCAAGCTGGGATCGTCGCGCCACCTGGAGGAAGGTGAATGCATTAAAAAAGTAAAAAAAAAGAACTGAGAATCCCCGCACGAGGCAATATTACTACTTTTTTTAGCAACAATAAAAGTAAATAGATATGAACCACGCACAAAAAGTGAAAATGTTTACGTTGCAGATTTGTTTACTCCTAGTTAGGCAGGAAAATTTGCACTAAACTCGAAAAGGACAACACAAAGACGGAACACTTCAACAGATCGAGCGCACACTACCAACTGGTCTAGTTTAGCGCAAATTTTCCTGCATAGTATGAACCAACTAGCCCCTCAAGACGTCCTGATCCTAGTTAGGCCTAGGGACGTTCGAAATAGGAAGCGATCTCAAAAACTACGCTAAGTTATCCGTAATACTCGGGCGTCGAAGCTACCTGAAGGCTAGCGAAGCCATTCTACACAGTCGCTTGCTGTGAAAGAAGTGAATCCGTCCACATCAACGCTAAATTCAGTTCGAAGCGGGCGTCCAAAACCACCGCCATGTTTTACGTACACTACGTTAACCACGCAAACACGGTAACGCTAAATATGAAAAATAGCGTGCGTACGGTAAACGCTACGGGTCGTTTAGGTTACTGCGCATGCGCATTTCGATCCCGCTATTCCGCTAAGCCCGCTAAACTATAACTGTCTAATTTTACTTTGTAGGTCAGAAACTAATGGGTCCCCTAAACCGAGGCTCCACTGGTCGTTGGGCTTGGTCGTGCAGAGCAATTTTGCTCTCTTGATCCTCGCTCGCAAGCCAGATACCGTATTTACTCGAATGTAACGCGAGTTTGTTTTACATATTTTTGCTACCTCAAGTCGACCCTCGCGTTACAATCGAATACGAAATTTTTTTTTGTCCTGTATGCAATGAAAAGTCCCTCTTCGCGTTACAATCGAGTAAATACGGTACTCCCACCCCCACTGACCTTCAAGTGGCTTTTATCCTCAGTAAGTGTGAGTTAATTTCGGGTGACCTGAGTCTACACTACTATGAAACGGCGTCACAGAAGAGAACGAGAACTTTGAATAATACAAGAACACAATCGATATTTCTTGGCGGCGTTTCGAAACAACGAATCCATACCAACGCGAGGTCAGTTCCACAGAGTCTACGCGTTCACGTTATGTCAGTGAAATATGGGTGACCCTATCACAAGCAGAACTCTAGGAATGTCTATACAGGGATGGAGCTCGAGGCAGGTGTAGGCATTCCCTTGCTGTCTGTTTCCGCGAGCGCAGCCAACAGACAAAGCAGGCACAGCGAAAATTAAATCTATTGTTGCATAGCACAGGAGAAGCTGCCAAGCTGTTTCAAAGCACGAGCAAAGCTTTGGCCACGAGCGAAAAAGGCAGGACTATGTAGAGACTCTACTTACTACAACTCGGCTGCCGCTAACACGACCACCGTCGTCAATAGAACTGCTCCACACCGACGGTACAGCGACGCTAACTGGCCTGGCGTCTGTCGCGCCTTCGTCCTGTCACGTGTCCTACACCGCGGCTTCGAACCTTGGCTGCAGCCCGTGCCACATTGGCAGCTGGAGCTGCTCGACAAAAAGACGAGGAGCGGAAAAGGACACGCCGCTGTTTCGATAAAGGTCGCTGCCGTTAACAGCGAGCGCGAGTGTGCACTTATTTTTTTTTTCTTTGCGCGCGCCCTCCTTTGCTTCGTAACGAGAGCCTTGCTCTGTGTGTGTCGTAGAATGCAGAATATTGCTACCAACTGACAACAACAAATAATATTTGTTATGTCACAGTTGACGATCATCTTAATTCACTCTTCCTTCATTTGTTATCGCTCGCTTTAGCTTGTATATTATATATATAGTTCGCGTTGGTTGTTGTGCGTCTGCGCATGTGTGTATTTCACATCTTTTATCACGCATCTAATGCACCCGAATCAGGACGTCTACTGTTATCAGGCTGGCCTGACGTCTACTGTTATCCCTTGTGGAGTACGTTCGTTTCGTTACGTAACAGTTGTTGGGTGCTATTTTCTCGCGACGTTTTCTGCAGTCAAGCATGCCTGCACCACCTCAAGGCAACCAGTCCGTATGTGCCCTCCTAACTTGCAACGTTGTACTCATGAGAAGCGTCATCGAATACTTCTATACTGTGTGCAAGAAGAAATCGTATTCGTATACGTGTGAGGGACCTATTTGTGTTGTATCGAAAACTGGTTCATACGTTAAATTAACCTATCAATGTTTCAAAAATGTCTATCTTTCCTGTTCTCTACCATCGTTTATATGTTTCTTCAAAGGTGTAAATATATTAGTGTGCTACTCGTTCGCTTGCTTCAAAGTCGAAGGCGTTACAGATAGCTGCGTTATCTACCGTTTGGACAAGGTATCTCGTTCGTGAACGACGTTTACCTGGAAGAGGGGCCCACACTTTTTATGGAAAAAACTTTCCGGAATGATAACCTGTTTTCACAGCTTATCTCTCCCTCCTTTGCATACTTATCGCGAGCGGCACATACGGAACTCCAGCTAAAAGGAAACACCTAGCTGTACTGTGCGCCAGTAGCATAATAATGAGATTGATTGTGAAACAACTATTATCCTTGTTTCCAGGTGTGCCTTGCGACGACACGTCCAGAAAATTTTTGTGCGTTTAAATATCTAGACATTACTTAACGTACATTTCTTTCCCTACACGTGAAGAAAAAAAAAGAGTCATTTGACTCTTTTTGTGGCTCCGGAGTTGCCACGTTTTTTATGACTCTCTCTCTAAGGGTGAACGCAAACTCTCTTGAAATTATAATACTCCCTTCGGAGAGTCGTGCGACCCAAAAAGGAGTTAACATGTCTCTTTAAAGAGAGTCATATACGTGGCGAGTCAAGGCTCACTGAAAAGAGTAAGATATACTCTTCTTTTTTCTCTTAGAGTGTAATGACGTTACGTTTGTTTGTTTTATAAGAACACTTGCGCACAAACACACAAGCATAGAAAATCCTTAATTGGTTTATGCAAACACATAGTAGACACACATCGAGAACAAGAACACTGGACACACATGCAATATCTTGTTCATGTTAGCTTCCTTGGCAAAAACGCGCTCTTGTGAAGGCGTTTTTACGAACGCAGTGTTTATAACTATTTGGTTCGCGTTTAGACAACATATGATGGCGTGTACCAACACGGTACTACAGCGCTTATGCGCTTGCACATTATTAGCAGCAAGGCATGCAAGAAACGTTTCCTTGTTGTTGTTGTTGTTGTTGTTGTTGTTTTCATTTTCGGGAACGGCATACCAAAGTGGAGCACTTTGGTCAGCAAATAAGCAATTTAAAGTGTTCAGCACATGAATTTTTAACAGTGACAAGGACAGCAGGACATTTGGAACACAGTAACAGAAAAACTGTGAGTCGCCACAACATGTAATCATCCAAACTGCTGCTTTTCTGCCCCGAAAAAAAAAGTGAAAAGAAAAGAAGCTTTCGTAGGGTGACGTCGCTGATAAATTGGCAGTCTGCCTCAACTGCATTAACTTTAATGTACTATTAAGCAAAATCAAAAATAGTTCGCAACACAAACGTGTCGCCTGAATGTGGTGTATAAACAAGGGGCAAAAAATATTTGTTGCTCAAAATGAAGGTATTACAAGCTGCGCCGTCAGCAAAAAAGAAAAGAACGGTAAAAAATAAAAAGGAAAAGACGAACAGAAAAGAACTAATTCAAAATGTAACGCCCAACGTGGGCTCGAACCCACGACCCTGAGATTAAGAGTCTCATGCTCTACCGACTGAGCTAGCCGGGCGATGGCGACGGGTGCGATAATTAACGCACTTATTGTTGCTATTTCTTTTTTTTATTATTGCCTGGTTGACCGATCGTGCGTCTTTGAATGTCGCATAGTGTTATCACTGATCGTGATGGCTTCCCGAGTGTCATCTCGGCAGTAGCTCTATCCACTTTCCCATTTTCTGTAATTTCTTTCTTACATAACAGAACACTAAAGAGAAACATAAAAAACGATTTTTCTCGTGTTAGTAAATTACTCTTTCCGCATTCCAAAATCCCCACGCCTGCCGCGAGCAGACGCTTGGTAAGCGAGGAAACGCGCGAAAAGAAAATGCGGGTGGCGACGCCACATTGAGATCCCCGCAGCAAACGCCAGTGACGTCATAGATTTTGACGGCGTCTACTAGGTCCTACGTAGTTTCTAATGAGTAATAATGAAGTACATAATCCACTAAGGGGGCCATAGACTTAACATACCAAAATTTCTTTGAGCCAACGTCGCCAAAATACGAAAAATGCACTTTGAAATTCGTGACATCACGCGTGGAGATTCCGGCGCGAAATTTAAAAACGAGACTTTAACCTTGATTTTATCCTGTAATAATAAACCTGTGATGGTGAAATTAACGACATTAGAGTTCTCAGAGTACGATTTATCAATCTAAACCTATTCACTGTTTCACTTTAGTGTCCATTTAACCCTTTAAGGCCAAATCCTTAGATGCCTCATCAAACGCGAAAAGTGACCGTCGGCGGCGTCGGCGTCAACACTAGTGGTGCGAAAAATCATCAGGTGATAACGTCACCATATTACGTCATCGTGATGTCACAGGTCCACAATTTGTGGCGTCATCGTGACGTCACTATGACGTCTTGTGATGTGACGGCACTTGATGCCGTCACCCCATGACATCTTCGCTTGGTCAAAGGTGGGCCGATCCCGGAGGCGCTGCAAAACCACGTTTGGTGCAGATAGATTCCGTAGGGGAGGGAGGAGGGTGGCAATGCAATCGACCGAGAAGTAAAAGAAGAAGATGGCTGTTGCCTTCCACTCGTGTTAGGCAAATGCACAACGGGACCGTGTGGGATTTTTTTTTTTTTTTGTCGTTGTTCGAGGCGTCCTTGAGCCGAATTAAGAGTTCACCGCGGGCTGGGAGTTCCGTGCCTTCAATCTCGACCCTATCATAACTTTTAGTTATCCGCAACAAGGTGGCTGCTTGGACTGCTTGATATTGCGTCAAATACTTGCTTATACGCGTAGCGCAACCACTTCACACCTGCCCTGGTGACTTAGCGGCTGTGGCTACCGCATCTCAGCCTGAGGATGCGAGTTCGATTCTCCGCAACGGCGGCCGGCTCTCGATGTGTGCGAAGTGGAAAAACACTCGCGCACTTATGTGTATGTGAACGTGATGGAAATTTGCATGTGATCAAAAATTCATTCCGAGTTTCACTCCTAGTCTTCTAACTTGAAGACGGAGGCTTCAAACTTTCTCTCTTCTCTACTTGAAACTTTCTCGTTTTCATTCCTCCGTCTTAAAAAGGCGCCTTCTGGCCAGAGCAACATGGTGGCATCGAGGTCGTTGCATAGACCTTTTCACACACTTGCTCCTTGGGCGCCGCCATAATCCTTTCTGGGCTGTGCTAAATATGCGTGACCCCCCAATAATGCACAGCTGAGGCTCTGACGTCAGCCTTTGTACTCGTGTGCGGCAGCCCAGCATGGCGGTTTTTTTTTTTTTTTTTCTGCTGGGAAAAGGTCTATATATAGCGGCTTGCAAAACGAAGCTTTTTTTTTTTTCTTAATTTCCGCCAAATTATTCGCTAGATCACGGCTGATTATTAGTGATACCGCGGTGTTACCACGGGTTAAAGGCGGGAAGAAAACAGTTCTTAATATGCAAAATCATGGGTACACGGCAACCATTATCATCAAAGAGCTGCGTAGCCCTGCGCTTTAACCAGTGACGGATCAGGTCCTACTGACGAAAGGTATAGGACAGACTTGGCGCCCCCTTTAAACGATTAGGAGGAGAAGAGGGGGGGAGGGGGCCTGCCCCTTCTGTGCACACTTCTATGCCAAGGGGGCCAAGAGTTTCTTTTAACTCATAGAGCGTGTTCACGGCACGCCTGTTCTCCATTGCTTACTCTATACAGATTGCTGATCGATGAAATGATCAGCTGCCGTAGTTGCTCAATTATGGACTGGCACTATGACGTGGATGCGATCCCTGGCCCCGACCGACCCGTTCCGATGGTGACTGAATCCTGGAAACGCTTATCTACAGCGCTTAAAAGAACGTTACACTTTGGTCAATGTTAAAGCGGAACCCTCCACAACCGGTCTTCCATCTTAACGGTGTGCACAATTTACGTTGCCCCAAATTGCTATAATAGGTAAAGAGCGAATACTCAAGAGTCGAAGCGGCGTAATGTCCCATCTGTTCGTTCTTTCCGGTATGCCCCGCAGTGTCGCAGAATATTTCGTTCGCTCTGCGCCGTTGGGATGCCCGTTGTCTCATCACTGAACAATAAAAAGCGGCCGGCCGACGGTCATTTCGCATTGTTGAGCTTTTATCGGTTGTTCGGAGAGGCGAAAAGAAATAATAATAGTCAAAGACGCAACACGCCGCATGTGCTGCGTCGTTTCCTGATCGAGGGCGTTCTCTGTTGCACAAACGGCAGAATTGTTGGAAGAAATAAACCGCGCACGGACACCACTTCGCAGCTTGCACTGTATATGCACAGCAGCTGCGCCGATGTTATACTGTGACGCCGTTGACAAAACAAAACATGATTCATGGTCGTGCATTGCCACGGTTTTTAGTGACCCGTTAAGTGGGGGCGGCGAGCAAAGAGTTGAGTTATCCGTGCCGCAAATTATTGTACAAACAAATAAATGGATGGGATCATGAGTGTAACGAAAAAGAAAAATGAAGACGAAAAAGAAAAGCTGGCTCCGCAGAGGCGTGTCAAGCAGGGGGACGAATGATGAAAGAAAAGATAGACAAGATGGAAAAAAAAAACTCAGTTTCCCCGCAAGGGCGAAGCAATGAATGCGACAGTAACGAATTGGAATGTTATGCGAAGAAAGGCTAGCAGCTAACTCTATTGTGTCCGACCTCTCGTAACTATACAAAAAACGCTGGTTTAAGCAAATACGGTTTAAGCGATACGGTTTTCGTGCTGTCTGTCGTCTCAGCGTGAAGTAAGCGGTGAGGGTATACAGCACGTATACAGTCAGCCACAAAAGTTTACGGACAGCGATGGCCCGGAAATGGGTCTTGTTATTCACTGGCATATCAATTTTCTATTGGCACACGGAGCATCCTTAGTTCGACGATGGAGGCGAAAGTGCTTGAGGCCCGTCTACTTACGTGCACTTATCTGCACGTTAAAGAACCCTGGGCGGTCGAAACTTCCGGAGCACTCCGCTACGGCGTCCCTCATACTCATATCCTGGTTTTGGGACGTTAAACCCCAAGAATTATTATTATACGATGCGCGAGGCGATGTTATCCATTTGGACATTATACGGAAGATCACGGCGAACGGCAACGACGAAAACCCGCCGAAAGTGTCCGTATAATTGCTATCGCAATAAAAATGGCGGCACCAATAACAGGTTCGTTTTATAAAATTGTGACCTTTCTTTCTCTTTTTAATCTCTCATTTTGCGGCTGAGTCACATTGTAGTATACACGACACTTGAAGCTCTTTTGCAAAACGCCATAAATATGTAAACTCTATAGTCACCAATAACAATGACATCTAGGTTTGTGTGTATTCATATTGAAAGAGAAACGATGAACGTAACCAGGGGACTGTCTTGTCAGACACGACCTTACGAAGCCAACTTTATTTCTTGGCTTCATTATCCGCTTGCTTCATACTCAAGTATTTAGACTGCAGCTCATTGATACAGCTTGTCCGTCACCCGCCGCGGTAGCTGAGTGGTTATAGACTTGCTGATAAGGAACTCGCACCGTCTCCTTGCGATGCATCCGTACTCATTTACACCAATAATTCCAGAGCTGTGTTAGACAATCTAGCCTTGTAAAAAGTAGTATGTTCCTATGTTATTTTGCTGAGCTGGGGGCGGCGGGTTCGTTCGCACGCGACAAAAGCCGGATTTTAATGAGAGCAAGCTCAGGCAGCGATCGCGTACCCAGGCTTAGGTTCACATTTTAGAAAACGCGCTTTTTCCTCATAATAAACCAGACTCATCCGCCACTGCGCCTCCCAATGTCGCAGAGGGGTCATTCTACGCTGAACGTCCCAGCCATTTTGGCGACCATCTGAAATGTACTTTTAAAAAATCGTGCTGATTAAAAACAGTGAATTGCTAGAATATTTCGGAGAGAAAAAAAGTTTTTGGTCACGTGGGAACACTTTGAATTTCGCAGAATATCATCCGAGTGATGTTTATCGGAAAATATATTGTCACGTGCTACAAAGAGGTCTTCTAGAAGATACCGCACCGGCGGAGAGACGCACACATAACTGGCAAGATGGCTGCCCAAAACAACAACAACAACAAAACGCCCCGAGCGAGAGCGTGCGCTATCCTGAAACATCTTCTTCCATTCTTGCAGATTGCGGGCTCGCGCTCGCCGTACCTGGGGAACAGGTGGCATTATTTCCCCTCTGAAAAAAAAAATAGGTATCGTCTCGATGCTCTACAGGTGGATATGTAAAGACAGAGAATAGCCAACCAACCGAAAGTACGCACACGCGCACCCAAACGCAGCAATAAGGTGGAGACGCAGTCGCACTACCACGTAAAATACTGCTCGAGTTGCACAACGTGCACTATCTCGGAGGCATACTTTCGACGCCGCAGCGACGAGGTCCCATCGGGGACAACCTCGTATAGTTCACGTCACTAACGCGTCGCAACACTTTGTAGGGTCTAAAGTAGCGACTGAGTAGCTTTCCTGACAACCCTTGGCGGCGAACTGGAGTCCACACCCAAACTTGATCGCCCGGATGGTAGTCAACTTGTCGATGGCGAGCGTTGTAGCGGCGTGCATCTGCACTCTGCTGCTGCGTAATGTGCAGGCGCGCTAATTGGCGAGCTTCTTCGGCGTACTGGGCAAATTGCACAGCGTCAATATTCTTAGAGTGCCGTTCCTTGTTTCATTACCAAATTTGGCCTAGATAATAAGTAAAGGCGTTTGTCTAAGGTGTTCGAAGCTCAGTAATATTACTGTAATTCTTCTGCCATACGCGCCTCCAGAAATTTCGCAAGAATGTTCGATGTTTGCATTTTTTCCTTTGTAATATTGCGTTATGCATGCATGTCCGGACAATGAATGCTTACTCTACAGAAGCTACATTTTGCGCTAAAAAATATTTTCAAACCACTCATATTTCTAAATGTTTTGAAAAAAAAATCACAAATTTCAGAAAATTATCATTTTGGTCTACATTGAGACGCATTTTACACCACATGGGGCTGCAATTAAAAATGAACTTCATACCTCAGTCGAAAGGCAATAAATACTTCTTTTTATGTGGAAAGTAGTATTACTATTACCATTTTTGTTTTAAGCAAGAAAATAACTTTTGAAGTTCCTCGTTGCCTTTCCCCAACACGCGCAAAACTCGGCAAACTATGTTCAACTTGTACCAGTTAGTCCAGAGGAGTGCTTTATTGAACATTTTGACAAAATACTTGGAGGCATATAAGGCAGGGAAATTGCAGTAATATTATTAAGCTTCGAACATTTTACACAAACGCCTTTGCTTAGTATCTAAACCAAATTTTGTATTGAAACACGAATCGACACTTTCAGAATAATTTTTCTGACGAACAACACTCGCACGACATTCTGCGAAATTCGGAGGGCTCCCACGTGACCAGATATGTTTTTCTCTCCGAAATATCCTAGCAATTCACTGTTTTCAATGCAAGAAATCACCACGTTTTTTTTTTCTTTCGAATATATTTGAGATGGTCACCGAAATGGCTAGGTCGTTCGGCGTAGAATGACCCAGAGTGGTTTCGAGACGCTACACTCCTTGACGGGAAGACGGATCCTTGAAGCGATGAGAAATTCTCGAACATAGAATGTCGCTGGAGCCAACGTTGGCTCCAATTTCAGTTCAACTCCCTGTCTCCACTTTAGACCCCTTGAATCATTCAAGCGAAAGCTTCCGAGCGACCCTGCGGTTTCTCTCGTTTTCAAATGTTTTCACTCTCTCTACTAACGCGAGAGTGGCGTGAAACGCAAAGCGAGTTTAGACTGATAAAGTGTTCTACGACTACATTGTCTTTAGTTTCACTATCATAAGCTCATCTATTACAAAAAAAAAACATTTAAGTCAATGCTTCATTGCTGAATTTCGCTCCAACTCGGCCTCTGATTTTTAGCGTCACGCCACAGAATTCGAATTGTTTCGTAAACATATTTTGTCCGCATTGGATCGATAAAATTCACTGAAACTTGCCGTCTTATGTCTCACGCTCTCTTAGAAGAAAACGTAATACATTTTTGCCGATAAACGATTGGTCTTTTAAATGTGTTTCTTTCAGAAAATTTTAGTTCCGAATAAGAAGTCGTGGCTCCGGACTCGCTCTTTTTTCATGTTGCTGCTCGCAACCTTCATTATTCTAACCAAACGTGACGAGCCAGCGTTGGGCTTGTAAACCTGAAATCTATGAAGTTGTACATGTGCGTCTTTTATGATAGCACTTGCTTCTTATAAGAACCTTGGAAACAGTGAAAAGCAAGTTGTTTTCACCCTTACCAAGGATCATAATGCATTTTGATATGTGAGTGCTTGACAACTGACTGCGCTATTGCGACATTAAAGGTACGCTCTTTGCAATCAGTAATAGTTAGGTTATCCGCAGTATATGGCATGGACAGACACCGCAAATTTTGGCTGCTGACTTAGCTGCTACCGGTACGAGAACGGCCGATTCAATTACCGGCCACAGCACCCGCATTTCGATTGGGCAGAATAGCAAAAAAATAATACTTTTCTGCTTAGATTTAGGCGCACGTTAGCAAAATCGTAGACAGTCAAAATTGATCCGGAATCTGCCATTACGGCGTGACCCATAATCGTACCGCGGTTTCGGCGCGTTAAACCCCAAATTATGGCTGAAATTACGCGAGGCGACGAATACCGAGGTGGACGGGACACTTGTACGTTGCCAGAAGAGAACAAGGGCGACGGAACTGATGCTGCACCAAAGATGGTGCGCTCCGTGTACTCTAAGATAATAAAGAAAAGATAAGGTTGCTCTAAAGAAAAAAAAACGACACGCCCAACGTGGGGCTCGAACCCACGACCCTGAGATTAAGAGTCTCATGCTCTACCGACTGAGCTAGCCGGGCGATGCGAGCGGCTGTGTTATCTATAGACCAAGCCTTGTGCAAAACTCGCTGACAGTTACTGGGGGCATTCATTCATGGCCGTCTCCTTTGTCATTCATCGCATTCCTCCTCCCTTCCTTCTCTCTCTCTTTCTCTGCCCTACCCCCCCCCCCCCCCCCGCCCGCCCCTTTTCTCCCTTCTTTCTTGCTTTTTCTACCTACCCGATACATTCTGATACGCGTAGCTCAGCGTCAGCCATAGCGGCTGCGATTCGGCATCTTGCCAGCCACACAAACATACAGAGACAGGTACAGAGACCCATCCAAACACAGTGGCTTCGGGGCGTTGCCACTGTGTTTGTGTGCTATGGGGCATTACGA
The DNA here is from genome assembly GCF_013339695.2 of Rhipicephalus sanguineus. Taxonomy (NCBI): domain Eukaryota; kingdom Metazoa; phylum Arthropoda; class Arachnida; order Ixodida; family Ixodidae; genus Rhipicephalus; species Rhipicephalus sanguineus. The sequence goes on from NC_051179.1 coordinate 64,595,278, forward strand.
CAGCAGCAATACCACGTCTAAATACTTCAATACAAACCGCTTTCACTTACGCTAGTTTAAACGAACGAACGAACGAACGAACGAACGAACGAACGAACGAACGAACGAATGAATGAATGAATGAATGAATGAATGAATGAATGAATGAATGAATGAATGAATGAATGAATGAATGAATGCTTTCAACTCAGAATTGCGCGGTGAAAGAAGATTCAAGGGCGATTTCAGGCCGATCCTTGTCACGGTCTAGGTATGGTACTTATTACTTTGCACATCAGTCACAGCTTCAGGAGCACGCTAACTCGTGCTACCAAGCCGTGGTGAAACTCGTTTGCGTTTGTTGCGGCGCCATCTAGCACGTGTCTCAAACTAAGGCTCAGACCGCTTCGTCTGCTTCCATGCCGCTTCCCTTATCCCCAGATATTTTTTTAATCGCACCGGCTCGCGCAACTTGCATTTTTAATGAGTCTGTGAGAGTGTTTGTACGTTTTCTATTATTGTATTTTTTTTATTGCGACATAGACTTGCCCTTAAGGCATAATACGTTGTATGTGTATTAGATATATTCTTGCATTCCCACTACGCCTAGATGCTCATGTTGCATTTCCTATTACATATAGTGGTCCGGAAAATAAGAAAAGAGACGCTCTTTTCTGCCTCCTGTGATGGGGGCAAGGCGTGGCGTTATTGGTAACGGGGAAAAAAAAGGGGGGGGGGGGGGTTGGCTGTGGCCTTGAAGCATGCAAGAAAGAAAAGCGCATGTCCTGTCTTTTTCTCGTTTTTCCATCATTACGAACCCAAGCCAACATGCCCACCTATCTGTTATACTGTAAAGAAAAGCAGAACGCCCACGTCAAGCTTCGCTTGCCCCCATGTCCCCGATACGGTAAAGGCTCCTGAATTTTTTATTCCTACTCCATTTTTAGCTTGCCAACCGTCTTCTCGGGGCAAGAGAGGGGTTCACGGCGGTATTGTTAAATGGGTCATGAACCACTTTTCCAAGTAATGATCTAATGACCTTAGTGTCGGAGTTTACTGCTTCCCGAATCGATTGCCGCAAAAATTTCTCGAATCCGTCAAGAATCAGCGGAGTTACGGGGGTTTGGCGCACGCTCCCAGCGCTTTCTCTATTTTCTTGTGCCGACGAAGCGCACTCGAAGCTAGACAGGGAGGGATGACACGGGGGAAAGAAGTTACGTCAGTGCGCGTCATGAAACGCGATCGCTCTCCCGCTGTGATTCGCTTGCGCGAGCGCGGCTACAGTGCACTGAGGAGTGCGGCGCCGGCAAGTGGCGGCACCCTGCGGCAAGAAGCGCATCTGATCCGAACGCCGCTCTCGATTTACGTCGGCTATCGGCCAATAAGCATGCTATGTCTCTTGCGACGTAAACTGACAGATCCGCGACGTAAACTGACAGACGCCCCGCCCACCGACGAGAGTGAGAACCGGCCTCTGTTTGAAAAGAGGGCGCCTGGGGAAACGGCAAATTCGCGCTCCGCTTGTGGCCTTTACGCGGCGCGCACGACTGTAGTATTTGGCAGAGCAGTTCATAGCCCGTGTCAGCTTTCCGCAGGATGTGTTTTTTCAACAAGCCCAAGGGGTGCTTCATGACCCCTTTAAACGTTGACTTGCTAGTACCAGGAAAATGGTTTTGTTTTTTCTTTAGTGTCATACAAGTATCACCTGTAAATAGCTCATAGGCAGTGGAGCCGCGACGTTCAAACGAAGCGGGCGCATAACAACAGAGTGGTTCCCTTGCTTCAAAGATTTTCTTCTTTTGTTGCTCTGTTTTATATCTTTAACTTACGCGCTCTTCACGGTGATCCAGTTTCTCGCCAGCCGGTTGCGCCGTTCCGGGACTCGCAATAGTTTTTTCTCGCTGGCACCCATCCCAGCGGACAGCCGTGATCGTATAGTGGTTAGTACCTTGCGTTGTGGCCGCAATAACCCAGGTTCGAATCCTGGTCACGGCAAGTTTTTTTTTTCTTTCTCTCTTTTTTTTTTTAGTTGACGTGTCAGAACATCCTCTAAATGCAGTGTAAACAAAGATACTTATAACCTATTTCTAGATGTTGCTTCGTTTACTATACCTTGAATGGCTTGGGCAGGGGCAAGTGCGGCTGCGGGGTCGGGAGTTGGCTATCCCTTTCTTTTGCAACCCCCCAGCCGACGCTGATTGTTACGACACGTTAAAAACCAAAATGTTTCTATTCGCTAAAATAACTCGAGGCGAAGGGAATGCTGAGATGGATGGAACACCTGTTGATTGCCAGTAGAAAACAATGGTACCGGAACCTATGGGGCGCCAGAGAATGATCGCTTCGTGCACTTCACAACAAAAAAAAGTGTAAAAAGAACACGCCCAACGTGGGGCTCGAACCCACGACCCTGAGATTAAGAGTCTCATGCTCTACCGACTGAGCTAGCCGGGCGACACAGCGACGAAGTGATCTATCGACAGAGCCTCGTGGAAAACCCCGCTGCCAGTTACTGGGAGCATTCATTCACAATGTCCTCCTCTTTTACTCACCGCATTCCTCCTTCCTTCCTTCTCTCATTTTCTATCTCTCCCCTGTCTGTCCCCCCACTTCTTCCTTTCTTTTTTTACCTATCCGATTCGTTCTGGCAGCCAAAGCGGTTGCTTTTCGGCATCGTGCCAGCCGTCAGCCCACAGATACGTGCGGGGCTGCGGGACATTACCACTGTGTTCGTCAACCACGTGTAATTACGACAGCAGCAACGCAACAACGTATTTTTTTTAACACAGACAGCTTTCACTTACGCTAGACCAAATGAATGAATGAATGAATTCTCTTTCTATATCTTTCTGTCTTCCTATCTTTTTATGTCTTTATTCACATTATTTCGCTGTATTTTTCTCGCTCTCTTTCTATAGCTTTCTCTCTCTCTGTCTTAGTGGACCATTGGTGACTGTGGTGGGATTTGCCCAATTTTTGTGGCACATGCCCGTGATGATAGACACTTCTTGGGCTAATTGTTGCCTTCATATTTAGTGCACCAGTGGTAAGTACTGGGATTTGCCCAATTTTTGTGGCACATGCCCGTTCATGATGGATGCATGGATGGATGAATGGACGGATGAAAGAACTTTATTGAGGTACAATAGGTCGTGTATAGTTCCCTAGCCCGAAGCGGGCCGCTCCCACGTTGGGACCGAAATACCTAAAGCCTTTCGGCCGCTTCGCGGGCCCGTTGGACTGCTCATAATTGTCCCTCTAATTTCGGACTGCGCAGAGCTGCGTCCCACCACTCTTCAGTGTTTTCCTTGTCGCTGCGTAACGCGGAGCAACCCCAGACCATATGAGTGAGATCTATGGTTTCGTGGCATGTTTCACATGTTGTAGGAGTAGAGAAGCCCTAATAAATCTTGTTAATTAACAGCGGGTTCGGATAGGTTCTTGTTTGTAAGAACCTTAGCGTAATGGCCTGTGCTCTATTTAGTTTACTGTGCGGAGGGGGGAAGACCCTGCGTCCTAGGTAGAAGTGCTTGGTTTGCTCGTTGTAAGAGAGGAGGTGATCCCTGCATTCTGAAACCTCAGCATCTTCTTGCCTTGTGGCTGCACGGTTGGCAAGTCCTCGTGCAGCATTGTGGGCAGATTCGTTGAGGTTCGCGGGAGCACCGTTGATTTCTCCCATGTGAGCAGGAAATCAGATGACCGTGTGTGGTTTGATTACTTTTCCCTCGAGAATTGCCAAAGCGCCTGTCTGGAAATACCTCCTTTGGTAAATGCTCGGACGGCTGCCCTAGAATCGCTGTGGATCCCCGATCTATTTGGGTCTAAAAGCGCCAGGGCGATGGCTACCTGCTCAGCAATTTCTGATTCTGTGGTGTAGGTGGAAGCCGAGTTGACGAGTTCACCTTCGCCGTTCACAAGTACTACTGTTAAGGCTCGTTTATTGGACATGAGAGCCGCGTCGACGAACGAGCATTCTTCAGCCTGATTTTTAGCTTTTTCTAGCAGGTTTTTGACTCTGGCTTGCCTTGTGTTCACATTATGAATGGGGTGAACATTCCTTGGAACAGGCAGAACTGTTATATTTCCCTCAGATCGCTGGGAATCGGAACTCCTGTTATACAGACCCGTTCGTGATGATGATACTTTCCTGATAGGCCGCACAAATTACGGCCAGCTTAAGCAGCTTCGCTGTTCAAAAAGAGATTCTCCCGTAGGTAGTCGAAATATCCGGAGCCCTACAATACGGCGTCTCTCATAATCATATCGTAGTTTTGGGACGTTAAACCCCAACAATTATTTTTTTTTTAAATGCGCAAGGATACAGGCTAGTAAAATAATATAAAGCTCTCGCATACCTATGAATTTTTTGGACGCTGTGCGCACATCCGACACTCAAATGAAGTAGTATCAACGTTGCCTTTATAATATTGCAACATTGGAGCGTCCCGTTTGGGGGAGAAAACTAGCGCGCCCTAATGGACCTCAATAATAACCTTCCATGCATCCATCCATTTACTTATAGAGAGCGCGTGCGTCAACCGTGTGCAAGGAATACACTGCAGGGAGGTTTATATGTGAACTAGTTGGTGTGCTCGTATAATGAAATGAAGTAGCGCCGAACAACAGAAACAAAGGTACGCACAAAAACCTGCTGCGTCACTTTCGTTTCCACGTGGTGTCATGTGATTTGCATGAAAAGACCAATGTTCTGCTTTGGCGACTGAGCGTTTGGTTTGTGTTGGTCTTTTTAGTACGTTTCTTTCAGTAACCGTTGGTTCCGACTCCCGAGTAAGAAGCCCTGGTGTCCAGACTCGCCCTTCGATTATGTTGGTTCTCGCAACCTTCATTAATCTAGCCAAGCGGGATTAGCCAGTACTCAGCTTGTAAACTTGAAATCTATGAAGTTGTACATGTGTGTCTTTTATTATAGCTGTTGCTTCTGATAAGAATCGTCGAAACAGCGCAAAGCAAGTTTGACCCTTCTCAGGGGTTATAATGCATTGCAATATGCGAGTGCTTGACAACTGACCACGCTATTGCAACATTAAAGGTACGCGCTTTGCAATTAATGATGGTTAGGTTATCTACGGGAGACGCATGGACAGACACCGCACATTTTGACTGGTGACTTAGCTGCTACCAGTACGAGAACGGCCGGTTCAATTACCGGCAACAGCCCCGGTATTTCGATTGGGGAGATTAGCAAAGAATAATGCTTTTGTGCGTAGATTTAGGTGCACGTTAAAAAATCTAAGACAGTCAAAATTGATCAGGAGTCTGCCGTTACGGCCTGAATCATAAGCACATCGCAATGTCGACGCGTTAAAACCCAAATAATTCCTTATGGCTAAAATAACGCGAGGCGCAAAGAATACCGAGGTGGGTAGAACACGTGTTCGTTGCCAGAAGAGAACAAGGGCGACGGAACTGATGCTGCACCAAAGATGGTGCGCTCCGTGTACTCTAAGATAATAATAAAAAAAAAAACATAAGGTTGCTGTAAAAAAACTATACGCCCAACGTGGGGCTCGAACCCACGACCCTGAGATTAAGAGTCTCATGCTCTACCGACTGAGCTAGCCGGGCGACACGGGCGGCTGAGGAATCTATAGACTGAGCTTTGTGGGAAAACTCCGCTGCTAGTGGCTGGGTCCATTCATTCGTAGCTTTCTCCTTTGTCATTCACCGCATTCCTCCTCCCTTCGTTCTCTCACTCTCTCTCTCCCCCCTCCCTCCCCCCCCCCGCTTTCTCCCCTCTTTCTTGCGCTTTCTACCTACCCGATACGTTCTGACACGCGTAGCTCGGCGTCAGCCAAAGCGGCTGCGACTTGGCATTTTGCCAGCTACACACGCACACAGAGACAGGCTTCGGGGCATTGCCACTGTGTTCGTGTGCAACGGGGCATTACGACAGCAGCAAACACCACGTCTAAATACTTTTAATACAAACCGCTTTCACTTACGCTAGCCTAAAGGAACGAACGAACGAACGAACGAACGAATGAATGAATGAATGAATGAATGAATGAATGAATGAATGAATGAATGAATGAATGAATGAATGCTTTCAACTGAGCATTGCGCAGTGAAAGAAGTTTCAAGGGCGAATTCAAGTAGATCTTTACCACGACCTAGGTATGGTACGTGTTAATTGCGCATCAGTCACAGCTTCAGGAGCACACTAAAGGCCCGAACACACGCACGCGTTGCAGCGCGTCAACGCGTGACTTTTTGACGCGGCGCCGCGCCCTCTCCCTATGGAGAGGGAGGGCACGCAGCTTCGTGTAGCCGCGCGCCCTCTCTCCCCATAGGGAACGGACGCGGCGCCGCGTCAAAAGGTCACGCGTTGACGCGCTGCAACGCGTACGTGTGTTTGGGCCTTAACTCGTGCTACAAAGCCGTGGTGAAGCTCGTTTGCGTTTGCTGCGGCGCCGTCTCGCGCGTGTCCTATATTAAGGCGCAGACATCTTCGTCTGCCTCCATCCCGGTTCGCTCATCCCCAGATATTTTAATTGCGTCAGCTCGCCCAACTTGCATTTATAACGAATTTGTCAGAGCGTTTGCGCGTTTTGTACTATTGCATTCTTTTATTTTATTGCTACACAGACTTGCCATTAAGGCATAATTTTTTGTGTGCACGTGCATTAGATATTCTTGCATTCCCACTCCGCGTAGATGCTCATGCTGCATTTACTGTTATATACCGTGGTCCGGAAAAGAAGAAACGAGACGCTGTTTTTTGCCTCCCGTGAGGGGGCCACGGCTTAGGCGTTGGTGGTAACGGGGAAGGGTGGGGCGGTCACAAATAGAGGAGACTCGAGCGATGCTCTCAACCCGCCGCACCTTTCAAGAACGTAGTCTTTGAAGCAAGCAAGAAAGAAAAGCGAATGTCCTGTCTTCTCGTTTTTGCATCATTACGAACCCAAACCAACTTGCCCATCTAAATACTTTGAAGAAAAGTAGAACGCCCACGCCAACTTGCCCCCATGTCCCCGATACGGTAAAGGCTCCTGAATTTTTAAAGACGATAGTCTTTCTTGGAAAACTTAAACGCAGAAAATTTGGTCTGTCTTTCTGTCTGTCTGTCTTTCTGTTTGTCGGCACGTCCCTCGATTCAGCCACTCGGCCAAAGTTGAACCACTTGCCCAAGGGCCAGCCGTCTTGAACTGGTTCGGCTGTTCATACTTGTGAACGTTGTCGATCAAAAAGTAAATATCATGCATATCTGAGGTGCGACATCACTAGGTAAGAATTAGGTGGCGTGTTCCTTTAATAGAAAATGCATACATACGTAATTTTAAGGACCCTAGTTTCTTAAGCTGCGCTGAAAATGCATAAGAATGGAAGCTTGAGCAAGTTGGTATGCGTTCATCTTTGTTGAAACAGCGCTCACTAGACGACGACGAAGTAAAAGAAGGCACAGGACAGGCACAGGACAGGCGCTGCCTGTCCTGTGCCTTCTTTTACTTCGTCGTCGTCTAGTGAGCGCTGTTTCAACAAAGCTGAAAATGCGACTGCGCTGAAATTTGCCTTCCTCCGTGCCCTTCGCACGAGCTCATTGTTGTGTTTCGGTTTCGGTTCTGTATTGCACTGTACGAATGCCATGGGTTGGTGTTGAAAAACTTTAGTTTTGAGAAGGCCAAGAAGGTGAAAAAAAATATTTAAAAAATGAAAAAAGCAGCGTTGTGGGCGGCCTTCAGGCTGCCGGTTGTGGGCGCCGCTCTGGCGTTCCTGTTTTACCCAGGCGACGTGTAAATAAAAGAGTGTGTGGAGAGTACTCGTTGAGTGCGGACGTTTCTCTGCTTCAGCGCTTCGCGCCAAACCGCGTTTTCGGGCTGGCTGGCGTCCCCGCCGGTCGCGTTGGTCACCGCCGGTCTTCGCCTGCTGCTGCGCCGGGACTACCAGCACGCAACACAGCACTCATGTTTCCCGACGTATTGCCAGATGGCGTCCATATCTCACACAGCGCCTCTTCTATCGTCTTTACACGACATTTGCAGCGAAGCACGCAGATACGCGGCCAATTTTTTTCTTCCTACTCCATTTTTAGCTTGCCAACTGTCTCCTCGGGGCAAGAGCGGGTTTTCAGGGTATTGTTAAAAGTTGACTTGCTAATACCAGGAAAGTCAATTTTTTTTTATTTAGTCTCATACAAGTATCAAATGTAAATAGCCCATAGGCAGCGGAGCCGCAAAGTTCAAGCGAAGCAGGCGGATAAAGCCAACAGAGTGCTTCCCTTGCTTCAAGGATTTTTCTTTTGTTGCTTTGTTGTTGTGTTTTCTATCCCCCTCTTACGCGCTCTTGACGGTGATCCAGTTTCTCGCCAGACGGTTGCGCCCTTCCGAGACTCGCAATAGCTTTTTTCTCGTTTGCGGCTGTCCCAGCGGACAGCCGTGATCGTATAGTGGTTAGTACCTTGCGTTGTGGCCGCAATAACCCAGGTTCGAATCCTGGTCACGGCACTTTTTTTTTTTGCTGTCCTTCCTTTTTTGTTTTTTTTTCTTTGTTTTGTTTTGTTTTGTCTTGTTTTGAGTTGACGTGTCGGAAGATCCCTTGCTTCGTTTAATATACGTTGCATGGCTTGGGCAGGGGCAACTGCGGCTGCGGGGTGGGAAGTTGGCTACCCCTTTCTTTTGCAGCCCCCAGCCGACGCTCATTATTACGGCACGTTAAATGCCAAAATGTTCCTATTGGCTAAAATAACTGTAGACGAAAGGTATGCTGAGGTGGACGGAACACGTGTTGATTGCCAGAAGAAAACAATCGTAACGGAATCCTTGGGTGGCCAAAGAATGATCGCTTCGCGCACTTCACAAAAAAAAGACAAAAAAACGAGCAAAAGAGTGTAAAAAGAACACGCCCAACGTGGGGCTCGAACCCACGACCCTTAAGTCTCATGCTCTACCGACTGAGCTAGCCGGGCGACGTTGCGGCAAAGTAATCTATAAACAGAGCCCCGTGGAAAACCCCGCTGCTAGTTACTGGGGGCACTCATTCACAATGTCCTCCTCTTTCACTCACCTCATTCCTCCTCCCTTCCTTCTCTCATTTTCTACCTCTCCCCTCTCTGTCCCCCACTTCCTTCTTTCTTTTTTTACCTACCCGATTCGTTCTGAGTAGCTCAGCGGCAGCCAAAGTGGTTGCTTCTCGGCATCGCGCCAGCTGTCAGCACACAGATACGTGGGGGGCTGCGGAACATTACCACTGTGTTCGTCAACCATGTGTAATTACGACAGCAGCAACGCAACTACGCATTTCTTTAACACAGACGGCTTTCACTTACGCTAGGCCAAATGAATGAATGAATGAATGAATGAATGAATGAATGAATGAATGAATGAATGAATGAATGAATGAATGAACGAACGAACGCTTTTAATTCAGAGTTGTGCTGTGAAAAAAAAGTGTCAAGAGTGGATGCAGGTCAATCTTGACCACGATCCAGGTATGTATTGTTTTGTACATCAGTCACGGCTTCAGGCGCAAGCTGACTAGCCTGCGCTACCAAGCCGTGGTGAAGCTCTTTACGTGCCTTGATGTTACGTTTGCGTTTGCTGCGACACCGTCTAGCAAGTGTCCGAAAAATAGAGATTACTGCACTCCCATATTACGGCGCAGACCTCGGCGTCTTTTTAATATCCCGCTCCCCTTATCCCATATATATATTTTTAATTGTGTTGCCTCGCCCAATTCGCATTTTAACGAGTCTGTGGGCATATTTGCGTGTTTTCTATTCTCGCATTATCAGTCCGCGAATACGCTTATGTTTCCTCATTTTCTTATCGCTTCATTATTTTGTTTTGTGCACGATCCCTCGTCACGTAAAAGCGCGGTGCTTTATATACTATAGCTATACACTGAAGGTTTTGACAATGACATCCTGACCCTATCGATAACGCCATGAGTTCCCCTTCTTGTCAGATACTCAAGAAGCGTCGCGAATGAGATTGTTAGCACATGGGGGAAATGATTGCGAGAAGAGACGCTTCCAGTCCCATGGGTTTTAGGATGTGCACCTTTCCAATTAAGGTTCGTTAGGTGTGGTCACTTATACCCTCTCAGCTGTTGCAAATATGCGTGACCCCCACAAAAATGCACCCTCGAGGCAGCGACGTGAACTTGCGTCAGCATTTGAAAGGAGGTGCTTATCCCTCCGCCGAAGAGGTCAATTGAGTTTTAGCAAGTTACGGAAATACGGTAAGGCAGTACGGTAGCGTTCCTCCTTTCCCGCTGGTTGTGCTTTTGCCGCTCCCCGTACCGGTGATAATGAGTACCCCAAACGACAGGTGTCTCGTTAACAATGCGTAGGCTGACGGGCAACAATGAGGCGTGACAATTAACCCCACAGCAATTTTTGAAAAAGCTTTTGTGGTGTTGGGGTGCCTTCACCGGTAAAAGGTCGACGACCTGGAAAGGAGGACTGGTACCGTCATACGGTAGCGTATTTGCGTACCGTATTTCCGTAACTAGCTAAAACTCTCTAATAGCTGGGCGCGCATCCAAGTTACAGGTACGGAACACGTGAAGCTATCGATAAACTGTTTAACAAAAGAGATAGCATTTTCAAGAAGTTCCGCACGGCGCGTGGTGCAAATGTGCTTATCTTTCTGCCACTGCCGACAGCAGAGATAAAAAGGCGCTCGACAGAGCCTGGCGCGGCTAAACCATCGTCTCAATTTGCATACCGCGTACGAAGTTCTGTCCGCCGATACATTTAAAAATGTTCGAGAAAAAAACAGCATTGACATGCATCTACAATTTCCTATCGCGATTTCTGAGTTACGGTTCTTATCTGTTACATTATGATATCTTATATAGCGTCAGAAAACGAAAAAAAAAATTTTTGCCGTGACCAGGATTCGAACCTGGGTTATTGCGGCCACAACGCAAGGTACTAACCACTATACGATCACGGCTGTCCGCTGGGACGGGTGCCACCGACATAAAAGATGTAGCGGACCGCGGAACAAGAAAACCGGCTCACAAAAGTGGATCAGTGAGAGGCGGGACAATCCCGGAGCGAAAAAAAGAAAAACAAAAATACAAGATTTTTCTCGACCGGGCGGAGCGGCTGTGCCAAGGAGGTTAAAACCTCCTTGGACTGTGCTCTCTTCGCCGCTTAATGTAAGCAGCGACAACACTGCGCAGAAGTAAGGAAAGCAGTGCAGTATGTGAACAATCTTTTTTCCTGCGGAAGGACAACATATGGTTCTCGTAGAAGGCTTACAGAAAAAAAAAGCATAGCTTAAACCTTTCCATGTCATCTCCTTTGAGTCTGTATCCTACAGACTATCGATGTTGCCTGCGAGATTACGGCGGAAGCATTCTCGTGTTCTTCTAGATGCACACATCGTCCTCTCCTGAAAACTTATCCTTTTTGGCTCATAATGAGAAAGACTTGCGTAAATGCAGCTCATGTGGCATTTACACATGGAAGTCAAGCGCTTTTGATGACGTATCGTGAAAACGTTTCGTGTATTGATAATGCGGCCGTGGATGGAGAGAGAACATCAGTGGCACGGGCTATAATGTGACTCTGTTAGGACGATAAAGCACCTTATCCACCTGTATACGTGTTTGATTGTATAGTTTACAACACACAGTTTAGATATTCCCCACGGAAACATACATCCTTTTCCAAAGTCGTTGGTCGTTAGTCAGTAAGCGACACGCAAATTTCGGGTTTTCTCCTGTACCTATATGAACACGCATGATTTTATCATCTTCTGCAGCACCACTTTTGACAATGTCAATCAAGAGGACGCAAGACAGGCATAATGGCGGGTTCTCCAAATGTGCAATCCTAATAAGTTGGTGTGTGCGTCTGGGTGCATAATTTTCTTTCGGTCACACATTCCCGAGATGGCCTGGCTTTGTCTCATGATGCATATCACAACGTACACATCAGGTGGGCGAAGGCTAGTTCATTCTGGAGGCTAGTGATCTAGTTCTTGTTTCTTTTTACTGGATCATACCCACTACGGGAAATTGACTAAGAAGCAGCCGGTTTTACAACTGTTTGTATCCTGACAGTGGTAAGGATTGACCTCGTAGGACTAGAGTATAACTAAGAACGCATTATCAGATGTATAAGCAAGATGAAAGGTGCCATGGCGTTCGAGGTAGATTAATAATCATAATCAATCATATAAATATTCAATGTCTAATTTCTCATAAATCAACGAGTAGTTTCCTTTGTATCTGATGCTTTTGTAAACAGCACGAAAATAACGCTGTGACAAAACCCCATTCACGACGCCCCATGTCCAAAAAAGGTTGTTAAAGTCAGTGCAAATCCAATTCGACGAAATTAATTTTCCAAAGTTCTTCTTTGCGTTGGCAATTGGTTGAAATATAGAAAATACGGGGCACTTAGATTTAGGTGCACGTTAAAGAACCCAGGTACGGCGTCCCTCATTATCATATCGTGGTTTTGGGAGGTCAGACCCTAACGATTATAAGGACAGAAAATAAAATCTTCAATGGTTTCAGGCATGTTGCACATGCAACAAAGGTAAAATAAAGGCTGCTTCTCATAGCACTCCGTCTTTGCCATACTCTATGGTGCGAAGCCTCATCATCCCGCTGTTTCCCATCGTGACCGTAAAGATATAAACATTTTTCGTTATTTTTTCACGTGAAGGTCCTTTTCACGTAAGGACAAAGACCTGTCTCTATCGACGCTGAAGCTTCCGAGAGGGAGGCATTGGCTTCGTGCCCGACCGAGATTGTTGTAAAAGGACGCGCTGTGTCAGTAAAAGGGAAGCGACACTTCAAACGAACTGCACTCACGCAGCATTCTAAACTTAAGCTACATAACACGAGAACCAGATAAACAGGAGTAGCGGTCCGTCCAAGGACATCGCTGTGACAGTATAGCCGGACTCGTGTTACAGTTCCCATAAAACACGCGTACTTCGATACAGCGCGTTATGAATAAACAGCCCCACGCGAGAGATAACTGCCCGAGGGACGTTTTAACGGTGCAGAGCGAGTAATGTGGGCGCGCTTATCTTACCGCCACTGGCCGCAGAAGAGATAAACCGCCTCGCCGACGTAATAGTGACCGTGACAATTATACAGCAGACATTTGGGGGTGTTATCGTGACGCGATGCATTGCGCAAATCATCGTATAATACGAGACAGACTTCCAACCTTTCCACCCAGAAAGTCGGGAACCAAAGGCAGGCCGTTGCGAGAAGCGCGTGATCTCTTTATTTCCGTTTTTGCGTGGATTGCGAAGCTTGTGTACTTTCGGACTCGACAAAAAAGATTGGCCGCGTATCTGCGTGCTTCGCTGCAAATGTCGTGTAAAGACGATAGAAGAGGCGCTGTGTGAGATATGGACGCCATCTGGCAATACGTCGGGAAACATGAGTGCTGTGTTGCGTGCTGGTAGTCCCGGTGCAGCAGCAGGCGAAGACCGGCGGTGACCAACGCGACCGGCGCTGAAGCAGAAGAAACGTCCGCACTCAACGAGTACTCTCCACACATTCATTTATTTACACGTCGCCTGGGTAAAACAGGAATGCCAGAGCGGCGCCCAGAACCGACAGCCTGAAGGCCGCCCACAACGCTGCTTTTTCATTTTTTAAAAATATTTTTTTTCACCTTTTTGGCCTTCTCAAAACTAACATTTTTCAACACCAACCCATGGCATTCGTACAGTGCAATACAGAACCGAAACCGAAACACAACAATGAGCTCGTGCGAAGGGCACGGAGGAAGGCAAATTTCAGCGCAGTCGCATTTTCAGCGCAGCTTAAGAAACTAGGGTCCTTAAAATTACGTATGTATGCATTTTCTATTAAACTTGAACACGCCACCCAATACTTACCTAGTGATGTTGCTCCTCAGATATGCATGATCTTTACTTTTTGATCGACAACGTTCACAAGTATGGACAACCGTACCAGTTCAAGATGACTGGCCCTTGGGCAAGTGGTTCAACTTTGGCCGAGTGGCTGAATCGAGGGAAGTGCCGACAAACAGAAAGACAGACCAAAATTTTTAAGTATCCCAAGAAAGACTATCGTCTTTAAAAGCGATGGGTGGTGGGGGTCACTACGGCTCAACTGCGCCCCCCCTCCCCTAATGGATAACCCTGCACACACCTATGGTAGGCGATATCACCAAAAATTGACCGCCTCGGATTGTACTGGTCGAACTGCATTTTAACGGGCAGAGACCGACAGAGCAGACCCACCAAACTACAAGCGCAGTCGCATAATGCGTTACGTGAAGCTTGCTTTAATAAAGCGATCGTTCTCCATATCACGCATACCTGTCGCGATAAGGATATTTATGTACTGCGCGTCGCTGTAGCGTATAGCCGTGTGGGGAACAGCGTCAGCGACCTGCACAACTATGGAGGTATAGTTTAGTTATTATTATAGCATCTGCACCTTTCGACCGTTCAAGCGTTGGTAGTTTAGATGTTTGCGGTCTCAGTACGCGTTGCCTCCGCGTCATTTCATGTGTTTATTTATGTCCATGTTACTGAATTCTGTCTTGTCTTTCTCGTGAGCGTATTTATAGCAAGCAAACGTTATGTTAAATTATTATCGATGTTAATCGTCTGTGATACAATAAATTTTGATGAACAGCATCTCAAGTCTGTGTTTGCCATTTGTCTTGTCATGATTTCGTGTACAATATGTGCTGACCAAGCAGCAATAAAATTTGTTTCGTAGTTAGCGCTCCATATGTATTCGCCTTCTTCCTTTGGTGCTCGCACTGCAGGTCGTATGTTTAAATCTGATATTCATAAACTTTTTTAGCCAAGCAGATTCCACGCAACAATTGTTTCCCTTCATTTGGAATTGAGAAAGCACTCGTACTCCTATCGACACACGAAGCTTTTTATCTAGAACATTCGGCGCAATTCCAAAGTGCTGCCATTCCAAACCTCCACTCATTTAGCGTCTTCTAGCAGTACTGTCAGTGCGTGGGCCGGTAATTAATATACGCCATATATTTACACTGCCTTATGGTTCTACTTTTCTACTTTTCTGTAACACCCTGCGCCCAGGTTTACGGAACTGCTTGCTGGCACCAACTCAATGTTCGCCTTTCAGTCTTAGAACGTCAAAGCAGTCGTAACCGCTGCGTCTATAGGATTTTCCAGTAAATGAAAATGTGCTCCGAAAGCGAGCGCTAAAGTTCTAAGCACATTATGACGTAACTAGAGTTAAAGGCCGCGAGTTAGTGCACCCTACAAGGCAGAGTGCAAACTGCTATACGATACCAGCCAGCGGAAGTTTAGTGTTGCTCCGTGTTTTCTTGGTCAAGGGAGCGAACACTCTCGGTGGGCTATTTGCGGTGTGACTTCATTGTAAGTATATAAAGTTAACAATTCGTGGTAAATACAGCTTGTCGACAATAAGAATAACATGCGCATTAATGAAGACATGATGCAAGGTACTGATTACTAGCTGTGAAAGCAATATTTGTCTTTTCTTTATTCAGTGTTCGAAGTTACATTGCATAGAGACGCTTACGTTATGCAAAAGTACACGGAACAATTATAAAATCTTTGTGGTGTTTTAAAGCATACCATCCCTAACATACAAGATTAAACGAAAAGCTAGGTTGCCACCATCGCTGTCATGAAAGTTGCGGGCACACTACTTTGAGCTGTGAGATGAAGTTAAGCGCGTTTATATATCGCAAATAAAACCACATCGAACGAAACCGTGATTGACACAAAAATTCTCAACATTGGTAGAAATTAATATTCGACGAGTGTCGACGAATCAGGCGAAAACATTCGGTTTTTGTGAAAAGACGTAACCGCGCATAGCAAAAAAAAAAGAAAAAAAAGTTGCCGTGACCAGGATTCGAACCTGGGTTATTGCGGCCACAACGCAAGGTACTAACCACTATACGATCACGGCTGCCCGACTGGACGCTGGCAGTGCAGCAAAAAATGGAGAGCACTCGGAGCAACAAAACCGGCTCGTAAAAGTGGATCATCGGGAGAGACGAACAAGGTAAACGAATTAATAAGCAATACAAAAATGACCCGCCGCAACGGAGCGCTTCCGCCCCGTTCCTTCATAAACCAATGTCACAAAACACGATGTAGAAATGAATAGTTTAGTGCCAAATGTTAACTATACACAGTTCTGGGCAACGAAAACTAAGTTACCGTAGCCGCTGTACTTTTAAATTATCTGTAAATTATTTTAAAAATTAGTTAAACTCTGGTATATGTATTCAAAATTGTCCTGGTCAGGTTATGCAGCTGTCGGATCTCTTAGTGCGCAATTGCACAATAATTTCAGCCTTTTTATGTATCTTCTTTTCCTCCCATCCTTTCCTTCTATTTAATGATTGTGTATTCTTCAAGTTCACATATAAATGTTCAGATGACCAGATCTATAAATGTTCAGATCCCCCAGAGTGAGTATGTACCGTGTGTATGGGATAACAAATAAACAAACAAACAAGATCGACCCATTCAAGGGCACTTGGCGGACGGACACGGATCTTTAATTCTGCATGGCTCCATCTCGCATATTCTGAAGATTTATTTAGCAACGTAGTTATTTCGTTCTTTTTTTTTCTTTTTTACTCGGACATAAAAAAATAAGAACGAAAGCTTTAAATTGACAGCTGAAACAGCACGTCCCGCTGTCCTTCCGTTACACTGCTGACCGGTGACGTAGCCAGATTTTTTTTCTTTTTTTTTTTGGGGGGGGGGGGGCGGTGGTGAGGGGGTTCAACCATACTTTATGTATGTTCGTGCGCGGGTTTGAATGTGTGGGTGTGTACAAACGCATGAAAAATTGAAAATTTTCATGGGGGGGGGGTGGAGTTGAAGCCCCCTTCCCACTGGCAGCAGCCGTCAAACGGTCGTCATTATTTCGTTAAGTTCAACAGAGCGCCATTCGCTTCACTAGCATTCACGCTAACACCCACATGCGATCATTCAAAATACTGATAGCGTGCGTACTTGTGTGCGTGGTTGCGGGTGGCTTGAAATACGTACCGATTGCTTTCCTTAGAGTGGTTGTATCGTATAGATCCTTGTGGGTTGTATGTACCGGTCGTGGTAGTATATGCGAGCGAATGAAAATGAACTGTAGGAGACTAATGCATATTACAAGCGTTGCGTGTTGTCATAGACAATAAGCTCCGTTGAACTTTATGCGAACGAATCGTGTACGTTTCGACATCTATCATCTTTTATCTTGTTTGTTTAGGCGTTTTGAGTCGGTCTTGCTTGAAATTGGACTATATTCACTATGCTGTGTATGCCTATGATAAGGATAAGCGTGCGTCACGCATGATGTCTTGCTCTCCTATACACCAGTGGCGTAGCCAGTGGGGGGCACACGCTGCCCATGCCCTCCCCTCCCCCCCCTCCCGAAAAAAAATTTTCCCATGGGATACAGAGCACGAAATGACACTCTACCCCACTTATCTGCCCAGACCCAATGTCGGATCAAGGAGGTGCCCCCACCCCCCAAAACAAAAAAAATTCTGCCTACGCCAATGCTATACACACGCATTTACTTTTTAAAAAAGTGTTACCAACTAGCCCAAAAGCAAGCTCTAGAGTCGTGGCGATGCCTCAAGCGTTCTTGCCGACCAGGCGCATGGAGATGTCGTTGCCGTAATTACGCATAAAACTCGGCGACATCTGTAAGTCCACTGAATCCCATAACATGCCAGTGAAAATATGAAAGAAACGCTTACAATGGTCTTCCTAAGATATTTAAATTTTTCGAAAGCTCGAGCTTTAAAGAAAAACATACGCACCGTGTACCCTTTACCTTACATTTCTTGATTGCAGCGGTGTCTTTAAGGTATACGTTGTGCGCTGTGCAGGGTGTCGGAACGGAACGAAAACCGAAAACGAAAAACGAAAAAAAACGATATTTTTGACCGGAACGAAAACGTAACCGAAACTTTATCTTTTATTTCGTTCCGGAGTGAAACCGAAATTTTTTCAATCGTTTTTCGGTTCACGAGAAAACTTCGCAGTCCGGAACAACTGAGCTCATGCAATGTGAGCATATCTCAGGGTACAGTATTAACGCGTACCTCAGGCAGCAATTCCAAAGCAAAGATATGTTGAAATTGTGCGAAAAACGAAAACAGTGGCAACCAGAGATGTTGATATTAGCGCAAGTGGACTTTTGCAGTCCGGTCACGCAGGCCAAAGTGGAGAGGGCATTGTCGGCGCTGAAGTTTGTTACAGCGAAGGCTCTTATGAGATCACAACAGCTGATTTTGGCACCATAGTTGTCCGCTGCCGCCCGTGTCCGTGACCACTATCGCGTGAAGTAAGAAAAAATAAAATGAGAAACAAATTTATAGGATCGGATGGGATTTTAACCCGCGCCCCCTGCGTGGCAGTCGAGTCTTCCACCACAGTGCCACGCTGGTGCTTATAACTCCTTCGCAAAAATACGCTATACAGGCGTCATGTCGGGCAAGGAATCGTGTTAACATATGTAATACAGCGTGGCAGAAGAGTAAAACGACAACCAGCCATAACACAATGCTAATTTCGCAAAGAGTGTGTGGTTTAATGCTTCCCACCCACTACAAAGTGCTCAGCCATAATTCTTCATCGTCATCAGCCACAGCACAAAGCGCACATAATGCCTAAGAGATGTGTAGCGGCTACCACGATTCTCCGAAGAATGACGAAAAATGACATAGTGGGAACTTCGCTACTTCAGAAAAATTACGATGATTTATGGCGCAGCGGGTACCGTGCATGTGTACTTGTATCAGTTGTCTCAAGAGACTCTACAACGGCCTCTATAAAGTCCGCTCTTCCAACTTTCGCTGTGACAGTGCTGCGCATTCCGCGCAGGCCTGGCGATCTTTTTATCAGAACAGCGGTTTCGCACATGAGAGAGTACACTCAATTACGTGCTGCTTCTGAGATCGTGCTCACTCCCTTGACACAAAGCATTGAGCCCACTAAAAAAATTCGTATTTGTCTTTTGAGAAAATAAATACTATGACTTTGAAATTAATACTGGTTTCTGCTAGTTGGTAGGAATTCGTGGTACAGTTACGTCCGCTCCTCTGAAGAACGTGTTTTACCCTTGTCCCGCTTTCTTAGGAGGAAGGCAAATAACTACATCACAAATCAAATGTTTTTTTTAATGATTACTTTAGCTTCAAATTTTTCCATAAAAAAACGTTACGAACCGTTACGGAACATTTTTTTTTTCGTTCCGGAACAGAAACGGAACGGAACTTTTTGCGGTGGAACGAAACTAAAACCGAAACGAAAAACATTTCGTTCCGACACCCTGGCGCTGTGACCTGCTTTTAGAATCTGCGAATCCAGGCATCGTCGTTATCGCAGACAAGCGCACTGCGTTGCTATCGCATGCCTGGCAAGTTTACAAGTCTTCACGCCTTGGTTGCACGTGCGCCGTAGATCACGTAGAGGAAAAAAAAAAGAAACAAATAAAAAAGACAGAAAGAACGACGGCGGCGGGTCTCGTGACGCGAATCTGCGTCGAGCGCCCGTGTGCAATTGTTGTCGTATTCGAAAAAGGCAAACTTCTCGCTATATTGAGTTCTGATTAAGAAACCTCGCATTGCCTGCGCCCCTATCTCCAAAATTAAAAAAAAAAAAAACTTCAAAAAAATACGCCCAACGTGGGGCTCGAACCCACGACCCTGAGATTAAGAGTCTCATGCTCTACCGACTGAGCTAGCCGGGCAACATGTGCGTTTTTTTTTTCATGGTATTTATTACAAATGTGTGTAATTTGCATACATAGCGAACAAAATACTCGAGGCGGCCTCTACCAGCGTACAAGCGTTACACAGAAGTCCTAAAAGGGTATTAAAGCTATACATTTCATGAAGAGTGGATACCAGTCCGGTTGAAACTCTAATTGTTCGTAAAAGTCTTTTAGCTGAAGAGCCATTTGAATGAAATGTAACCTCGATGATACCATAGCAAAGGCATCTTTGTATCTTCAGTTAACTGTCGCCTCTGTGAAGTTCCGGAAACTATAGAACATTGCTTCATCAGCTGTAAAGACGCCATACTCTTCTGGGACGTTCTACAAAGGGCTTTTAAAAAACAACTCGATTGAAATTCGTATAGCATACGTTATCTCATGCCACCGAAAAGCCATTCTGTGCCTGTTGACATGCTATTACTAATGGGTATGCACAGTTTATGGAAAACTCGCATGTTAGACAGGCATGCGGAACCCACGGGCAACATGTGCGTATGTTGAGCATGCCTGTAAAGTACATGTGTATTTTTGATCTTCTTTCTGAGGATTGTCAGAAGGGGGCGTCACATGCTGAATGAATATTCGGCGATCATAGATAGATAGATAGATAGATAGATAGATAGATAGATAGATAGATAGATAGATAGATAGATAGATAGATAGATAGATAGATAGATAGATAGATAGATAGATAGATAGATAGATAGATAGATAGATAGATAGATAGATAGATAGATAGATAGATAGATAGATAGATAGATAGATAGATAGATAGATAGATAGATAGATAGATAGATAGATAGATAGATAGATAGATAGATAGATAGATAGATAGATAGATAGATAGATAGATAGATAGATAGATAGATAGATAGATAGATAGATAGATAGATAGATAGATAGATAGATAGATAGATAGATAGATTAAGCCAAGCACGCAGTCACAATCCTTGAAATTTTCTAGTTCAATGCCGACACATGCACTGTACTATGTACTGTACTAGACCAAATTTTCTTAACATTACCGTGGATTCCATCTTTCAACGCTGACATGTCCGTTGACTGTGGATTGTGCGAAACGTTGTGTATTTCTTTACTCATATCTAGCGTCATTAGTATTTCCTTGTTGATGCGGAATGTTGCTTCTGAGGCATAATCATATGAATTACAAATAAAAAAACGTAGCTTGCATTGACATACTGCTGTCAGATATTGAAACAATGTAATGTTTTGAAGCTGTCATTACCCCCAACGCCCGTTGGTCATTTCAGCCCATGAGATCGGTAAGCGAAGTTGTTTCCTCAAATAAAAAAAAATGTTGCCGTGACCAGGATTCGAACCTGGGTTATTGCGGCCACAACGCAAGGTACTAACCACTATACGACCACGGCTGCCCGGTTGGACGGATGCCAGTGGGAAAACAATGTGGGGTAGATCTCAAGACAACGCCACCGAAGTCAGACGGGGGGGGGGGGTGCCTGGATTACGCGAGAGTAATATATGTTGAATGTGATGATTCGAATGAAGATTGCCCCCGCCTGGGTCAGAACTGCAGCCGAGAATGAACCGTCAGTGCTACTTCGCGTGGTTCAAGGTGCTATTTTGAGAAAGATTATAAACAACAGAAACAAAAAAAAAATTTGCCATGACCAGGATTCGAACCTGGGTTATTGCGGCCACAACGCAAGGTACTAACCACTGTACGATCACGGCTGTCCTTCTGGACGAGTGCCAGTGAGAAAAAAACTGGGGCGGATCGCGGAACAACGCCAACGACGTCGAGAAACTGGATCACCGTGAACGGCGCGCGAGAGAAAGAAAAGCAAAACAAAATAAACTCCATCAAGCCCAGCAGTAGCTGTGCAGAGATCACGCGCTCGTTACAGTTCGTGTATCTCGGATATCTTTAGAGTCTGCTGCAAAAGTTACAGAGAGAACATGTGCGATGGAATCTAATGCGAGCTACAAATATGGCAGTTCATCCAGCATACTAACGATGGGAAGTAATTTCCCTATAAGCTTGCCTCTTTTAGTTTAGTTGTGTGCATGTGCGCAAAGTCATAGCGCAAGATAATCCAGCTGATGAGAGAACGCTACGGAAAAACACTAGCACATAGCCAGAACCAGTGCTGAATTTCCGTCTTCAGTTCAACTGCACTTGTAGCAGGCCGTAGTTCAGCATTTGCCCTTTGTTTTGTGTTCGCGTATTTTTTTTTACTGTAGTGTTTGGCGATGGCTGACCTCTACAATATGTTGCACAAACTTACTAAACCGAAGCACTCCTCAACTAATAGTCCCGTTCTCTTATTTTATCAAAAACTGTATTACATCAAGGTCGAGGCAAAAATTAAAAAAATTGCTACGAGCCTTTCTAGAGGATTGTCGTTGTGTGCGAAGCAGTCGAATAAACAGAAGCAGAGACGCAGTAGTGCGCATATATTATATTGTGCCATTGCTATAAGAGCAGGAAGCCAACATTAGCCAGCAGTATAATCAAAGCTAGCCAACAGTGGCCAAAAGTTTGCCCTGGTTAAGTGGCTGTGTTAAACGAGTGTAGGCTTCACAGCCACTACATTGCTCCTTAATAAATTAATATTCCAGTGTACATTTGATATTGATTAAATTTGATATATATTTTGCATGCCCTGTGTTACCTCACCGAGGCATTTGTTTTCGACTTAGCCGAGAATTTTTTTATATTTCTGCTACGATTTTAAATCAAATAGAACGCTTGTAATTCCATAGAAACAATGGGAAGTAAATTCAGATGATGCGAAGCCTTATATGGGTAGTCAGGCACGTAGGTAAGGGGGAGGGGGGCAGAGGGGCCCGCCCCTTCCCCCTGAAATTCCTCCAGCCTTCTATATTCCCGGGCAACGTTTTTTTTTTTTCTTTTTGCCATGGAAAGACTTTCTTTCGAACAATTAGGCCTTACCCCCCCCCCCCCTCGAAGAAAATATCCTGGCTACGTGCCTCTGGGTAGTCATCGTTTAATAAAGCATACTAAACAATGTAAAGGAAGCTTGTGAAGCCACAGGCAAAGAAATCCGAAAGATCCATGTGCTTGCTATCATTCTTTATTTATTTATTTATTTATTTATTTATTTATTTATTTATTTATTTATTTATTTATTTATTTATTTATTTATTTATTTATTATTTATTTATTTATTTGCGTGAATAACTCAAAATAGAGCAACGGTAATGCCATCGAAACCTGACACAATGCTTTTGCTCCAAATACAAAGTGGCAGGCATACCATCCTGCGCACTTTGCAAAAAAAAAAAAAAAAGGAATGAGAAAGAGAAAAAGAGGCAAATGTACAAAATTAATGTAGCCCGTATAATATTAAAGCATTACTAGACATACATGTACATGCACAATACCGCACTACCGTTTGGAAGCATTCTCATGCTTCCTAAACGTTTGCAGAAACTCTATGAAATGGTCCATTTTGGACGCTAGGCTTAGGATAAACCTTTACTACTAGAACTATTCTACAACGTACGGAAACGGATAACTTTTATGCGCAGCCGCTGCACCCATGTTGATGCTATTCGTTGCACTTAAAAGTCATTGATAAAGTAATTAACTGACGACAGGGAGTTTTCTTAGTTTGTATTCAGTTTATAGAGAGATTATAATTGAGTTTATAAAGAAGGTCGAAATCACGATACAAAAATACTTGGCGCATCAAGTCTAGGAGTTAGTGAACGAGAATGATATCAGGATTCCGCTAACTGCACGCACTGAGACCTCTCTTACAGACAAAATTGGTGCATTCTACCCCACTAAAAAAATATACCACTAATGTCTTAGTCGACGGCTTTTGTGATATATATATATATATATATATATATATATATATATATATATATATATATATATATATATATATCAAGCTGGTTTTTTGAAAATATAATTTACGGAACGTCATGCGCAATTTGTTCTTGATTCACAATTGCGGATTTGTAAGCATTATTCTTTCGATAACATATCCGATATCTGGCTTGATATTTTTCAGCTTCATGCGTAATGCATGCACACTCGAGGCCACCCTCATCTGTGGAGTGTGCATTCACAGATTACGAGTGACGAGTGCATTGATAGCACAGTATTGTTTCCAATCAACGATTTCATATGCGCTTTTCACGTACACACCGCGAGCGACCCTATGCAGCAGTATGATCGGTATACGAAGATTATGCTCGTTATTATTATTGTTGTTGTTGTTGTTGTTGTTGTTGTTGTTGTTGTTGTTGTTGTTGTTGTTGTTGTCTCCTTTCAAGCCCGGCGCCAAGCAGAAGTCACCTGGCTCGTGTCCTTTTTATAGCAATGAAGGTGTTGGTTCACCTATCGCACTTCGATGCGCTATCTCGATCTTCTCTATGTATTTGTTTTGTTTTTTGTTTTGTTTTTGTTTTTCCTGATACAAGCCTCTATTTCACGATACACTCTTATCTACGCCCGCACTGCGATATACAAGAGCCGTTGAAACGTCCGCACAAACGCGCAACAGCGCGCGTTGTGGTTCCGCATTCTTTTTTTTCTTATGTGCCTGCCATTGTTCTTAGAGCGTTTGGAGTGCGCACACAAAGGCACTCTATGTCAACATAACGGCGATAGAACACTTGCCGCGTACTCTTGAGTGCACGTCGGGTTTCATCGTTTCGCATGCCCTCAGCATTCTTTAGTGACATTCATCGGCAAGACCTTATCTGGCGCACGAACTTAAGTATTAAACATTGATACCACGCCATTAAACATGATGCGTTTTTATACTAAAAGCTTTTGTTCTTCATACGTGATCATTTCGCCATAGCCAAATATACACGCCTTCATTCTTGTTGTTTTATTACGCAAAGCGATCCGCCCTGGTGGTCTGGTGCAGTGGTCTCAAACCCGCGGCCAGGCCCGCACATGACTGTCTTCGTCTCATATATTTCTCTTTTTCTTAATATGTATGCTCGTGAGCTACACATGCATGACTGTTACAAAGCATTTCTCTTTTTTTTTTCGCGAGGCACCCCTTGCGGCCACAATGTGTTGACTGCAGAACCGTTAAAGGGGGGGTGCCATCAAATTTCGAGACTATATATAACAAGCCTGCTGTGGGTTTTCTCTGTATGCAAGGACACTCCACACGAAGGGTCGAACACAGCAAACGTTTAGAATATATTTTAATTCACTTCCAAAGTGTACCTAAATGCCCATTCTCCCGATCGAAACCCATCGCTAGCGCGCCAACTCTGACGTAGCTGTATAGGAAAGGCAACGAAAGTTGTAGTGACGTCACACCAGATCTGCTGTAGTGACGTGAGTGACCTCCGGACCTCCGCCACCTCCGCAACGTACGTACCGGCTGTAGTGAGGTAGAATATATTCCAGTTCACTATAGTACCGGCAAAGCATCGGTTGCTACATCACTCCTCGAGTTTCGATCGCTTCCTCGCTAAGTGCGTCACAGCCTTGTGTGGTCACGTGACCAAGCCTCCTACGTCACTGCCCAGCCTCAGCGCCCAGAAACCGAAACCGAAAGTTGTCCACGTCAAAAGGCGATATTAAATTATTTAGCGAGAATACATGAATCTCGGTGCGTGCATCATGCTTCCTGGAGCTATAGGACACGCTTACAGCAAAGAACGCGCAAGCCACAAACATGGTCGCACCACCCCTTTAAACAACTCTACATTTGAGAATCGGCGCCCAGATCTTAGACATCTTGGAGACTGGTATAGATAGTTTCTAAGAATCCTGGCGCCAAACCCCCTTCAGAAATTCCCCGTATATGAAATGTGGGAAAGGTCTTCTTTCAAATGGCAGAGTACACAGAGATAGCAGAGGTAGCAGAGGAAGAGTACAAATACGCGGAACTAGCAAAACAAATTGCCGCGACCAGGATTCGAACCTGGGTTATTGCGGCCACAACGCAAGGTACTAACCACTATACGATCACGGCTGTCCGCTGGGACGGATATGGCCGTTCCATCACCAGGTGTTCTGAATGGGAGCTGAGATCTGACGGTAGATATAGCAGATAAGAAAAATAGGAACGCAAACTACAAGAAGTACGCCAGCATAAAATATATTGAATGTGATCGTGCGAATGGAGATTCCACGCGCATGGGTGAGAACTGCAACCAAGAACCGGTTATCCTTCAATGCTCCTTCGCGTGATTAGAGGTGCTATTTCCAGGAAGAATATGAATAAACGAAACTGAAAAAAAAAAGATTGCCGTGACCAGGATTCGAACCTGGGTTATTGCGGCCACAACGCAAGGTACTAACCACTATACGATCACGGCTGTCCGCTGGGACGGATGTGGCCGTTCCATCACCAGATGTTCTGAATGGGAGCTGAGATCTGACGGTAGATATAGCAGATAAGAAAAATAGGAACGCAATCTACAAGAAGTACGCCAGCATAAAATATATTGAATGTGATCGTGCGAATGGAAATTCCACGCGCATGGGTGAGAACTGCAACCAAGAACCGGTTATCCTTCAGTGCTCCTTCGCGTGATTAGAGGTGCTATTTTCAAGGAAAATATAAATAAGCGAAACAGAAAAAAATGACAGCCGTGACCAGGATTCGAACCTGGGTTATTGCGGCCACAACGCAAGGTACTAACCACTATACGATCACGGCTGTCCGGTTAGACAAGTGGCAACGCAGAAAAACTGGACCCCGCCAAAGAGCAATGAAACCGGCTCTCAGAAGTAGCTCGCAGAGAGTGGAGCGCGAAATTTGAAGGAAAACAAAAGGAGCGGTATGGTTGGCGCCTAGAAACGAAGGGGGGCTTCAAATACCGTTATAGTGGCCCTATCGTAGTTGCCGTATCTCGGCTCTATGCGAAACGTTGTCATGTTTCTAGATGAACCTGAACTTTCCTGCGAAATGAAGCCAACTTTATACACAGCACATAGTGCTATACGATGGGACGAAATGAAAGAACAGAGACCACCGCGCTGGCGTCTGCGTTCTTGCTCATTTCTCCCTGTCTTATTGCGATGTTTCTTGAGTGTCATCATGAAACAACCAGCCCGAATGCCTACCGTTCTGAAGCCAACTTTATTCATTTTGTTGCTGCCTTAGGTTAGTTAAGTGCTATACATTGCTAAGTCCCTTTGTACGTCATAGTGCACGTTGGTTTCCGTACTTTGTAAACTGTTCTCGTAAATTAATACACAATTTTTTTTTCGTCCTCGATGTGAAGTTATTTGCCTGCGGCGCTGTCAAGGGAATAGTTGACGTGGTGCGGCCGTACATTTGCCATCACCTTTCCTGGAAATAGGCACTAGTTTGAGCTAAATAGTAGCACACTCACTCGTGACAATAATGTACGTGAGGTTTAATGTTTGACAGAAGCCCGTCTGGTCGGGACGAAACATGGTGAAAGGTAGAGAAAACAAGGGGCATTCCAAGGGCCGACCAAATTTAATGGAAATAAAGACGTTCCGGCTCCCACGACGGAGCCTTGTTCACGGGTAAAATGAAAAAAAAAAGTTTTCGAGCACTTCGCTTAAATAGGCTTGAACAGATGACGCAGGCAGCGCGCATACAATGAAGGCAGATTGACATCGCTACTGTTCAAGGTGTGCAGTGTAGAGTGAATAATGAGCGGCTAATGATAAAGGCAATGTGATAGTCATTTTTCTCTAAAGAAATCACGCGCTTTCCCCTGGTCGATTGCGTGTCCCCCTGAAGCGGCGCGTTATGCCAAATCACTGGACTTCACTTTTCCGTGTGCTATACATTCAACATGGTCTCTTTGATTGGTTGTCGCACGTGGCCTTGCGCGTAGGCCGATCTCGGAGGCTACGTACACAGCATTCTGGCTGTTTCCTGTGGAATACGGTTCATTCCTGTTTGTAAGGAATGAACCGAATGTTTAGTCCCTTCAAGCTAGGCAAAAAAAAAATTTGTTTCTGAATGAACTGAACTGAATTGAATTGAATTGTCTTGATGACAAGGAATGCAGCGGAACAATGGATAAGAAGTATCCATTATTTATGTGTCGTATCTATAGCGGTATGGCTTCTGCGATTGCTATGCCAAGTCGCGTACTTAGACCAAACCGTAAGTATACATACTTGCACCCATTTATGCACAGCGCAACCACAAGACATAAACGCTAAGAACTTCACAAGCATACTCACCCTATCTGACGTCCCTGCGACTGCGCCATCTCAGCTGGAGCTGTGGCTAGTGTCCTTGCTTCGTCGTGTCCTTCTCGTCCACCAGCGTCGAGTTCAGCGTCGTCGGAGCCGGCGGCGCCGCGCGCTCCGAGCCAGCGGTGCTGCGGTGAGAGCAACGGCGGGCAATAAACAAATGGTCGAGCCTTTTCTCTGCAGACACCGTCGGCGTGCGAGCTATAGTGTTCACAACACCCAACATGCAGTATGCGTGCGCTCACTGTGACGTGTGTCGTTACGGAACGGAGGCACTCAGAGTGAGATAGCTCCAAGTAAGATAACGCACACGCGACAGACACCGCTGCCTCAGATAGCAGTGGCGCAAGGGACCGTAAGTGGCGGGCCGTGGGTGGGTCGGAAAACCAACACGACGGGTTCGGATAACTTCCTGCACGAATAAGTAACGGGAACGAAGTCCTTCCACAAGCTCTGCACAGCCACATTCAACGCTGCGCTGTACGACTACTGCGGTTCAGAGGAAGCCTAGGGAGAAGAGTTAAGTGAAGCTGTGCTTGTAGAAGATTACGCTTTCGCAACACCAAAAACTGTCCGTCTTCGGTGCACAAGACGCGCGTCTATAGGAAGAAGGCATAGCGACGCAGGACGAATCACTGAGCAGGGCAAAGAAAGCATGACAACGCGTGGCAGCGCTCTGCCCTGTGAACCGCTGAAAGACTAAAACGTCGGAAGCCTGAAAGTTTGCTGCACTTAGCTGTATAAGGCATGTTCTAAAAGCCTCGACATGAAATGTTTTAAAATGGGGTGTTCATCAAGCCACGAATCTCGAAGTTGCCACTTACTTGCTGACTCTTCTTACAACTGAAGTCCATTCAGAAAAGCGTTCGAATAAGGAAAACGTTCGACGAATAAGAGAACCAACGGCTTGCGCGGGCCTCCGGGCCAGACGGAAAAAGTCATTAAGCATATGCGTTTCCCAATTTAACGACCCGGTAGATGGCTCTGAAATTTTTTTCCGGGTTAACTAGGTGTGGACTTTGGTTTGTTCACAATGTTAAGCGGTCTTTACTAGTCAAATAAAACTAATTTCGACCAGTCGATGTCGTTTCTCATGACGCAGTTCGCAGCCTTAGCGTGGAAGTGTGAAGCTCGTCCATCGCTTTTTTTTTTTTCATTGTCATTTGTGCCTTTCCAAGTGGTCACTTTACGACTGACATTTATAATACTCTAGAAGTGTAGTTTAACGATTTAAATTAGTGTATTCCTCTTAAGCGGCCATTCTGCTTTGCCTCAGCAGATATTATTTATATAAACGGGGAAGCAAAAGAAGTCATGTTGCTAGTCATTCACCGATTCAATCTTTCGGGAGGTTCGTTGTATCTGCGAAAAAATGAGGCAGTCGTTTTCAGCTGCTGTAGAAAGGGTGCTTCCCTCCCACCGCCACGATTCGTGAGTGGCACCTGAGTGAATCTCCGAGGGTGGCACTCTTAGCCAGAAATGACGCGTAAGGCAAATGCATCCAACACCGACACTGTATACACCAGAGCACGCCTGTCTCGCACCCAGGCTGCTGGCGAGCCGAGCGGATACTCTCGCATCCAGACGCCGGGCTGACCGGGGCTGCCAAGGCGCGCGCGGGCTGCACCAAGTAAACAGGGCAAGCTGCAGTTCTGAGGCCCTAAAGTGCGAAAAAGCACCCGTTCACGACGCTTCAGCGTATAAGAACTGATCTGGGCACCATTGCGTCGTCTTTGGATGTCAAAACAAGCAGCGCAACAAGAGGATATTAGCGTTGTCTGCGACGATTACGACGCACCACGGAAATGGTGCCGGTGCGGTGTTTTCAGCTTCGCCGCGAGTGGATAACTGTGATTCAGGCAGAAAAACTAGGAGCCGAGTGAAAATGCGCGAGTAAGTACACTAACTGCGCGTATTCTGCAGTGTGATGCCCACCTATTTCATTTTGCGAACGTAATTTGCGTGACACGCAGCTGGGTTGAAGGCAGACGCGGGCTTTGTGTGGGGGTGCACTTCATACCTTTGAGCGTTTCCTTTGACGAAAATCTAGTGCAAGGTAGTGCTTTCAAGCACAAGCAATCAGCATGCTTTGCCACTTTCGACGTAGTATTAAGCTTTAGTGCTTTTGGTGATGCGCACGTATCTTTAGCGCACGTATCTGACGAGGTTGCTTCCGCAGCCCACTCAGCACGTACTGTATACATTGTGGACTTGCATGAGCAAGATGTTCGTGATGTTCCAATAAAACCAGCGAAAATTTTCAGGCTAGAAAAGACGCGAAACACGCTCTCCGACGGGCTGAGTTTCGGGAGTTTCACGTTTGCTCTGTGTAGCGTCTGCTGGCGTGGCAGCCCGCGCATGTTGTTTCGTCGCGTGTGCGATAGATGGCGCGACGCGCGATGCAAATATGGCGATGCGCATGGAATTCGCTGTGTTCTGGTCTATAGCTTGGTTGGTGGAGCATCGCAACCGCTACGCTAAGGTTGCTGGCTCGACTCCCACCCGAAGCAAGCGGCTGTCTCGCTCACTCGCCTCTGCTGCTTCAAAAAGAAACGTTACTTATCGCATAGCTAGCTGCCCATTCGTTGAGATAATGCATTCTAAATTCTTCAGGAAAAGACAGTTAGGTTGCTCTATAAACTTTCCTTCGTTTCCTGACCACTTCATACGACTATTACTAAACAGAACTGGGACCCTTCAGTGTAGCTTACTGTATTTACAGCAGAGATGTTATGGTCGAAGTTTGCAGTGTGTCGTAGATAGAAAATTATCATCATCATGAACCGGCACGTGCTCAATGATCGCCCAAGCATTCTGTACAGATGGTTAACAATGGAAGCTGAAACGTAGCACGATTTGCCCAACTACCGTGGCACGCACGCGCCATAACAATTTTACAGCAGAGATGTTATGGTCGAGGTTCGCCGTGTGTCTTAGATAGAACATTATCATTATTTTACAATTGACGCTTTGCAAAATAGTTGCGTGGTGCTTTTTTACCTTTGCTGGAATATGGGAGGCCGAAAGCGCTTAGAGCGAGAAAAGAAGCCTGGGAACGAGAGGTCTCGTGTGGAAAATGTTCTCGCTGGAAATCCAACTTGCAGATGCTGCAAAGTGTGTAGGCTAGGGTGCACTCAGCCACTTGCTATGTCGTGCTTCGCCGGCTGCGGGCTTTCACGCGTCGCACGTCACCGTTGAAATGCAAATGCAGTTGCTCAGACGTGTCAATTTACGCGACGCCGAACTTTCGGAGAAACAAGGTGTCGCGAAACCTTAAAAGCGTTCTCAGAATCGTGAATTACATATGAATAGGGTGGAGAGAAGACGAGGGGGGGGGGGGCACCTTAAGGTCATCAGCCAGTATATATATATATATATATATATATATATATATATATATATATATATATATATATATATATATATATATATATATATATATATATATATATATATATGTATATATATATATATATATATATATATTAACTGTGGGAACGACGACCACAAAGAGAACATGTAAGTACATCCAAGAAGTACACCACTGAGCGCGCGCGGCAGGGACGTAATCGCAAAACTATATGTATTTACTTTGTTGGGCATCACGTCGAAGCTTATCTACGCTTTTCGATAGACTTAATCTCACCGAGGTATCGCTGACCCAGTCAGTGTCCATTCTTCGTTAAATGATACGCTTATCTTATCGCTCGCCCTCGGCCATCCTGGCACCGGCACAAAATCGTAACCTCTTTCAGGATCGGCCTAAATTCCACTCAGTGCATAGGAAGACAGCCGCTTGTATTATTCTTCATCGACGACTCATGCTGAGGCAAGCGAGGGAGATGCGAGTGCGATACGAGAGGCGCGCCATTCAAGAAAGAAATGACATGTCTGTGTCAGCGACACCTCAGTTTAATTGCACAACAGCGAGATGAGATTACCTGGGGCTGCTCAAAGCATCCTTCCACAGCTGAAAGACACACAAGTGGCACCAACACACGTCCGAGCAGTGGGAGGCGCCACTGTTCAGGTCTGACCTGTCCGACCAGCAAGCGCTGGTCGACCAGGTTGAACGGACGGCTAAGGCTAAAGGGGCCCTCCACTAAGGCTATACCCACATAAGAATGGCTTATATTTCATTAAAGTTTCTTTCTGTTCCGTTCTGAGATTAGCTTTATTGAAGAACGTATACTGCGTGATACCGAACAGAAAGTTTGTGACGCCCCAATCCGCGACGCGACTGCCACACACTTGTTGTGGACTTGCACAGGCCTACAATTAAGCAGTCTTCGCCAGTTCCGTGCAACAGGCATATATCCCTTCTCGATCAGTAACGGTGGTGGCGAGAACACCAGTCGTCAACAGCCAGGACGACAAAACGGGCAACCATAAACCACGCGCTGTCGCAATTTAAAATCGACGGTGATAAGCGGTCGTGCTACCTTATCAAAGCGGAAACATATTATAACGTTCGAGGTGTCGCTGACAATGCTAAGAAACGAGCTCTGCTGGTAGCACCGCTTGGACCAAAGACAGTCGATGTTCTGTGTGCGAGACTTGCGCCAACGAAGCCGAGCTCCGATCGTATGGCGAAGGCGTGAAAGCACCGTCTGATAATGCGGAAAGCTTCAACTTTTATAAGAGGTGAGAGCGAGTGGCCGGACTAGTTGAAGCGTTCATTGTAGAAATCCGGAGGCTGGCGCACAACCGTAACTTCTCTACAATCCCTATTGAAACATTCCGTACGGCCATTCCAATAATTCCGTATGTTTCCGCAAGAATATTACGGAAACATATGGAAAACACTTCGAAAATATACAGAAAATATATGGATTCCGTATGTAACATATGGAATTATTGGAATGGCATACGGAACGTTTCAATGAGGATGACCGACAGAATTCTAATAATTAATGATAATTGTTGGGGTATAACGTGCCAAAATCACGATATGATTATGAGTGACGCCGTAGTGGAGGGCTCCAAAAATTTCGACGACCTGGAGTTCTTTAACTTGCACCTAAATTTAAGTACACGGGCCTCAAGCATTTTGGCTTCCATCGAAAATGTGGCCGCCGCGGGCGGGATTCGATCCCGCGACTTTCGGGTCAGCACTCAAGCACCGTAACCACTAGACCACCGCGGCGGGTCCCGACAGAATTCTGAGGCATCGAATTGCATGAGAAAAGCTGTAAAAAATTCGAAATCGCGGCTTTCTGGGAAGAAATAACAGACGCTGAATGATGCTGAAGTATTAGCATTAGCTCCAGGAAGCCCACAAAGATCTACGGATGGCATGAGTGCATGAGTGCAGCACAACGCCAGAGGAAGAAAATGTCCTACAAGTAAAGAAAGAGCCCTGCCTGTAACTGAAGAAGCTGATCGTCGCAACGAAAACCGGTACCAGCGTTGTGGTACCGCCGGTACGCAAGCGAGGTTTCTATAGTGCAGGCAGCCAAGGCAATTGTCTGAAATGTGCGGACAGGAGAACACGGCGGAAAGAATTCTTTTCAAGCAAAGCTGGTATTGACTGACCTGTGTAAGTATAGTGGTGTTCCAAAAAACCCTCCTCACCCACAGCAGGCACGCGAGCACCAAAGAAATTATAAATAAAACAAAATAAATGTTCTTTCCGGGGCTGTAGTTTGAACCCGCGTCCCCGCGCTCCAAAAGCCAGTGACTTGAGCACTAGGACTAGAACACGACCTGGGACTCCTCACGGGGCCACCAGCATCCTGCTGACACGGGAGGAAGCGAAGCCAAAGTTTTGCAACGAATGAAACGTCTTGTTTTGCACTGCGCGATGTGGTTGCCGATGAGCCTGACATGCCGTGGCAGCAGGAGTCTTATCATCTTTCACGCGTTCCTAATGGGCAGCACCGATGTTTCCCGTGCCAAAGAAAGACGGGGTTGTGATAATTCGTGGTGAGTTAAAAGTCGCATTGAAACCTGCGCGTGAAGGAGAGCACTGCCCTCTGCCCGAGATAAACAACGTGTTGTTCTATAGTGGAGGCAGGCAATCCAGCGTCCTGAACTGAAAGAGACACCTGCAAGCAGTCCTACTTGGATTCTCGAAAATTGACAGTTATCAACACCCATAAACGATTGTTCCAGTACAACGGGCTTCCTTTTAGCATCGGTTGGTCGCCGGCAACCTCTCAGAGAACAATAAGAACAGTACGACTATCGGATGTTTCGACATATCGTGGCCATGTTCTCATATCGCAAATAAGCGGGATGCGCAATACCTTGAAAGCAGTCTTGCAACTTCTCAGTAAGCATGGCACAATGCTTTGTTCAGACAAGTGCCATCCATGCGATCCCTCAATAGCTAGTCTCGGACATCGATGCAGAGGGTTTACACCAAATGGAGAAAGACCTCGAGATCAACAGATTAGTCCCTGCGCTTAGGAACGTCACTGCCCTTGGTTCCTTTCTAGGCACGGTCAAGTGTTATAACAAGTTCGTACCTAACTTCTCAACCGTTGCGGCGGTGTCGTACAGTTTCAGGGTAAAGAAGTGAGGTAGGTGCAGGGTGTAAAGAAGAAACAACAAACGCCGTTAGGAAGTGATCTACACTTCCTAACGGCCTTCTCTACACTTCCACACCTCTACACTTCCTAAGGGCTTGCCGCCTGTGCCGAACACTCTTTGTCATTTCGATCCGAGCCCTGTGTTGCTGCTGAAATACGATGTGTCGCCCTACGGCTGCTCCGTTACATTGAATCGACAGTGCACAACGAAGAGCTATTAGTTTCCGATACCACGCGTTAATTGACAGTGGTCGAAATAACTTATTGGAAAACTGAGCTCGAAGTTCTAGCACTTTTGCTAGTTCTGACGAAGTTTCAAGGCTACTTCCTGGTGCGGGAACTCATCCTTCTCACTGATGAGCTGCCTTTGCTGGAATCGCTACGGCCACACCGCCAAACAGCTACGACAGCCGCAATGAGAAGTCAAAGATGGGCGGTTTTGCACGGCGCTTGCACTGCTTGCAATATAAGTCCGGTACCAAACTTGCAACGACCGACTCAATCAGTCCTTTGCTTCAATTTTCGGAGCACGAGGTGGTCGACGCGAAAGAATGAAGGGTGTGAGTGCTAACGCTGGACCAGTGCGACAAGCCTGTCGTTCCATTCAAGAAGTTAGAAACGTTGAAGGCTTGTTCACACTTGCGACTAGCACCGGTCGCGCGACCAAGTTAGTCGCAAGGCAACCGGTCTCAAGTGGTTGCAAATGGCCGCTTTGATCGCAAAGCGACTACTTTGACTCAGTCGCTCGCTGCTCGATTTCGCTCAGTAAAAAAATTACCCCACAGTCACCTTCCAGCCGCATGCTTCGCATAACATCGATTCCCACTGTACGTGGGATCTGCCGATTTTTTTTCGTCGCGCGACTGCAGTCGCAAACCTCTCAACCAATAAGATGGGCAGGAACAAGACGTCAGCTTATTCTGCGGGGCAAAGCAATGCGAGCAGACGTGAATTCTTTGTGGTGACGGTTATAAGTAGCACGCGGCATAGAGTTTCCTAAAATTAACTAGAGGGGACTCTAGCGCTGCGATCGTTCAGTCACCATGAGAATGATGTGTAGTACACGGATTTGCCTAATCTTCCTACTTGCGGGCTTCGAACGCACTTGTGGCTTTGTTTATTGCTGCGTTTTGGTTTTCCTTCGGATAAAAGAATGAATCGTTGTGAACTTCGTGACCAGATTAGAATTGGTGAGCCCAAAAAAGTTAAGTGGTGAAGTGGAACTGTTGAACGTTTGCTGAACTTCGTCTTGCGACAAAGCGGATGCAGGCGACGCCCAGCCAAACGGAGCCGAAAGTACGAAGTTTAGACAAATTCGTGTACTACCCAGCATTCCCATGTTGGCTGAAGCGCCATGCGTTGCAGCTCCCATAGACACTAGCGCCAGAGTTCCCTCTAGTAAGTATTGCAGGAAACTCTATGGCACGCGGGTGTGAAGATCGTTCGCCTTGAGTCGCGTTTAGGTCGCCAGTCGCAAATGGTCGCACGTCCGGTGTCGCCCGTGTGAATGAGCCTTAACATCCACAAATGCCACGCTTTCTGCGGAATACAGATATTGACGCGAGGTAGGCTGGCAACTGCAGTGGCCAGCCTCTTGACAGAGAACGACGAACACTGTCGGTGTGCTGAGTGTCGCATACTGTAGAAAGCTGGCTGCTTTCTGCGGAGCTAGCGGCTATGGGCCAAACATGGCCGTGTACTACGAAACGCGAAACGAGCTGTCGGTTCATCGGGGATCGTTGTACAGGGGTTGTTCAGGGGTTGTTGTACAGGGGTCGTTGTGCAGGGGTCGTTGTAAAGTGGTTTTTGTACAGGATTCATTGTACAGGGGTCGCTGTACAGTGGCCGTTGAGTTATAGGCACAAAAGGGATACTATTACTAAGTTTATTAAGTTGCTTAATGTAGCTAATCAAGTGGCTCCCACTTTGAAGGCGATTGCGAGGTCTTGATTTTGGTGGCCCGGCCTTGACAACTCTTGTCGGAGCTTCGTTTCCAGTAAGAACTGTGTCCAAGTGGTGCCCATGTCGCCTGCGCAGGTACCTGTAAGCTGACCTGAAGCGATAGTTTGTTGGCGACACATCGACCTCTAGGCAACAATCCAAACCGAAATGCTGTTGATAGCCGCAGACTCGTGCGGAAAATGGCTAGTACTTATTTTCTTGTCTCAGGCAACACTGTTGAGGTGGTTCTGGTTACACCACGAAGTTGCTTCGGACAACGGCACGCAATTCGTTGGTTGGTAATTTGTTGAAATTAGGCAGAATAGTTACACCGTTCATATTCTTGCCCCTCACTACCGTACCTCCGAGTAACAAAATATCCGAGCAAACAAAGGAAGCGACAGATGGACATGAGCGCCGCGCATATCTTGCCGTCAGTCGTTCAGTTAAAACAAAGTAACATCTTGTGCTTACTAATTTTTAGCCTTCCCTTTTCCCGCTAACTGGTATCTTTTCTTTCCTCCAACTCTGTTGCTCATGCACAAAATGATGACCTTTCTTAGCTTATCTGGTGTACGTCCTGCCAACCCATAATTACTCGCTAAAGTGCACCCTCAAGATTGGTAAAAATACGCATACTCAGCTAAAGGTAACACGGTAGATGAAGTGAAAAGATGTAGCAAATAGCAGGGCATGCTGGCTGCACGTCTTCAAAGAAATCTGCTCTCCAAAAGTGCAAAAGGAAAACTGGACAATTAATTTTACAAAATATGGCATATACACGTCCGTTTATACAGGAATCAGCGGGGAATCAGTGGCGTCGAACGACTTTCCTTAATCTGATACTGAACCCTCAGTTACCGGTTATGGCAAGCCTGACAAGATAAAGAGTAACGTGTAGCGGTTACGGTGCTCGGCTCCTGATTCGTAGGTCGTGGGTTCGATCCCGGCCGCGGCGGTCGC
The DNA here is from genome assembly GCF_013339695.2 of Rhipicephalus sanguineus. Taxonomy (NCBI): domain Eukaryota; kingdom Metazoa; phylum Arthropoda; class Arachnida; order Ixodida; family Ixodidae; genus Rhipicephalus; species Rhipicephalus sanguineus. The sequence goes on from NC_051179.1 coordinate 64,632,595, forward strand.
ATTTCGATGGAGGCGAAATGCTAGAGGCCCATGTACTGTGCGATGTCAGCGCACGTTAAAGAACACCAGATGCTCAAAATTTTCGGAGCCCTCCAATACGGCGTGCCTCATAACAATATCGTGGTTTTGGCACGTAAGACCTCAGATATTATTATTAAGACAAATAGTAACAATAACGTAATTGAGCAGTATCTCAAATTATAAAATCCAAACACCTTTTCCTGTCCATTTTATTAAACGGCCGACCCGCCGCGTTAGTTCATTGCTTATGGTGCCTGATTGTTTGGGTGCCATGCAGGATGGCCCGGGTTTGGCGAAACTCAGAATCTTTCCGAGCTCTGGCGACACCCCCTTTTGAACGAGCTAACGGTACGAAAATATGAAATCCATCCCTCAGCGCGCGCTGCGTTCCATTGGTTATACGATGGAACTCGGCGTCACGTCAAGGGCGGTGGAGAAGGTTGGGTGGTGTCTTCAAACCAGAGGCACCTTCTTTCATATGTTTGTCGTTCCACTAAGTGCAGAAGTGCACCCATGCAAGAAAACTATCAGAAACGTTTACTAGCGATATTTTTTAGAGGTACGTACGGGCTGTTTAAATTCATTTTCAAGCGTTTATTGTTTGCACTAGGTATCCTTTAAAATAATCAGCACCGTGGCCTCTGGGATTAGCTCCGGCCGAGCGCCTTACAACGCCGCGGCCGGAGCTAATCGCCGAGGCCACGTGTGTAATCTTCATGGTCGGCCTGTGCATGCTAGCTAGAGTACACTCTAATTCTAGCGCGTTTCTCGGCCGGCGCGCACCCTCTTCCTCCTCTTCTTCATCGTCTGCTAGCTCCCCGAGCACGTGCGCCCGGCTGATGAGCTAATTATCTGGGCGCTATACTCAGTAAATTAAGTCAGGACATGCTGTGACCAAGCTAATCAGGCCAATTCATAATAACACCGAGCTGATTTAGCCGCACTTTACTAAGTCCATGCTATTCAAGCCGTGTAAAGGTAAGACCCAGCTAATTATGAGCATTCTAATTGAAACGACGCTAGTTAGGAACACGTGAATCAAAGCTAAGCTAATTAGGATCTTAGTCACTAATACAATGCTAATTAGTAGCGTTCTAATTAGTGTTGCGCTAATTTACTCCATCATAAATATTACCTTGCTAGTTAAGCATGCGTAATTAACGTCGTGTTAATTAAAACATTACCAATTGAGACATCACTGTTCAATATCGTGTTGATGAAGACCTCGCTAATGAATACCATCAAAACTGAGACCGAACTGACGCGGGCTTCACTCCGAAGCAGACTGAGCAGACTCAGTAGACGAGCCGCGTAAAAAGCTGGAAGAACCTTGGTGATCACAAGCTCCTCCGATGGCTCCAGCCTTGCACAAGTAGTGCGAGCTGGCCAAAATATTTTATATGCAAAGAAGCTGCTGCTTAGCGTCCACCGCATGAAACGCTTGACAGGCACACCGGCACTATGACAGTCACGAGTTGAACTGGGGGCTTTTCAGAATCAACGAGTTTGTACCCGAGCTCGCGCGGCAATCAGTTTGATTGACAGACGCCCACGGCGAAGATGGGGTTCACCCACCGCGTTTGCTCTTACCGAGGAGCAGTGGTCACGCCGCAACGCCAGCGAGCGGCACGATTCATCTATGAGCTTAATCGCACAAACTATATATGCACACAGGCACGAAGAACTGAAGGTTATATCATCACGTGGCTACGATGTCTCGCATTCAGTTTCACCGCGCTCACGACCTACCACTCACACCCACGAAGCAAGCGCTCCTGGTGGCATTCACGGCGAGAGATGTTACTATTTACTTGTTTGGGGAGACATTGTTTCTACCGATTCGTTACTGCAGAAGAATCTTCAGACGTGTAATGTAAGTAGCAGTAACCTGTCCGTTTCATTATCTGTTATATTCGAAAGAAGAGAAACAAGCTGCACGAGCGTGCTGCGTGTGCGCCCTTGTTGCCTTCGAGTGTGGAAATTTCCATGCACCCCGGCGGAACGAAACAACTTGCCCGAAAGAGGACAAACGCCCACGAACACGCCTGTGGGAGGCGCGACGTTCATTTGGCAAAAAAGATAGCGCGACCATCACGCTGACGTCGCTGTACCGTTGAAATGTTCACTGAGTGGCGGTGCTGACGCGTTCGCACGCGGTGTTCGTTTGAAAACCGCCGCAAATCCCGCACATGACTTTGTGACGCCCATGCTCGTTCTTGTAGCCATTTTTATCAACGCTGCTATGGCGCGCACCGCACTGTCTTGCTGTAATGACCGTCGTAGTCCGAGCTCAGAGCAAACTCATGTTCCCGAGAGGCTCGGGCCATCCTGCATAGCACCCCTGACCCGAAGGTCGTGGGATCGAAACCCGGCCGCAGCGGCCGCCTTTCCGTGCAGGCCAGAAACCAGTGTACTTGGATTTAGGCGCACGTTAAAGAACACCGGATAGTCACAATTTCCGGAGCCCTCCACTACGGCGTCCCTTATAATATTGTAGCTTTTGGACGTAAAAACCCAACAATTATTATTACTATTAAACGCCAACCCCTTTCGTGTCAGTATCTCTGTTTTGCTTTTTTTTACTCTATTCTTAAACACTCACGATGTCGTAACATCACACACAGGAAGAGAATGAATCCTGGAATTTCTCACATGTCGCCACCTTGACCTTGGGACGTTTTTCTTTTTTTTTTTCTACATTGAGCTTCTCATCGCCAGCCGGCTGCATCGCTGGCGTAGAGTTTTTGTTGGCGGCGTGTCTCGCTTGCATGGGTATGGCAGAGAGACGTTCAATATACGAGAGTCACAAATTACGGGCTAGGTGACAACGTCTCACAAAAGGCCCGGCATACCGACGGAAGCAAAACAACATCCTGTCGTTGTCGACGCGCCAGGCAGTCACACAAGAGTTGTTGCGTCCCCGCCACACGGCGTCTCATCTAATGCGCGGGGCCGCACGCGAAACACGTGGCGACCATGTTTGCAACCGTTCGCTGTATCTTACAGAACATAAATCACATGGTCCTATATGCATTCGCCTTAGACAACGCGAAGGAGGAAGCCATCTGGTGTGTTTTTTTTTGTTTTGTTTTTATCGTGCGCTTTACATCACGCTAATGCCGTCTATTTTTTAAAGGCGAAGGCCTTAGATGCCTCATCAAACGCGAATATTGACCGTCGGCGTTCCGCGGCGTCGGCGTCCACCCGAGTGATGCAAAAAATCATCATCACGTGACGACATCACAGATCGCTAAGATATGTGACGGTCCCCATGACGTCACATAACGTGACGTCACATGGCGACGTCGTCGCATCACACCATCGCTTGGTCAAAGGTGGGCCGATCACGGAGGCAGTGCGAAACCAGGTGAGGCACTGATAGCTTGCAATGCCTTCATTGCTGGTGGCAGTGCAAAACCTCGTTAGGTGCAGAAAGCTTTCGCAGGGGGGAGGGGAATCAATACATCGGCTGAGAAAGAAAAGAAGGCGAAGATGGCTTTCGCCTTCGAGTCGTCTTAGGCGAATGCATGAGGGACCCTGCGAGTTTTTCTTCTAGTCAGGCGAACGACGCAAAAACAAAGTGAGCGCGTGCGGTCATGTGACCTTTTGTACCACAGCTTTTCGAGAAGGGACCCTTCTCATCAGCTGTTTAAAGGTTTCGCCTTATTAATTTCCGAGGTTTTAAGTGCCATGGCCCCGTTACGATTAAAGCACGCCTCAGTGAGGGGCTCCCGGTTATTATCGGCCGTCTGGGGTTCTTTAACGTGCACCAGAACCCATTTCGCGCACATCGAAATGCGGCCACCATAGCCTGGAATCGAACCCGCGTCCTCGTCTTGCGAGATAATGTACTTGTGAATTGGGCATGATTTCTAGAATTCAGAACACGCGCGGCTGTCCTATTATATCCATAGTGCCGCGGCGAGCGGATCTGTGTAGGAACTTGTGTTCGAAAACTAAATATTGTAGCGGTATAGCGGAATGGAAATTGACGTACGAAGTTTGGAGTCGTTTAAGGCGCTGACCGCTCAGACAACCTATTTTCGGCGTACTTTCCCAGCATCGTAGGCCAATCTTCGCCCATATTCTCTCACACGGTGTAGACACTTCCGTCATGTTTTTTTTCCCGGCAACCACACTGGCAGACACAATAGCCGCATTGTGTTCCTCTCAACGTTCGCTTTAACGGGCGAGAACAAAGGCGGTCGTTTATTGCCAGCCGTAAAGAAATATACTCCCTTCAAGTATCGTACACAGGACATAGCGTACGCTTTATGCGATTATCACCTTGTTTTGCAAATAGAGAGCGTTCCGTATCAACATATGGCGAGATTTACTGAAGATACCCTAGGTAGACTTCAAAGAGAGGACGCATGTTGCACACTTTTATTTACTGGGAAAGAGAGAGAGAGCATTTATTAGGAGAAGGCATAAAGATCTGCCTGAGCTTGTGCGGGCAGGCCTGCTACTCTGCACAGAGGAAAACGGAAAGGGGGAAAAATCGAGATGAAGTGTGATGATGAGGACAGAAAGAGGTGACGCCTATGTACGATAACCACGCAACACGGAGGTTTAAAGTGTACCGTCCAGTCCTGTACTCTTCCGAACATCCATGACTGCCCTTGTAGGAGTCGGTGACGCTGTCTGCATGGCCGGACATTGCAGAGTGCGCACAATAGGCAAGCTTCACTGAGGATTCGGTAACAGCCTATACGCGACACATGCCAAAAATAGTGCCTGTATTCGCAAAAACATCTTGCGCTAGAATTGTGCTTAACAGGAATTTCCAACCGACCCTTATGATGGACGAATTATTAGCGAAGAAAGCCAGCCTATGGCAAATAGCACTCGCGAACTAAAAGATTTGTTCACTCAATCAGCCCCAGATTAACAATTACGCTCCCCTTAACGGCGTACGTATCGCAAAACCAGAAAGAAAGTACTTTTGAGAGTTGTAATGATTGCAAGTGTCATTACGCCTAACATTCCCACGTTGGAAATGACTCTGCCTTCACCCTTCCTCTCGAGCCCATACACCACTGAAGAATTGTTTTTGTGTGTTGTATATGGAAACGATGTCTTCAATAAGCTTTAGAAGCATCCAACTTTTGCTGTCTGTATCAATTCACAAAGCACAGTTGATAGCGAAGCGCAGTTTCAGTAACTTTCGGTTCAATAAAGGCGCGGTTCGACAATGTAACGTAACAATGTTATGCGCTAAGATCGCTCTAGAAGCGCCGCGCTAAATTTACACACGACATGCCGTGAGGTACCGAGCGCAGTAAGCACGCGCTGAAGCATACCGGTATTTGGTCAGCTCACCTTCTGCCACGGTTGCCGAAGAGAATGCCTACGTAGGCAATACATGAGAGCCATGTTTGTAGTGCTCCGTGCTGAGCCTCAATAAAAACTGTTAGTAAGTGAACTGGGGAAAACGAGAACGCGCAAGGTTCCGTCTGATGAAGCGTGCCACCTGTTAAAATTCCAGCAGCCGCGACGTACCGCAAGTGGGTCACTTTGTATGTAAAGCCACCCTTTTCTCTATGCTAATTGTAATATTCTTTTCGCGCGGCTGCGCCCTGCTCCACATTCCGCAGCACGACCAGTTCCGACGACAGCGGTGTAGACAACTCGCTGTGTAGGGATCACCAGGAAATACGTTGTGCTGTTATGTATGTATGTATGTATGTATGTATGTATGTATGTATGTATGTATGTATGTATGTATGTATGTGTGTGTGTGTGTGTGTGTATGTATGTATGTATGTATGTATGTATGTATGTATGTATGTATGTATGTATGTATGTATGATTTGAAGGAAGGCAAACGCGCGAGGGGGAGACAGAAAGTTCGGTGGGCAGATGAGATTAAGAAGTTCACGGGTTATGACGTGGCAGCAGCAAAAACAGGACCCGGTTGATTGGCGGAACATGGGAGATGCCTTTGCCCTGCAGTGGGCGTAGTAAGGCTGACGATGATGATGATGAATGTATGTATGTACATGTATTCATGTTGTAATGAATAAACTGTACCTGGATTTTAAGTATCAGGCTATTATTATTCCGCAAATTCTGGACGACAGTACCGTTTATCCATAGCAACTAAGCAAGATAATTGCGTAACAGAAGTAGCAGCATGCACTGAGCATGAACCCTACGTAGCACGATTGAAGATACTATTTTGGGCAAAGAAACGGGCTCTACGTGGAACTTACGTATGAAAACTGAAGCAGGGGGGGGCGGTTCTCTTTTACGTCGTTTTCAGACATTTAAGGTAACTTTAACAGCAGCCGGCGACAACGTTGTGACATAAGCACACGCACCGAGTTTTTGACAGCAGAGCCGAAGCCAGTTAACAAGGGCAGCGCACGTTCCATGGAGGCAAGTTTCTGTTAACCCTTTTAGTCACGACCTATGAAGAACAGCCTGTGAAGGCGTCAAATCGACACAATGTTATTTCAAGGCACTCGATCGATATTATATTGGAAAAAATAATGTAGTACGTTAATTTATGTGTACTACTGTAATAATTTCTAATTACTTTGTAATTAAATACATATTTATTCTACATACATTCATGCTCTGTTTTATTGGGATAACAATTATATGGACACTCTGGGCGGATTTACCGTCGCCGTCGCCGTCATGTCCCGTATATGTGTATGTATCTATACAAAGCGCTCGACCGCGGGTTCGAAACTGCGGCCGCTCGCTTCGCAGCGCGCTGCCTTAGACATTTACGCCATGCGTCATTCGTTCTCCTGGATACTAACTGCAAAATACAAGCGCATGCGGCGTTGGGTGAAACGCACGGGATGCCACACGTGGCGAAATTAAAATTATACCAGACGCGGGCCATGCTGCGTGGTTCCCCGCGCGGCATTTGCGTCGTACCACTGGTGACCCACACTAGTTTTCCAATTTGAGGTTGTAGAGCCGCGCCACTCGTGGCCAGTCGGCCCCCCCAAAAAAAAGAAGAGCGTCCCGTGGCTCGTGGTGGCGCGAGCTAGTGAGAACGCTTTGGCTCTTGTAGGCTTATGCCACAGGAAGGAAGGAAAAAACATTTATTAGCAGAAAGAGGTTTGTGATGCAGGGCCAGCTTGGTCCGCAAGTACCATCTAGCAGTGCTGGCTGCCCTCAGTCCAGGACACCACAGGCAGTTGCCGCCCTGCGTGCCCTGTCGATCAAACTGATCTGATCATCAATGTTATCGCTGGCCAGCAACTACTCCCACCGCTCCACACTCGCTTGGTCAATGGGGGGCAGGCCGGGAATGGCCCGGCTAATCCATGTAGTGTGTATTAGTGTGCGTTTCTCAGAGCACCATGGGCAGCGCGCAGGGTTTTCTGTTGGGTGCATTTAATTGAGAAAATGTAAGTTTGGATACGTTCCGGTCTGTATTAAGCGCCAGCTGGCAGCTTCCTCCTTCGTGAGCTTCTTATGGGGGAGGGAGTGGATACGTCTGAGTCCCTTGTTGTAATTTAGGATGGCCGCATACTCACACGGGACCGGTATAGGCTCCTCGGAGGCAAGGTCATGAGGTGCTCGGTCTGTCGTGTACCCTCGAGCCACCCTGTCTGCCTCCTTGTTCCCTTCCAGCCCCATGTGACCCGGCGTCCTTATTATCCTGTGCCGGATGATAGGGTTTCGTGTGTCAAGAGTGTCGTTTGGGATGTGGCGCACCACGGAGGGAAGAAGCGAGACGGCTGAACCAGAATCACATGATATATGTTACATCGTGACCAGAATCCTGAGCCTAAAATTACAGCTCAAGCGCACAAGACACCCACGAAGAAAAGAAACGTATGACACATGCGCTGACTAACAACTGCTTTATTCATACATACGCCAATGCATATATAAGCCCAAAGCAAATTTAACGCACATGCGCACACAAGAATAGCTCTAAACCAAAACGTGTAACAAGGATGACTGTGTGTTAGATACGGGAAGACATGACATCATATTCAGTTGGGTGCAGGGACAAAAAAGTAAAGAAGTAGTAAGAAGGACAAAGAAGGGCGTTTTGCGCTGTAATTTTAGCCTCAGGGATGTGTATCACCTATACGCAAATGAAGTTTTATTTTAGTGACCAGAATCGACGCCCGCAGGGAACGCAAGCCGTTGCTTCACGTGCCGCTGTCAAGCGCCGTCTTTATTTTCTTCCCTTGGGGTCGCGCACACTCTGATTTCGTTCGCCGCCCAAAGTAAGGCGCTGCAGGGTCTTGGGACAACGCGAGCGCCAGAGTGCGAGAGTGGCTTGCGTTCTGCGCATGCGTCCTGGCGGCTCGTAAATTTCTTAGGTTTTTTCGCCGGAGTTGGGACGTGCGCCTCCGACTTGTACTTTGACATACAGGGCGTGGTCGACCGTGCTCGCGCGATGATCTCTTGAGGGGGAGTTTTGTACGTCTCGCGCTTTCACCCCAAAGTTTGCGTTGAATCTATACACCGCACGAAGGTCATTTTGTTCGCTGCAACGGCAGCGTTTGCGAAAGGAGTGAGCTGCTAGCTAGAAGAGCCAAAGTAGGGGCTAGTTGAAGTAACAGCTGTGACAGTTAACGCGTTCTTTTTGTGCGTCCTTTGTGTTTCAGCAGCACGCAGCAAATTTCCAGCTGCTTGCCGTTCTTCCTGTGACATTTCAATTTCTTGCAATCGCATTCATTGTTTCGCCCTTCAGGCGAAACTGTGACTTTTTGCATAAACAGAATGAAATCTCAGGCTAGAAATATAGTGCGAATTCGTTTTTGGTTATTTTCATGTTGAGCAAAGAAAATTTTCCCTTTTGACGTGGGTCGCCGGAAGCGGCACGTCGAACTACTCGTCGAATATGGTAGTGCCTTCAGCAAAGTGATCCTATATGCAACACTGCGCTGCAAAATGAAGTTATATGAAGCCAAGTTACTATGCAGGAGGTTCAATTCATCCAAAGCTCAATGTATCTTGCTCTTTCTTAGCCCCTAGTCGATACAAATAGCAAAAACAAGTGGTGTACACGATTGTGTACATAGCATCTCAAAGGGTTATATTCTGGCTCCGTCAGAACATTCTAAATAGCCGTTTAGAACTATACATATGCGCCGCGACATATATCGATGAGACTTATTTTGTTCTTGGATATGCATTCTGTGAATAATGTAGAACATTATCATACAGACGGAGGCCTCATAGTGGAAAACGTGTATTTTATATATATATATACGGAGATGTGGGTGCCTATTTGCGGCGCTGGCTACTCCTTTTCTCTTGCATGATAGCTGCCGTCGTGAAGTTCTCAAAACTGGGTAAGATAAACACATGGACGAACATTAACATACTCGTTCTCAGTAACGCAATGTAAGTGTTAGTATAGTAGCAGGATAGTTCGCAAAGCAGAAGTTTCACGAAACCTAAATATTCATATATATTCAAAAATAATAATTATTATTATTATTTGCCCCGAAGGCATCTCCTGTATCAGATGGAATCAACACAAGCAGGCTGGTAATGGCTGCCTCCGGAAGGTACACAAGCCCTGCCTACTTTTCAGTGAGGAAATAATAGAAAGGGGAATGATAGAATAGAATAGAATAGAATAATAAGGAGTAATAATAGAAATAGAAGAAGGGAAGCAAATGAGCTAAAAATAACAAGATGACATAACACAAACTATAAATTCAAACAATGACAAAAGAAGAAGGCTAGCAGTAGGAACACCAGCAGGAAACTTTTCAATTGCTAATTGATGTAAAAGGCTATAAAAATATATTCCGAATTTTCGTACATGGAAAAAAAGATATGAAAGTGCATTAACAGCTTCTCTTAATAATAGATGCTCTAAATAATGCATGAAAGAAATTTTAAAAAATGAGTGAAGCAGATAAGCCCAGAACGTAACAGGCGTCAGCATGATGTGTACGCGAAGCAGTGTGTCGGAACGGAACGAAAACCAAGAAATGAAAAACAAACAGAAAACGATATTTTTGACCGGAACGAAAACGTAACCAAAACTTTATCTATTATTTTGTTCCGGAGTGAAACCGAATTTTTTTTATTGTTTTTCGGTTCACAGGAAATCTCGGCCATCCGGAACAACTGAGGTCATGCAAAGTGAGCAACTATGCATATCTCCCGGGTACACTATTAGCGCGTACCTCAGGCAGGTGTCCAAAGCAAAGATAGGTTGAAATTGTGCGAAAAACGAAAACAGTGACGACTAGAGACGTTTATATTAACGCAAGTGGACTTTCGTGTGCCTCTCGCGCAGGCCAACGTAGAGAGGGCATTCTCGGCGTTGAAGTTTGTTTTATCAGAACAGCGGTCTCGCACATCAGAGAGTACGCCGTCGATGACGTGCTGCTTCTGAAATCGTGCTCACTCCCTTGACACAAAGCATTGAACCTGCTAAAGTATTCGTAATTGACTTTTGAGAAAATAATTACTATGACTTCTAAGGGTAGTGGTTTGTGCTAGTTGGTAGGAAATCGTAGTATAGTTTTCCGCTCTGAAGAACGTGGGAATAACGTGTTTAGCCATGTCCCATTTTCTTAAGAGGAGTGCAAGTAACTATACCACAAATCCGGTGTTTTTAACGTTATTTAACTTGGAATTCTTGAGTACAATTAAAAACTGTTATGAACCGTTACGGAACATTTTTGTTTTTCGTTCCGGAACAGAAACGGAAGGAAACTTTTTGGACTGAACGAAACTAAAACCGAAACGAAAAGCATTTCGTTCCGACACCCTGACTCGAAGTATTCATTAAAGTAAAATGAAAGTGTGTAACAAATGAAATACATGAAAATGTAGCGAAGAAATTGTGCTTTTATGCAGTCACGTTTCTGAATTACGACAAACTTAAATTGTCTATAAAGTGAGGCGTAAAGTATACGTAAGCGTATCGCGTGTAGCAAACCGAAGGGAAAGCAAAAGTAAAGATCCTACAGTTGATACCATTGGTTCGTCTTGTATATCTCCTCTTCTGCGACTCCGAAATTTCCGCTAATAAGGGGATATCATTTGAGCTCTTTTCATAACGCCTTATGACTTTCGGATCCCAATTTTCCCGAAATGCAATTAATATGACCCCCACGACCTGCTTCTTCACCTATCACACACCTCGACCACAGAAGGAGAGCATTGCCACCGTTTTCAGTTTTAAAAAAATATTCTAAAACTCACAGACAGGATTAGATGAACAATCGACGTCCCCTCGTTCAGTCCAGGTGATAAATCTCTTCCAAGTGCGGTGCTTGAGGTTCGGCAGCATAACGCTGCTTTTATATCGACGTCCACCAGTCGGCTACACAGCCCGTGTCGCCGAACCGACACTAAACAACCACACCATGGAATGAAAATGCGCATTTGGCCTTGCGATGCTCGAAAAGTCGCTTTGTTTCAATCCTTTTTTTAACATTCTACTTTGTTATCTAAGCTCCAGGCGTTCGTCCTTATGGAAATGGGCTCAACGAAAGGCAGGATTACGTAAGGGCGCCGAAACTTCCCAGACCTTATTTACCTCAACCGTCCACGCGCTCGGCGTTATCAATACAAACATATAACACCCTTCCTCGTAAGCGCCTCCACATTTTTGTTTCTTTTTTTCAAATATGCCGCTCATCGCAATGCGCATATCGTAATCGTTTGTTACATTAACTTATCTCGCAGACGTCGCGCTCTTGTTTTTCCTTTTTTTTCGATTACCTGCAATGGGGATAGGACTGCATGCGCCTGTTGTCTGCTGGTCGCATTTGGTTGGAGCTTCGACATAAAGTTAAACGACGTGCGTCTTGCGTAATTGCGGTCACTTCCTTCTTGGCAATCGTTGAGAAAAAAAAAAGAAACCAACCAACAGAGGCCAGATAACTTCATTTATCCCCCTTAGTGCATGTGAATTCGAGCGGCCCGAGTATACACTTCCTTGTTCGTTGCGATATACGGTGGCGAAAAAGAAAAAAAAAAGATGTGAGCGACGTATTTTTTCCGAGAGTTCCCTGATTTCATAGCAGCGATATGCGTCTGGAGCCCTGCGTGTCGCCTCAGATATCGTTCAAGGAATGTTAGCACATCCCAAAGTCCCTTGCGCCATGTTTATAGCACCATGGCCCAGCCGTAGTAAACGCTATAATTTTTCCAGCACAAATATATGTGGACGAGAGAACAATTCTATAGCTGATGCAAAGTGTTAATGCGGGCTTACTGGTACATGCTGAACTGCGGGTAAACACAACGGTACAAAAAAAGAAGGGACATGATCAAGCGCTGACGGTTAACAACGAGTTTTTGTTTCGCCGCAGCGGAATATACGCTCTCGGAAAAAAGAATAAAATGAACAAAAAGATATGATGACAGCTTTCTTAATAGTACATGCGCGAAGGTTACATTCAATGGTCTAGATAATCGTGCTCTTTCTTGAGCAGTTCTATGTAAGCCATGCTAACAGATGATTCACTGCGCCTGTGGATCACGTGGGCCTCATAGATTTCCCCGGTGCACTGGTTCTTGTGTCTCTTTAGTATTTTTGTTTGGTCGAAGGCGTGGCGTGCACCCGCATTTCACGCAACGTAGGGCAAGGTTGCTACCCGTCCCGGTCTTCATTGTGCATGAATGCTCTCGCAACCGATCGTTTGACTTGTGTAAGTCGTAAGATTGACTTGTGAAGGCCGTCAGTGTCAGAAAACACGCGCCAATGTATTCAAAAGCACATCTATACTGTGTGCTTGCCATGTCATAGTCCGGATGTCATTTACAGCACTATTCTGAAAAATGTGAACATGCAATAATTGTAGGCCATGTTGCTTTGCCGTGATGGTACATTCATTCATTCATTCATTCATTCATTCATTCATTCATTCATTCATTCATTCATTCATTCATTTACTTTTTCACTCACTCACTCACTTTGCTTATTAATTAAATGACTAATTAATTAAAGCCCTTGCGGATGCTTCTCTTACACTTATGCGATAAAAGATCGCCATTACGACACTGCTATTTTCTCTACGTGGAGCTCGTGTTCGCAATGCAGCTACCCTCCTTCACTTTTGAAGTGGCGATATCACCGAGTCTGACTAATCCATCCCGTCTTTTTGCACGAGAATCGCTGCTCATTAGCCTATCAACTGCGACCCTCATTAGCTCTTGAAAATAGAAATCCAGCCAAGTCATAAACAAGCTCCTCAAGGGTATTTCGCGCACCCGCCGGTTCCCGTGTGCGCACCAATTTTTTTTCCTCGTTGTCATTGCGTTCATCATCTTTCATCCGTATAGTAATTAGTCGTGCCAAAGTTCGAGGTTGACGCTCGTAGTCGGTCAAAGATGATCCTTTGACTGTCGCCCAAAATAGTGTTGTGTTGTTGTTGTTGCTCTTGCAATTAGCTGATTACGGTCGTGCAAGTCGTCACGCTGCCTGTTTGTCGGGTTTAATAGCTTCAATGCTCTCTACATAGTTACGTACTCGCGAGAGCCTGTTAATATCTAGATGAGGGCAAAACATCCGGCGAGAAAGAGTCACATTTTTCTTTGGTTTGATGATTATGGATGCCACCATGTGTGATGTCCCGGCTGCGAATGGCGCTGCAGTGAGTAACTGCCACTTAAATTTAACCATCATTTTTGTATATCTGGACGTTTTTACGTGCCCAAGCCATCAAACGATTATGAGGCACGTCAAAGTGGGAGGCTCCTGAATAGCTTTGATCACTGGGAGTTCTTTAACGTGCACCCATAATTACACCCGTACACATGCACCCGTACACATAATTGCACCCATAATTACACCCGTACACGTGCACCCGTACACGGGCCTCAAGCATTTTCGCCTCTATGGAAAATGCGGCCGCCGCGGCCGGGATTCGATACCGCGACCATCGGTTCAGCAGTCGAGCATCATAACCACTAGAGCACCGTGGCGGGTCCAGAGGGGACAATTAAAAGATTTCCCAAGTTCATCAAACGTGCAAATAAAAGCGCCGAAGGGGCTCACACAGTTTCGTAAACTATACGATGTGCACATAAGTCTGATGGTTGCAACCATGTAACTCTGCAATAATAATAAATGGTACAACGTACTCGATTGAGCCTAGCAGTAACGCGCCGGTAAGCGGTAAGCAGTGTTGTAGGCGTTACTGAAAAAAAGTAACTAAATATGTTACTCGTTACACTATAAAAAAAGGAACGCGTTACCGCCCTACGTTACCTACAAAAAAATGTAACGCGTTACCGTTACCGTTACCGAAAAAAAGTAACGGACGTTACCTCCGCCGTTACTAAGCATTCATAAATTTTAATCGATGTGTCTTTGCTGCAGGAACCCACAATAAGAATATTTTAAATCTGAACTTTATGTTTCACTTAAAACTTCTACACAAACTACGAATATTCCCAAAATGCTGATTTAACGATTATTATTTGCGCAAATGTACCGGACCTCAACAATGTTATAGTGGCTTAAAGTTGCCTGTACAGTTACGTGTGATGGCTTCTGACTCTGGCACATGGTGAAGCCATTTTTCTCATCGTGACATTATAAATATCAGGTTCAATCATGAACGCTATTCGCAAAGAACGCATCAATGAACTCTCAAGAAATTTACAATAATTCTGATGGCGTGCTTCTACTAGCAAAACAGATGCGCAAATTTTGTAGTAGCAACGAAATCCTTTATTGGGCTAGTCACATAAAAAAATATCTGTGCACAAACATTTTTTGTTCACTTTAACCTGTATAATTGCCGCAAAAATTGCGAGCGTTTATGTGAGGGTGTTCAAGATCAGCTCCACTCGCTCAGGAGTTCAATAACAAGACACTTCGATGCAGTTGCAGATAGAAAAAAGAAAAATTTATTTTTAAAACAAAGTTGACAAGCCTTATCAACTTTGTAGCGACTATAATAAAATGTCGCATATTTAGACATTTTTAAAAAACAGTTTCCTTCGCTCTACAAGTTTCAAACAATGTTACTTTACTCTTTGTTGCGCATACATTTCATACACAAGATATCTTCTTTGTAACGATAACATTTCTGCTTTACAATGTCGTGAACTTTCGAGAACGACAGGTAATGAAATTGGTCCCTCCGTATTGAATATGTTTGATATTTTTTCCCTCGTAAATTGTGCAGTTAATAAGGAAATTAAGTTCCTTTTCGGGCTACTGGGTGATACGTGCATAAAATATAAAATACTCAATCAAATCTAAAATATCTATTTTCGGATCCGTGTCGATCTCTCGTGGAATCACCCGTTTGCAATAACCACGATTAGGAGACTAACTGCGGTTATGTCTGCTGTGTAGCTACCTGTAACCGCGGTTAGCCGTAACGGTAGTTTGCTTAACTCTGGTTAAGGCTGTTCGTGTGACAGCGGTATTAATAGGCTTTCGTTGAAACATAGAGACGCCAACCAAGGTAGTGAGTAAAAAAGATTTTTTTTTTTTTTGCGTTACAAGAAAAAATTCGACGTTTCGCGTCCCACTCGCATTCTTTTTGAGGGTTTTCTTCCAGCCGTGGGGTCACGCATATTCTCCAAGACAAGGCAGACTCTCGATCGGCAGCGCGCCTGTAGACCGGTTGACGTTATCGGCTGTCGCCTGGATGGGCCAGAATTCCACAAAAAGTCGCTTAAGTCGACGCGGCAGTTGTCGAATTCGATGCGGTGGTCGTTTACCATGCTGTACTCAGCGAGTGTACTCATTTGTCACTCGAACTTGCGAACGTCCTTTTTATGTGGTCGCAGCCTTTCGGGAAGCATGTCCGTACAGTTTCTCATGGCGAATTATGCGGCTTACATGAAGCTTTGTGTGGTGATGGCCCAAACCTCCACACAAGGAGTCGGCGCGTCTTAAGAAATTGGTCCCCACAATTTCCACAAAAAAAAGCGATTCCGCCGCGCTTTCGTGGTCAATGCCTGGCAAGCCGACAGCACTCCGACGCTGCGACAAAAGAATTTGTCAGGGCGAGCTCTGAGAAAACGGCACCCCCAGGATGAAAAAGTAACGAGTAACGTGACACCACACGTTACCGGAAAATGTTAACGTAAGTACGTTACCCGTTACAGTTTCTAAATTGTAACGAGTACGTTACTAAGTTACCGAAAAAAGTAACGCGTTACCGGTAACGCCGTTACTTGTAACACGTTACCGCCAACACTGGCGGTAAGTAACGCGACGGTAAGCTCGAAGACGCGGGCTTGATTCCCGAGTATGGCGGACGCCTCTCGGCATTGGTGAAATGAACACACGTGTACTTTGATTTCCTTGCTCGTTAACGAACTTGAAGTGGTCAAAATTAATCCTGAATCCGGCACTACGGAGTACCTAATAATCATATCGTCATTTTGTTATCTTCTAATCGATCTGCGAAAACGCCTACTGTATCCGATACGTATTCAATGATCAGGGGCGTAGCCAGAAATTTTTTTCGGGGGGGGGGGGGGGTTCAACCATACTTTATGTATGTTCGTGCGTGCGTTTGTATGTGTGCGTGCCTATATACGCAAGCAAAATCGAAAAGTTTCGGGGGGGGGGGGAGGGGTTTGAATCCCCCCAACCCCCCCCCCCCCCCTTGGCTACACCCCTGTCAATGATGTCGCTTATTCTGTAGAGACAATTATGTAATCTGAAAAAAAAAAGCATTATCTGGCGAGAGCGCCTTGCGCGACATGTGCTTTACGTTCTGACTATGCGCAGTTGCGTGTGTTCAGAGTGCTTACCGTAAAATTATGAGGGGATGTTATTAAGTCTTCGTAACGCCTCGAGCAGCGTAAAATCCCAACAGTTATTATTATTACCCGTCTCCTTGCTATGTGCTCGCGCTGAACGGCCATAATTTTTATGGTCTGCTGTGTACCATCAAAATCTTGCCGCTCCTATGCAGCGTCATTAGGCCACCTCTGGATCGAGCTTGCAATCAGGAAGGAATACTCGCTCCGCATCGGAATGGCTGACACATCTTCATAAAGCCCTTGCGAGGCCGAAGAGACAGGTGAACACATCATCTGTGTTTTGTCTCGGTAAGACATTCAACGCAGCCCTCTCCAGGTAGCATTGAATCGGCTGGACCCGAGATTATTTTCGGAACCCGAGATTCCTGGTCTATGGCTGTGTGCGTTGATAGCGCATAAAGTAACGATGACGCTGCTAGGGTACTTGAAGTCGAGAGGTATCTGCGACCGTCTGCACTCTTGGCGTGCACCATCAAGTTGTTGATGATGATGATGATGATGACCTTTATAAATGGCTCCACCCACTCTGGGGGATTGGCCAAGAAACGAATAATTGATAGGTAAAAGTGGTCTCATGTCAAAATGAATTATAGAAGTGTGCGCTCTACTTGTGCTCTGTCTATTTCTTTTCCCTCGCTGTCCCTTTTAACATTTTATCTTTTTCCTCAGTGTGGGGAAGTCTTCGGAGTAATGGAATTACAGTCATGAAATTACAGTGATTAGGTTACTTTTTCTTGTAATGACTATTGTAATGAATTATTTTTTGTATTTGTATTGTATTGTATTTGTATTTATTGGTGTACTCTTACGATCTGTAACAAACAATACCAGTGGAACTAAGTTTTCCTGAAAATCAGTCCTAAAGATTGTTTGAGCGCTCCCAAATCATGCCGTTGAATGCGCACTCCTTTTTGCGGGTCACATCGTGTTTTTGAAGTCTGAGCCTTCTTTTTGGGGTTATTCAAAAGCATTGATGTATCTATAAGCAGAATTAACCCGCCTATGGAAGACAGGACTGTAAACATGCCTTGCATAGTGACCTAGAGGAGCTCACCAAGTCGCTTGCTTCGCCATCAAAGCAACGGCTCCGGAGAGTCGCTAAGAGATACTCTTCAAGCCGCAACTACTTCTGGCGTTGCCAGGCGGCTGAAGTTTGCTTATGAAGCAATATCTTAGTCCAATGCATAGTTATATTTATCCCGAATATCTATGGGCACAGCATGCTTTCGACAGCTGTCGAGCAACTAGACAATGTGAACATTAAAGGCTCTTCGCTTCCGAGATCACAGCAGGTGCAGTAATCTCGAAGGCAATTAGACACGTCATTTAGGTTGCGAGCTCCGTACGTAAGAGGCAGCAAGGGACGAACACTGTGGAAAAGTGGAATGGCAGAGGGAAATGTCAGCAAAACGCGGCACGTATATACGTAATGTATATAGGAAGACCTCATCACACCTGACAAGGAGTTAGCGTGTTGCACTGCCGGTTACGAAGCTTATTGCAGTAATAGAGCAGTAATAACGATTAACCACTCAGGCGGCGAGCACACGAGGAGCGATTCACAGACGCATAATCAACGCAAACACACAATCAATTGAGCTAGTTCCCATATGATGTAACTTCAGAAGGATTATAAGTGACGATGCAGTAGTTCATGCCATAGCTGTGTCTCTGTCTATATATGTGGTACACATCGTTAACAACCTTACCTTTGTCGTTACTGCCACGGCCATGGGGAAGCAGAACTTGGCGCAGGTGCTGACTGTAACGCTATTGCGTCAACTGAAACGTATACGTCGCGCAGAGCACGCACAGCGCCGGAAACATCAATGTCTGCGGCTTCCTTTTCTTTCTTTTTTTTTTGTTCCCTTTTCTTTAGTTCTTGCTATACCGACTGTTTGTCTTTCCACAACATATATCCTCACTGAGAGTGTTTATCTCGAAATCTGCGCGGTATGCGATGGTGCTGTGTTGAAGCGGGTGTCGCAGCCTGCTCTGGTACCAGTGAGCGAAGCAGTGAGTCAGAAGCTATATTGCACTACATCATTTTTTTTCCGCAGTGCCTTGCCTTGCAAACTCTCCTGCCCCCCCCCCCCTTCCTTGTGCCACCACCATTACCCTCATCAAACACCAGTGCTTGCTGCGGCATTATTTCAGCTACGAAATACAACGTACACTTCACTTTTCCCTTTTATTCTATTTTTCACAGCAAAAGCTGTTATGAGATCACAACAGTGCCGTAGTTGTCTGCCGCTGCCGCCGACGGTGTCCCTAACCGCTATCGCGTGAAATAAGAAAAAATGAAATAAATAAAAAATATCCAGGATCGGGTGGGTTTTGAACCCTCTGCGTGGCAGACGAGTATTCTACCATAGAGCCACGCTGGTGCTCGAAATTCCTTTGCAAAAAGACCCTATACAGGCGTCATGTCGGGTTTAACATGTGCAATATAGCGTGGCAGAAGAGTAAAATAACAACCGGGCGTCACACAATGCTATCTGCGCCACGGGTGTGTGGTTCAAAGCTTCCCACCCTCTACAAAGGGCTCAGCCATAATTCTTCATCGTCATCAGCCACGTGCAGATAATGCTTCACAGATGTGTTGCGGATACGTCGCTTATCCTCAGAAAGACGAAGAGGGGCATAATGGCTGCTTGCCTACTTCACAAAAATTATGATTTACAGCGTAGTGGTTACCTCGCATGTGTGCTTGTATTATATGTTCCTAGAGAGTTTGGAACGGTCTCCAGAAAGGCCGCTCTTCGAGCTTTCGCTGTGGCTGTGCTGTGCGCAGGCCTGGCTTTCTTTTTTTGCGTCAGCTGCGTAAGATTTACAGGCAGTGTGTAGTATATAGATATATAAGGTGGGCGGAGATTAACTCCCTACTAGGAATTGTTTATAACTTTTATAATCCTTAACTAATTTCGATGAAACAAAAAATTACACAATTTCCCACTAAAGGGGACCATGAGGCGATGCGAAGCCGGAGCACTTGCACGATCGCGTTCCGTTGGCGTTCTTCGGGCTTGCTGCTGACCTCGCGTCGTGGAACGCGAAGAGGAACGCTACGCGCGTCTTGGCTTCCCTCTAGCCTGGCCCTTAATTCTCACAGGGCGAGCGGGGAACGCAGTCGCCAGGCGTGCGAGAGGGGGGCAGCGTAGGAGAGGAGAGAGAGGGGAAGGGGACGCGCATGCGCTGGTGCTAATCGCGGCGTTGCGCAGAATTTCGGCATGTCTAGCCCGCGTTTCAGAGGAAGAGTGGAAAGGGGGAGGGGAGATGGGAAGTGGAGAGGGAAAGTGGAGAGGGGGGAGGGGAGAGGGGAAGGGGAGAAGTGAAGGTGAGAAGGGTACGGGAGAGGGGATGTGGAGAGGGGAAGGGGAGAGAGTGAGTGGAGAGGGTATGCGCATGCGCAGTAAGGGTGGTCACACCGCACACCACCACCACCACCACCACCACCACCACCGGATTGAACTCCGCCATAAGATACTTCGCATCTAAAAACGTTTTGTTCCTTACAATCGGAGGAATATATATCTCGTTTACGTGACCGGGGATGTCAGCGACATGACCTCAATAAAAGATGTTGGTCCATACGTTATTCGGGGCACATTTTCCGATATACTGCCCTAGTAGCAGTATATCGGAAACTTGCTCCTCTTGGGGTGGTCTCAAGAGGAAGTTTATCGCACAACACAAAAAGCGTATTGATGAATTCGCGGAGCGAATTCAGGAAGTTTTTTTTTTTTTTTTTTTTTTTGCAAATGCACCGCATGAATATGTCACAAACACCTCCAATCTATTACAAAAAAAAAGAATAGGTGATTAATGCTGGCACTTACGTGGAACTTTACGATGGTTAACAATTCTCTTACTGCAAGTAACAGAATGATTTTTGTTTCATCGAATTGGGTTAAGTATTACAAAATTAATAAAAAATTCTTAATGGGCAGTTACTTTACGCCCATCCTGTATGCATATAGTGTACACAGACGACGGGTTTATATAGTGCACATGCCTAGACAAGTGCATATGCGATTCCAAGATTTATTTCATTGAGGAAGTATACATCCAGCCAAAAACAAAAACGAACGACCACAGGAAACGGTGAATAAGACAGGAAAGTGGCTGGACGTTTCCTGTGTTTGTTCGTTTTAGGCTGGATATATATTTCCTCAATGCGAAGCACCAACTAGCCCAACAACGTGTTACAGCCCAAGATTTATCGCACATACACTTGCGCCTTATCACAAATACAAACGGGCGTTACTATTATGGAGACTGTCAAATTCAGCCATATTGTAACTTTCTACAATGGCGGCATTTGAATCCACTCAGACAGGCCCTAGCAGACCTCTACGCCAACCAGAGTTGACAAGGTGACGTGTGGGACGACATAGCGAAGTTAGACAGTGTACACAATAGCACCCACGGACGCGTGGAATGGCACTAAGTTTTTTTAGTCGACATGCTGACAATATCAAGTACTTATATTTGATATTACAGTTAGAGAGTTTGTGTAGCACATCTGCGGTGTGTGTTACAGCGGGAAAGCAGCTAAAATACAAATCAGAGATAGTGACTGTACTACACTGAGTACAATATTTACGACATCACACTAAGAGAACACGCGTCTGAAGCGTCGCACCGCTAGTATGTACCGTCGTAAATTAAACTGAGCAGGCCTTTTCTCTTTGCGTAAGTAGTTCGGAAATGGCACATAAGTCAAACCTAGCTCAAACATTCAGGCGGTCACAAACAGTAACTATGGCGCAAAGGTCGCGTTTCTTTTTTCAGCTTTTGACGTGACATTGTAAGTTCCCAGCTGCGTGCAGTGCAACAGTATTTGTCTCACACGTTCGCAGGAGCCTAACCACACCAGATCGACAGCGTCTACTGATTATGTTCAAAAAGTGCCGCAGAGCCGCATTTAAGCAATGCGTACAAACACGCGCTTAAGACCTGGGCCGTTCATGAGCCAGCCCAGTTTCAAGGAAACTTGAGCCAATTGTGCTAACGTTAATCGCATCTCGTTTGGCATCGAAATGTTCCTGTTTCTCAGGAGAAACATAAGAAAACGAGCATGGTGTTGCGTGGGGAATTGCTTGTATCAGCTTCCTGGTTTATTTACCTGTATCAGGTAAATAAACCACGACACCACATGCGTGCTTGCTATGTGACGTTACGTTCACCAGTATACATTTTGACGAAATCGCATGCGTCAGCGACACTTATTCCCAATGCAAATCGCAGTTGCACCCCGTTGCCATTCGTACGGCTCTCGCATAGGAGTTCATATTTTGAGTCATCTCTGGCCTACTTCATATTGCGTTGACAGAGCGATCGCCTCTACAGAGATGTAGCATGCTTTGTAGCTGTATATTGTTTCAGCGTGTGCGTCGATTTGTCACCGATCTGTTTGTTTTGCCTATGCGACGTCGTGTCACTTCGTTCAGAGCTCTGTCCCGTACTCTATTTATCAGTAAGGTAAACATGGCTTCTCGAAGGTCACCCACGTGCATAGGATGCGCAGTACAACAATACATCTGTGTATGTACACTTGTTGTTTATGCTTTGGATTACATGTCGGAGCCCTCACAGAAATTCCACGTCATGTAATCGCTTCCGACTAAGGCTCACGCTTTCCGGTATGTAAATATAGGCACTTAATCTTTTTTTTTGTGCGCCTGGACGTAAACCTACAAACAATGAAAATCGTGTTTTTCACTATCAACAAAAGGTGACATTTGCGAACGCGTAAAGAAAGCCTATTTTTAGGCTATGTATGTATGTATGTATGTATGTATGTATGTATGTATGTATGTATGTATGTATGTATGTATGTATGTATGTATGTATGTATGTATGTGTGCGTGCGTGCGTGCGTGCATGTATGTATGTATGTATGTATTTATATATGTATGTACGTATGTATGTATGTATTTATTCTATGGATCACTCTATGGAGAGATCTACTCTATGGAGTATTTGATCTCAGGGGCAACTGTTACTGGCGGAGCAACTTGCTCTAGTGCTTGCTGTGCAAAAGAGTGCAGTGTATCGCACTGAATTTTCTCATGTTAGAGATACAGACTGCGATATCCCCAAGGTTTTACCGCAAATTCGCGTTAGAGTTCTTTGCGATTCAGACAGTGCATCTATTGTCATAGAAAAAGAGGAATAACTGGCGCAGCTCCTGGCATGGAAATCTGCATGGATTAGCGGTGACTAGACCTATCGGCTGAAGGCGACGGGCTGAGTATTTGCGCTACCTGCGCTTGTGGCAATGATGTTGCGCGCGACGTCTACTCTGGTATTACACGCTAAGTTAGACAGTTACCAGCCCTGCGATGCTGCGAAGATTGCTTCAGTAGCATGCAACCGCTCGTTTATTAAAAACTTATTCCAAGTGAAAGTTCTTTGCAACATGTCTTTCAAGTCCGGCA
The DNA here is from genome assembly GCF_013339695.2 of Rhipicephalus sanguineus. Classification (NCBI taxonomy): domain Eukaryota; kingdom Metazoa; phylum Arthropoda; class Arachnida; order Ixodida; family Ixodidae; genus Rhipicephalus; species Rhipicephalus sanguineus. The sequence continues at coordinate 64,655,757 of NC_051179.1, forward strand.
AGTCAAAGAAGTACCAAAGGAAGCACAAAATCTCGCTCAGTACGTGGCAAACGAGCCGCTATATCTAGAACTCCGGCGCAATCGGTGGTGCTTGATACCGACGGTGTGCCATCGAAGGAGCCACACAGCGCACTGGTTGGTCGAATAGCTCGCAAACACTACCCGACGCAGCGTGTTCAGAGGTTGCGCAGTCGCTCAACAAATGTATCATTCGTGGCTTGTATAAGCGATCCTTTGTTCCACGAAATAAGTAATAGGGGCTTTTAAATAAAATAAAATAAAATAAGGCGTGCAAGTTACATGCATCGACAAGTCATCGAATGTCTTCTGAGTTATGTATATATGTGCTCTTTTATTCTTTGGCTCTTATTCTGTGTTATGTCTTGTAGAACGTGTTCCACAACGTTTTCTATGCCTTCGAAGTTAGATACTGTGCATTACTCGTCGCTTGCGACTAGTAATCTATGGAAATCAATCGTTTACGGGAAAGCACAATTGCCTTGTAATGCGCAAACTCTCTCTCTTTTTAAACAGCCAAGCTGTCTTAGCTATCGGTAACTTGTGCACCGTCGTGTAAAAACTCCTCAGGTTGGTATGCGCCACAGGAATTGTGTAAGCCCCACTACCGAGTACAGCAGGTCGGTGAGGTTGAGCACGAGAAACACGTGAAAGAGAGAGAGAGAAATAAGGGTGCAGAAAAAAAAGAGAAAATAGAGAGCGAGAGAGAGAGAAGTTAAAGAGAACAAAGGCAAAAAAATAGAAAGACATAGAAAGAGAGAGAAACAAGCAGACAAGAAAAAGAGGTAGAAAAAACAGACAGGAAGACAGAAAGAAAAAGAAAGAGAAATAAAGGTAAACAAAGAAATAGAGTGAAAGGGAAGAAAGACAGAACGAGCGAGAAAGAGAAAGAAACACATCCAATAAAAAGAGATAAAAGAAACAGAGAGAAAGAGAAATAAAGAGAAGGGAGAAAGAAAAAAATAAGGGAGACAAGGAAGGCCGTCCAGCTCCGCTCTTCCTTCAGGCTTGGCACCACTGTAGGGTAAAGCTGCCATAATCGCATTTTTTTTTTTCGCATTGCCAACGTGTAAGTTGTATACACAGCATATTCTGCGTTATAACACAGTCGACATACGGCCAACTAGACTATTTATGCATTTTTGCGTAACTTTCAGCACAATGGCGAATAAATACTGTCCTGAACTTGTACCTCGCATTCCAAGGTGGCAGGAAACATTACCTCCACCCCCCTCTCACGTCGATGCTGCACGCAACTAATTACAGCGTTCTCTCGACCCGCTCGAGCGGGTCGCTGAAACGCGGAAGCGGCAGGCGACGCTCACTCTGAAGACTGCAAGGTCGAGTGCACGTAGAAAAAAGAAAAGAAGAAAGAGTCGCGTCGAACGAGAAACATGTCTTCTTGCTCCATGCGCACAGCGCGTGTTTGGGTCCTGCATTTTATGTGCCGGAAGATAACACAGCCTAATTTTCTGCTACTGAGCCCTCAGGTTCAATGATAAGACGGGCAATGGAATGCAGTCAAACAAACCGTGGGAACATCAAGACGTGGGTTCACACAAGGCGTCGATGAGAACCACAGGCGTCAAGCACTAGGCGTCAGTGGCGAGTCTTTCACTAGGCGTCATACATAGTCTTTCATACTTTACGTATTTTCATGCGTGCGTTTGTATCTGTATGTCTATATATATGCACATGCAAAACTGTGAAATTTTCGGTTTGGGGTGTGGGGGTAAATCACCCCCCTGCCCTCCCCCCCCCCCCGACGGCTGGCTACGCCAGTGCTTGGCAAGCAAGGTAAGACACGAAAATTAGAGTGGCGACGCAGACATAAAGGCCCAGTTCCAACTCCCGTGGTATCACAGACTTTGAGAGTGTGTCCTCCTATATATTGTCACGACGCAGGTTGCGTCGTGACAACATATAGGAGGACACACTATATATATATATATATATATATATATATATATATATATATATATATATATATATATATATATATATATATATATATATATAATCACTTTCTAACGCCGAAGCTGAAAGCGTGTTTTTTACCAGAATCAGGAAAAACACTTTATTTCCATTTTCAGATAAAATTAAGGCGCTTAATGTGAAGGACTAACTCTTGTAATGGTTGTGCGTACAGCTTAGAAGAATATTTATTTAAAATATTTGGCCAGACACAGGGAGAAAGTGATGAAAATGTGCAGGCTCCTCGTTAAGGCTTTTGTTCCTCGCCAATGCTACTAGGCTACGCCTGTGCACAAAGCCGGAAGCCGTCCAGCAGCTGTCTTTGTAAACAGCGAAAGGGTCTATTCTGTCCGAACTCGGCGCGATGTTTCACGCTCAATACGCACCAACTGGCCCGCCAACAATCAGTGTCGGAAGTAAGAGGTCTGTTTGCTCGAGCCAAGCTTTAACCGTCGGAGAGAAGTTGCTGCCGAAGTTTCGTAAAACGAAAGGAAGGGCTCACCGCTCTCCCATAGTAGAGTCCACGGTACTCTACATCGTCGAACATTTATGTTTTTTTTTCTTTTTCGAAACTCAAAAGCAGCTTTCGAAAACATCTTACGAGCACAAACGTTACGGTGACAGCTCGAGCTCTTGAAAGGATTCACGATTGACTGAGAAGAAACTGACGACTCGAGCACAGTTATGTATTTCGCGGCAAACGCACGCTGCAGCGTCTGAGGCGCAATTGAGACGTTTAGAGCATCGCCAGATGCGTTACCCGATAATACAATCACCACCGCGCTGGCTCTGTGGTAGTTATACATGCGCTGCTACAGATCGAAAGGTCGAGGGTTCGATTCACTGATCGCGGCTTCCACTTAATTGTCAGCGTCGGTGTCGGCGTCGTTGGTTGTGAGCGAAAAATCAGTGTTGTCCGTGACCGGAAAATCGCCCCGCCACGGTGGTCTAGTGGTTATGGCGCTCTACTACTGACTCGAAGGTCGCGGGATCGAATCCCTGCCTCGGCGGCTGCATTCTCGATGGAGGCGAAAATGTTTGAGGCCCGTGTACTTAGCTTTAGGTGCACGTTAAAGAACCCCAGGTGGTCGAAATTTCCGGAGCCTTCCACTACGGCGTCTCTCATAATCATATCGTGGTTTTGGGACGTTAAACCCCAGATAAAAAAAAAAAGAAGTGACCGGAAAATCGAGAAACATGCAAATAAAATGAATAATAAAAATCTTCGGTTCGAGCGAGAATTGAACCCAGGCCGTCTGCGTGGCAAGCAGGTGTTCTACCACATAGCGGCGCTATCAGTTTTTTTTTCTTTAATTCATGGAAAGATGACCCGTTATAGCTGTGAACCACACACTACATACTTCGTCACATTAGAATTACCTTAACATGCAGAACACGCACATTGTTGCCTACAGTAAGAGGCTGTTCAAAAGTCAGGCAAACACACACAAGCGTCCAGAAGTGCAAGCCACTCCGGAACGGGCTCAAAAGTCTCAACAACACTGCGCACTTGAGCAGCTTCTTCTCGGAAGACAGACATCGTCGACCGTGGTGGCTGTCGATCATGCGACTTTTCCATAGCGCATAAAGTCCTAATAACATAAATAAGTCATACGGTGTATTATTGGTGCGGCTCTTTTTGCAAGGGAGGAACCCAATACCATGAGCTGTGATTGGAAGGTCTTTTCTGATTGTTCTCTTTAGAATGTCCCAGAAATAAAATGCGTCACGACAATGGATAAAACAATGCTCTATCGTCTCAGGTTGGTCACAGAGTCGACAATTTACAGTCCAGGGCACATATATTGCTTTTTCATTGAGCCATTTCTTCACTGGTAGAGTGGATGTGTGCAGTTTAAAGAAAAACGTTTTCGCTGCTGGCGATATACACATTCTACGTACACGGAATAATACATCATGGCCAGGCAAAAGCAAATATGGCAGTCGGTATACAGGTTCTGGGAAAAGGTTATTCACAAGTGCAGCGGTTAGCGTTGTTCTGTCTATATTATATAAATACTCTAATGAAAATCTGGTTTTCAAAAAGTTGACAGTATCAACAATTTCTTTTAAGAATCCCGACAACTGCGATTCATTGGCAACATTTGTCGTGACATAAAGAAAAGGAAGATGGTAACTCAGACGGTTTCGAAGAACTGCCAAAAGAAATGGGTGACAGACGTTCTTAAGATAAAAAAAATCGCAACACCAACTGTCGCACAAACAAATGCACCAGACTGAGGCCGCCCTTCTCGAGTGGAAGAAAAAGGTTGTCGCGCCATCAGTGCTTAAAACTGCTTCGAAAAAAAAAAGCGCTATATGAATGTCATATGTAGTGGGGGGAGTGTTCTTAACGCATGAAATATAGTAGAATCGCGCCAGTCGTCAATACATGTGAATTGAGCAACGAGTGGGTGTTTTAAAGGCCCTCCCATTACAAAGCGCTCAGACATGTTTAATCATCAGCAGCAGCAAAAGCATCGACAGAGTGAGCAGCTGCGTAGGTTCGCGTGTTGCCTTACGGACGCGTAGTGGGCCCTTCGCTGATTCGCAAAAGGAAGATTTTTATGGCGTAGTGGGCACTGCGCAACTTTACTTGCAGTGGGCATTATGGATACTTTGAAACGGGCAATGTTACGCGCACAGTCGTTCGTTTCCTTACGGTACGGTTGAGGCACACACCGAGAACCGAAGCTAGGCTAGCGATTGAGAAGGCGATGCGCACGGGGCCCGATTACGCTATCACGTTCTACTCTTGAAGGCGGAGCTCAAGCGTCCTCCAAGTTTTTTCGCTCTTATCTATGGGCTTTTCAGTAACGTGTGCCGTGTATAGCTGCATTGCCAAGGGCATAAAATATGGCGTTGTGGACTAACTCTCCTGCACGCTTCACGTGCAACCAGGACTTTCTCTCTCGGGTGAAATATACTTGCTACAGTACAGGTTGAATTCAACTAGCGCTTCCTCAAAGCGGAAGTAGCCCTTGCTATTATTATACAGAGATAGAGGCAGGTGTAAAAGCCAATATAAGGGTGTAGCAGACCTTTCCGGCCTGTAACGCGAATATATCAAACATTTCTTTCCCTATGCTGAGAAAAACAATGTTGCAGTAGCGCTTGCAACATTAAGCAGTGACGCGACAGCCGGCGCTATATTGTACACGCTATATATAGGTCTGACACTGCATCGCGTTGTACCGGCTAGTGTGACGAATCGCAGACGCGCCCGACAATCTGTTTTAGGCAGTTCTGTTTACTTCTTTGTTATCTTCTTTTTCTTTCTTATACACATGTGAGCTTCTCACAAAGCACCTTCTGCGACAGTGTACGCGAAGCATCAAAACCAAAAGGGGATGTGAGGTTTAGCAGCTACCGGTGTAAAAATTTTGGACGTGGCTGCTATACGCATCCGCTTTACATGTTCAACGATTTGTTATCAGCGGCGCAGCTCATCCTGGCGCGTCCTGCATAATACATTGTCTCATGCAAATTTATCATAGACTCCTTGCGTACATACGACCTGAAATGTTACGTGACCACAACGATACAGGAAGCAAAGCACGGAAAATGGCGCCAACACGTGACTCATTTCAAACGTGACAGGGACGAAAGTTGAGTCGTATTAACGCAGCCATATTGCAGTTCGTCGAGCCGAACCGAATTATTGCCTCTAAACACAAAAGTCAAACTTCATACACGCCGGTTCAGTGACGCCTTCTTAAAAACTTCGTTTCTTATTGAACATTGGGTCTACGAAATCTGCTTTAAGCAGATTTCGCTTCTTTAAGCATTGACTATAAACCAAATGTTACGTATTGAATCAAGGGTAATTAATCTTATTGGCTTGAGGCGTCTTTCAGTTCGTGAGCGCATCGCTTACTAAGAAGTGCTTGTTTCGAAAACGTGCAATGACATTATCGCTTGCATACTCGCCACCCTACTACCCACAGTTTCTACGAATCGCTGTGTAGGGAAAATAATTGGAAAATAATTGCTTGGCCATGTATATAATTTGCGTGCTCAGAGGCTCCGTCGTAGCACCTTGCATACATTACGCCACCGGAGCTAAATTTAGACCCCGCGCTCGTCGTTCAGAAGTGCTTAGCAGCATGCTTGCCAATCCGCGAGCGCGAGTGGCCGTGCTTGAGGTCGCTCACTCTGTATCAGGGGTCTCAAACACGCGACCCGGCCTGCACATGACTGTCTCTTCGTCATGTACTTTTTTATTATTATTTTCTTGATAAGTTTGTTCATGAGCTACACGGACGTGGCTGATTTTTCGCGAGGCACCCGATGGGGTCATTACGTTTTGAAACATAAACGTGAAACAAACGGTCTATATTTCAGAATCGGCGTCCAGACTTCACTCATTCCGGATATCAGTATCGATCTTTTTCTCGAATCCTGAGGAAAATCTCTTTCAGAAATGAGCCATACATGAGATGTGGAAAATGCCTTCTTTGAAATGGCAACGTAAGCTCAATTTTTTTTAATCCCTCCCCCTCCCCACACCCTCCAATCTCCAACCTTCTTGAATGTCCCGGTCCTTTCGGGAGACTAAATTTCGGGAAGATGGCCCGCTAGCTGAGGTGATCGAGTTTTAGACCCCTGCTCTATATAAAAACAGGTCTAACTTAGCGAACTTAAGCCTGTGCTCATCAGCAGTTATAATGCTTACGAGATTACAATTTATTGTTTAAAGTTGATACTAGTTGCTCGGCTACGGCGCCCCCGCATTCGACACGTGTAGGGTTCAGAGATGCAAATAGTCAGACAGCGGTACAGAACCCCCGTTGACCATGGCAGACCCGCTAAGGATGGGGAGCGAGCATGATAGCAAGATTAGACAACAGAGCACTTCTCCCGCCCCACCGTTACCGTAAGGTATAAGCCCGTAGTTACTGTAAAGCGTGAATATATATCCCTCGCATATTTGGTTGCGTCATATCTGTAGCCTATCGTCCATATAAACGTACTCAGCAGCAAGTACAAAACATTTACCGCGCCGCACTGCTACTGCAGTTATGCTTCATTCGTTGTGAATGTCTTCTATTGTGTGTGTAAATGTCAACAGAATGTGCTCTAGGTGCTGTTTATATCCACCGTGCGAGACTATATGTGCGACGAAACGACACTGTACCTATTTCGAAACTGCTCCCAGACGGATGTCGGTCATGTTTGTCAAATAAACTGACAAGAGATCCTCGCTCACGAATGCAAACGACAGCTCGTGCCTTTGTCTTGCCGTGTGTATGGCAAGGTCAGTTTATGCCTTATTTGTGTTTAGCCAGTACTGAAAAGAATTGCAGCTTTGTGCTTACGTTGGCTTGACCAACGAACGGCACGAAAGTAAAGGGACTAGTTGCTCAAGCGAACACACTGCGAAGTACGTAATCGCTCTCATCAGGACGTGCATACTGCAGGAGTACTGTTGCTTGGGCTAGTTGGCATAGGATACTGTTTTGTTTTGTTTTGTTTTTGAACGTGCTCGTTAAAGACAAGGACACAGTGAGGCACAGAGAGAAAGCTTCCGTTTGTAGTTTTCTTTGTACCTCATTGTGTCCTTGTGATTTTTCAAACCCGTCCAAAAATACATTGGGCATACAGTGTAATACCAGAAATGTGTTGATTATTGTCCAAAACCATATCAATCCTTCCTCAAATTCCAGTTCGTATTTAGATCATAGCATACCTTTCTATTTGTCAGTGATGAAAAGTATAATATTACTGACCCGAAGGTCGCGGGATCAAATCCCGGCCGCGGTGGCCGCATTTTTGATGAAGGCGAAAATGTTTGAGGCCCGTGTACTTATATTTAGGTGCACGTTAAAGAACACCATGGCAGGTGGTCGAAATTTCCGGAGCCCTCCACTAAGGCGTCCCTCATTATCATATCGTTGTTTTGGGATGCTAAACCCCAACGATTATTATATTCAAAAGTAAAGTACTGCAGCTCACCTTTCAGATCCACTGTCTCCTCTAGACCCTGTCGCTCATTCTACGGCATCATCTTCTCGCGTGCGCGCGTTTGCCACGCATCTGAATGAATATTCCGCCGACTTAAGCGGTCCTCCGCGGCGTCACACTTTCTCTGTTGACGTCTCTCTCGGGAACGCTCTTCCCCTCACCCCAGGCGGGCCGGACAATGTCCGCATAGTAGAGGCAACTCGACTGCTTGATGGACAAGGCTTGATGGACCGAGCGAAGTGCAAACACCCTTTGTTCGTTCCCTCTGTGTGTCTAACGTGCCCCGATTTGGATTCTGCATTGTTCGCTATAGTAGAGACTTCCTCCAACTGCGCGCGTCGTCGGTCTTTCTATTTACGTATAGTGCACCCCCGGGATCTGCGATGACCTACAGTCCCGACGCCTGTCAGCGGCTGGTTTCGAAGCTTGCACATCGTACCCGAGTGTATACCAATGCAGACACAAAGAAACAAACAAACAAAAAATACATGCCAGTAAGACGAAAAGAAAGGTCATGGGCAACCGTGAACGAACCCTTACAATCAAAGACGCGCAGTGAGCGCTCTTCATGATTTAATAATGGTCACCAGTCTAAAGAGCCTTTTGTAAATGACATTATTGATCCACTTCATAGTATTGTGTTGTTAATTAACATATCTTATAGTCATGTCATATGTGAGCTCATAAAAAACTATCTTTACGGACTCTATCCGCGGTAATCTGTGTAACCACCTTGTATGTATTAGACTCTGCCCTTAAATTCTGGCCATTTTTTATGCGCCAGAGATTGTATATGTCACAGTGCCTCTGATTATTTTTCTTATTCTTTTATTTTTCCTTACTTTTTACTTCTTATGTTTCTATTAATATGGTGTATTTGTAGCGAAGCCTTGGAACTCTGCAGTGGGTCATTCTCTCCAGCCCCTTCTAGTGGGTCGCCCTCTTCGGCACCTCCACCAAGTTGTAAAGACGTTTATTAGCGGGCACTCGGCGACGATGCACGACAGCGACAGTCAAGGCGGGGCCGACTCTCAGCACGAGCTGCGTTCTCTCCGAAAGAAGCCGAAGAGGGCGACCCACTAGAAGGGGCTGGAGAGGACGACCCACTGCAGAGTTCCAAGGCTTCGCTACATATTTAATATTAATATCGTGATGATGGGATAACCGGCTCTAACGTAGCCTACCTTCGCATGTTCTTCATCTATAAATAAAAAAACAAACTAGCAGCGCTTTCTATATATGTAGAGTGCTGGAAAGAGTGGATCACGTCGAGTTAGACTTTTCCGGTGGACCAGTCTGCGCCGGGCAAACGCCACCATAATTACCCGATCACTCATTTCCTTTATATTAGTGTTTTGCTGTTCTTCTCTTCCAGGAAGAGTTTGACATTGGGCTACATGGCCGAATGTCGTGCACTTCAGGAAAGTGCAAAATTTTCTTTCACTGTTCGGTAGCCCTGAGACACAAGATAGGATGAGTCAAACAAATTATTCACGCGAAGAGCTGTCAGTAGCCGAAATAACCCTTTCCAGTGGAAACACATGGCAGGTACAGCAAGACTAAATAAATTTGAAAAGAAAATCACTAGCGAAGTGACGTGGCAGATTGCACCCGCCACAGTAGTCTAGACAGTACATGGTGCTCGGTTGCTGACCCGAAGGTCATGGCATCGAATCCCGGCTGCGGCGGCAGTATTTCGATGGAGGCGAAATGCTAGAGGCCCGTGTACTTAGATTTAGGTGCACGTTAAAGAACACCGGATGTTCGAAATTTCCGGAGCCCTCCACTATGGCGTCCCTGATAATCACATCGTGGTTTTAGGACGTAAAAGCCCCATAATTATATTGTCACGTGGTCGTGACGTCGACGAAGACAGCAGCCGGCGTTTGCAGGATGAAACTGTTTATTTGGCCGAACTTGTGGCCGAGAAACTGAGAACTAGAACTACAGCAATACACGCTGTACAATGATAGCGGCGAACAGGGCGTCGTCCGTCGATCAACTGACCAGCGCTGAAGCGCGTCGGCATTTAAGCATGTGCCGTCGAATATTCCAGCGTTATCGCTGGCTGTCGTGCAAATTCTAGAATAAGCGCGAGTGTGCGCGTCTTGCGCGCAATCTTAACAAAACGATCTACAATGATCGCGAAGGCTCTGGAACAATGAGGCGCGGTTCGCGCTGAGCGTTGCTGACAGTCTTTGTGGCCGAAAACCGAATACAGCAAAAGTAATAAAGGAACGCACGTGGCAATATTATTGACGGGACAGATTGCGTGCAACGCATTCTGCCGCGTCTTCGGTTCACGTCAGGACTGGGCGCGAATCTGACGACTGTGGCCCACCTCGCGTTGGAAGATGGTCTCAGCTGGGACATTTGGAGATCACTAGCAGGCATTCGTTAGAGTGTACTAGAACGGTTCTAGTACACTCTACCTTCGTCCTGCATTTAGTTTGATGATGATTATGATGTTGGTAGTGGTGGTAGAGTATACTAAAAATTATTGTACACTGTAGTGGTGGTGATTATTATATTTCTTGCTTGGATTTGGCAGGACGACTTGATATTGACGAAAGCTGGTGGGGCGGACACGAAAACATTAGGAGCAATGAATACAATAGGAGAAGTCCAACTTGATGCTTTCATTCGTGACATGAGCAAAAGCCGGCTATAAGAGGCATATGCAATGGTGAAATGCTTTCTTTTCTCGGGATGCAAGCCACTCAGTTCTTCGAATTTGGAAGAAATATTCGATCGATAAACGCAAAAAAAACTTAGGCAACAGGGGTGGTTAAAACAAAGTACCTTTTTGATAAAATTAGTTCGCTTTGTAAAGTGCACACGTTATCAGCAATTCTTATCTTCGTTCTTCTCATTTCGTAGTACGTTAATCTTCTTGCAGAATACCCCCCGGTACGGTCGCAGTCTCCGATAAAGATAAAAAAAACTCAGAGGATCCCTTATGCATTCGCCTAAAACGACTCGAAGGCGAAAGCCATCTCCTTCTTCTTCTCAGACGATCTGTTGATCCTCCCCTCCACCCCCCTCCCCTCTGAAAGCTTGTGCACTTAAACGTGATTTGTCAAGCGCCTACAGGATAGGAGGCATTGCAAGCTGTCTGCACGCTACCTGGGTTTTACACTGCCTCCATGCTCCGTGATCGCCCACTGTTAACCAAGCGACAGTGTCTTGTGATGACGTAATCATGACGTCATGTGACGTCATGATTACGTCCTAATTTGACGTCGTCACGGGATGATGATTTTATGCATCACTCATAATGGCGCCGCCGCCGACGGTCAATATTCGCGTTGATGGGGCCTCTACGGCTTTCGCCTTAATAATTAGGAGGCGGCCTGTGGTGGGGCTGAAACAAACGCGCAGCAGCGCGAAGGCAGTGTACATTGGGCTACATGGCCGAATGTCGTGCACTTCAGAAAGTGCAAAATTTCTTTCACTGTTCGGTAGCCCTGAGACACAGATAGGATGAGTCAACAAATTATTCACGCGAAGAGCTGTCAGTAGCCGAAATAACCCTTTCCAGTGGAAACACATGGCAGGTACAGCAAGACTAAAAAATTGAAAAGAAAATCACTAGCGAAGTGACGTGGCAGATTGCACCCGCCACAGTGTCTAGACAGCACATGGTGCTCGGTTGCTGACCCGAAGGTCATGGCATCGAATCCCGGCTGCGGCGGCAGTATTTCGATGGAGGCGAAAGCTAGAGGCCCGTGTACTTAGATTAGGGTGCACGTTAAAGAACACCGGATGTTCGAAATTTCCGGAGCCCCCACTATGGGCGTCCCTGATAATCACATCGTGGTTTTAGGACGTAAAAAGCCCATCATAATTATATTGTCACGTGGTCGTGACGTCGACGAAGACAGCAGCCGGCGTTTGCAGGATGAAACTGTTTATTTGGCCGAACTTGTGGCCGAGAAACTGAGAACTAGGACTACAGCAATACACGCTGCTACAATGATAGCGGCGAACAGGGCGTCGTCCGTCGATCAACTGACCAGCGCTGAAGCGCGTTCCGGCATTTAAGCATGTGCCGTCGAATATTCCAGCGTTATCGCTGGCTGTCGTGCAAATTCTAGAATAAGCGCGAGTGTGCGCGTCTTGCGCGCAATCTTAACAAAACGATCTACAATGATCGCGAAGGCTCTGAACAATGAGGCGCGGTTCGCGCTGAGCGTTGCTGACAGTCTTGTGGCCGAAAACCGAATACAGCAAAGTAATAAAGGAACGCACGTGGCAATGCCCCCCTCTGAAAAAGCATCGTCCCGATGCTTAAACAGAACAGGCCGATGCATGCAAACAATAAATAACAAGAATAAAGCAACAAAGTACAATAAACAATAAGCACAAGAACGCACAATAATCAAGCAAAATGACAGTCCTCAGATTTGCTAACGCGCGTAATATGGTTTGAGGCGCACGGACATGGACGACTTCAGGTCGTGCACGGCGCCGCTGAGAGTTCGTAATGCCGTCAGGGACAACCTCGTAGTCGAGTGCGCCGAGGCGTCGACGTACCATGTACGGTCCGAAGTATCGTCGAAGAAGCTTCTCACTGAGTCCCCGTCGGCGTATTGGCGTCCATACCCATACACGGTCACCGGGTTTGTATTCCATGTGGCGTCGTCGAAGGTTGTAGCGGCGGCTGTCAGTCATCTGCTGGTCTTGATCCGTAGGCGGGCGAGCTGTCGTGCTTCTTCGGCGCGCTGTAAGTAAGCGGCGGCGTCGAGATTTTCTTCGTCGGTGCCGTTGGGTAGCATGGCATCGAGCGTCGTTGCCGGGCTTCTTCGTAGACCAACGTGCGAGAGGTACTGGGATCGATACCCAGCACCTCACACCAGATTGTCACGTGGTCGTGACGTCGACGAAGACAGCAGCCGGCGTTTTGCAGGATGAAACTGTTTATTTGGCCGAACTTGTGGCCGAGAAACTGAGAACTAGAACTACAGCAATACACGCTGTACAATGATAGCGGCGAACAGGGCGTCGTCCGTCGATCAACTGACCAGCGCTGAAGCGCGTCGGCATTTAAGCATGTGCCGTCGAATATTCCAGCGTTATCGCTGGCTGTCGTGCAAATTCTAGAATAAGCGCGAGTGTGCGCGTCTTGCGCGCAATCTTAACAAAACGATCTACAATGATCGCGAAGGCTCTGGAACAATGAGGCGCGGTTCGCGCTGAGCGTTGCTGACAGTCTTTGTGGCCGAAAACCGAATACAGCAAAAGTAATAAGGAACGCACGTGGCAATATTATTGACGGGGACAGATTGCGTGCAACGCATTCTGCCGCGTCTTCGGTTCACGTCAGGACTGGGCGCGAATCTGACGACTGTGGCCCACCTCGCGTTGGAAGATGGTCTCAGCTGGGACATTTGGAGATCACTAGCAGGCATTCGTTAGAGTGTACTAGAACGGTTCTAGTACACTCTACCTTCGTCCTGCATTTAGTTTGATGATGATTATGATGTTGGTAGTGGTGGTAGAGTATACTAAAAATTATTGTACACTGTAGTGGTGGTGATTATTATATTTCTTGCTTGGATTTGGCAGGACGACTTGATATTGACGAAAGCTGGTGGGGCGGACACGAAAACATTAGGAGCAATGAATACAATAGGAGAAGTCCAACTTGATGCTTTCATTCGTGACATGAGCAAAAGCCGGCTATAAGAGGCATATGCAATGGTGAAATGCTTTCTTTTCTCGGGATGCAAGCCACTCAGTTCTTCGAATTTGGAAGAAATATTCGATCGATAAACGCAAAAAAAACTTAGGCAACAGGGGTGGTTAAAACAAAGTACCTTTTTTGATAAAATTAGTTCGCTTTGTAAAGTGCACACGTTATCAGCAATTCTTATCTTCGTTCTTCTCATTTCGTAGTACGTTAATCTTCTTGCAGAATACCCCCCGGTACGGTCGCAGTCTCCGATAAAGATAAAAAAACTCAGAGGATCCCTTATGCATTCGCCTAAAACGACTCGAAGGCGAAAGCCATCTCCTTCTTCTTCTCAGACGATCTGTTGATCCTCCCCCTCCACCCCCCCTCCCCTCTGAAAGCTTTGTGCACTTAAACGTGATTTTTCAGCGCCTACAGGATAGGAGGCATTGCAAGCTGTCTGCACGCTACCTGGTTTTACACTGCCTCCATGCTCCGTGATCGCCCACTTTTAACCAAGCGACAGTGTCTTGTGATGACGTAATCATGACGTCATGTGACGTCATGATTACGTCCTAATTTGACGTCGTCACGGGATGATGATTTTATGCATCACTCATAATGGCGCCGCCGCCGACGGTCAATATTCGCGTTTGATGGGGCCTCTACGGCTTTCGCCTTAATAATTAGGAGCGGCCTGTTGCGTGGGGCTGAAACACACGCGCAGCAGCGCGAAGGCAGTGTGTGAGAACATTTGGAGTCTGGTTGGAAGCTAATCGAGCTCAAGCTATCACTCCGGTAGCAGTCAGTTATATGGACAGCTTACCGCTCCCTTATAATATAGTTCATAGCGCTCTTAATCGTTCACCGTGTTCACCATTCACGCAGGTTCGTCTGAGTGGGCGCTAGTAATTGCACTGCGCTTGGAACCGCCGCTCGCATTTCGAATAAAACAAGAAGAAAAAAAAGTCGTTCTTGTGTAGCGATTGGTGCAGTTCTAAATCCTGCGCTAAATGCAGCTCCACTGCCGTGATACTGTGAAACCTAAGGAAGTGCGTAGCACTGACACCCAGCGATTGCCGTTCGTAGAGTTCCCACTGCTCCATTTACCAAACCGTCGAAGAAGACGTGAATGTTTGAGGTAAGCATGCAGGTTTTCCCCCCTCACGAGTAGAATCTTGTTAGGGAGATTCGCAAACTCGGTGGGCCACATGCGCGCTACTTTTTGCTGAGCTTTATCGACTTCCTGCTTGTTAAAGCAGTTGAGATGCGGGTCGTCTGCACCGAGTTCCGTCAGGTTGCTTCCCCCTTCAGATGTAGCGACGAATGCGCCGGAGAAGCGCCGGTGGGAGGAGCAATCGCGCGCTTGGTGAGGCGGTGGTGCCCTCTCTTGCGCGGCGTGGGAGTCGGCCACATGTTTCCGAGGCGTCTGTAGCGATTGTAAGTAAATTATTGCGATTACTTCTAGGTTATTTCTGTCGAGTATATTATTTTAGAGCTCGTTCGTTTATTACAACCTGGTTTTGAGCATTGCTGTCCTTGTATTAGGCCTGTATTGACCACTTGATTTTGAGTGTGATGACGCCACATGTTATCTACGGACAGACGACAAGCCGGGCCTCTAATATTCTGCGTACTTAAAAAAATTGGAGGTGACCTTAATCGCTGACTTCCATACTTGGTAGCGGCGTTCGGACGTCGGTGTACGTGTGCCCTGGTTTATTCCTTGCGTTAACATTGTGTTTTGTCGCGCTGCCGAAGCGGATCTCAGAGTCCACGTAGAAAGAAGCACGTGATTGACAGCAGATGCGCCAGATGTCACAACGATCCCAACTGCTCACAAGAAAACCGCCTGCTCTTTCAGTGAACTCGTTCAAATAATTTTTTCATTTTTTTGTCCTCACAGTTACTTGGACCTTATATTTAGTAAACGTATGCTTCGATATCATATGTATACAATATAACTCTCGAACCAGATCTATTGACCTCGTGCCAGCTTTATTTTTAAATGCATTTCCTGAATATTAGGAAAACCGGAAGCAATTGCTCGACCGGAAGCATTTAGAAGAGAAAAAATAAAAAAGGGGGTGACTCGTCGCTTGTGCCACTAAAAAAAACACGAAGAAAAATATAGTGGTGAATCGTGCGTGTACTTCTTAAAGCTGCGATTCGGCGCTGAATTTCGCCATGTGTGAGCCCGACGAAAAGCTTCTTTGTCGCGTGGTGTCTTTTGAAGACGAGTAAGGATGTCATCCCGGGCTACCACAAATTTCCGTGCGGCAATGAACGCCGTTAACGGTCCAAATTATAAAATAAGTGATCATTGCTCCGGAAGAAAATAAGCATCCAGGTGAGTACTGATGACGTGATTAGCGAAAAATCCAGCCAGCTCCCACTTCGCGAACACTGTCGAAACAGCGAAGCCGATGCCCCTCCTTCATCAGGCTATATCGTATTTCTATGTTTTTTCTGTATTTCTTTTCCGTGTTCAGTGGTGTGTTATGCAAATTATGTACTGTAGCGCACAGGCACGTAGGCAAGGGGGAGGGGCCAGCCCCCCCCCCCGAAATTCGTCCAGCCTTCTATATTCTCGGGCAACTTTTTTCTTCTTTTTGCCATGGAAAGACTTTCTTTCGAACAATTAGGCATTGCCCCCCCCCCCGCCCCCGCCCACGAAAAAAAGTCTTGTCTACGTGCCCGGTAGCGCATGTATTTTTCTTTTTGCGTTCACTTGTGCATTATGCAAATTATGTACTAATGTATTCCCACCGCTTATGTAATACCCCTATCAAAGGGTCTTTAAGGTAATAAAGTGAAGTGAAGGTCTTCCCTTCGTTCGCGCTTAGCTTCGGCCTGTCTTGCGTGAACATCGCGGTTGACTCGGCGACGACGTACCCGTCCCCGCGTCAGCTCTCGCTGGCGCTCACATCGGGCGGCTTCTTCCTCGGGAGCAGTCTCGGCCATAATGAAAGTGCAAAACCACGAAGAACCAACGCCACCCATACGCCACCGAGACACTGACTGACCTAATTCCCGCTAAACGCCCGGATACCTCCGCTGGGCCTCACTATCGCCCCTTCTTGACGCGCCTCTCATTGGTTCACTCTCTCCGCAAGGCCTCACTCTCCCCCTTCCTGGCGCGTCTCTCATTGGTTCACGCGTCAAAGCTCCACCCTCGCCACTCTCGGTACGGCGCAGCCCTCCCCTTCCTGCGGAGCCTCACTCTCGCCACACTGCGATGCCACGTGATCGACTCTACGCCATGGGAAGGACAAGCCTCGACTAGGAGCGGCTTCTCTGTTAATATTGTTTTCCGGGACTTCGATGCCTCTTAAGAAAACCAGAAGCACAAAGACGCGTGTATTTTCTTCAGACATTCTTAGTGGGGCACGCTCATTTTGTGACTGTTCTGAAACTACGAGTGGAGCATAACTAGTGGGAAATATCGAACAAAAAATCGAATGTTGTTGCCATCTATAGAGTCCTCGCATTGAATATTGAATTTCGGTCCTCCAATGGGACAGTCACTAATCAAAGTAGGCACATTTTCTAACAGCGAGGCTGCGTATGGCTATGCGAAACCAAAATTCGCCCGTCCTATATGTGCGCAAGAACGTATGCGTGCCACAGAAAGTGGGCAACGGCACCATTCACCACTGGTCCACTAAAAGTGAAGAAGTCTTCCGCGGGTAAAAACGTACGTGCAACAAATAAAAACGCCAGGCCTGCGCGGAAAGCGCAGCACAGTCACAGCGAAAGCTCGAAGAGCGGCATTTCTAGATCCCGTTATAAACTCTCTTATGTGTACTAATACAACTACACTAGCAACGTAACCACTACGCCACAAATCAATTTTTGTGAAGTTGGGAAGCACCCACCGCGACATTACTCGTCATTCTGCGGAGAAGCGAGGTACCATCTGTAAGGCATTATGTGCAGTTTCTTCATGCGACGGCTGATGACGATGAAGAATTATGACTGAGCCTTTTGTAATGGGTTGGAACCTTTAAATGACCCACTAGTTACGTAATTCGCATTGTGTGACGCCCGGTCGTTATTTCACTCTCCCACCACGCTTTATACCATACGCTAACGTGAGAAAGAGATAGAGAGATGGGAATTAACTTTATTGCGACCCTGAGGAAATGGATCGTGGGAGCCTTATGGGCTTCCTTGGCAACTAATAGAGGTGCACTTCCGAGGAACCCACTACGCTATAAATCATAATTTTTGTGAAGTAAGGAAGTAGCCACTGCGCAATTTTTCGTCATTCTGCGCAGAACCGTGGTACCTGCTAAACACCTGTAAGGTATTATGTGCTCTTTATTGATGCTGTGGCTAATGACGATGAAGAATTATGGCAGAGCCCTTTGTAATGGGTTAGAAGCATTCAACAACTCACTCGTCGCGCAATTCGCATTGTGTGACGCCTCGTTACAGAATTCGCGTTGTGTGACACTTGGTTGTTATTTTATTATTCTTCCACGCTATATTACATATGTTAATGTGGTTCCTTCCCGACATGAAGCCTGTATAGGGTCTTTTTGCAAAGCACTTTCAAGCACCGGCATGGTTCTGAGCGTTTCAAAGTCAAAGTCAAAGTCGAAGTCAAAGTTTATTTTCCATTCTGTTGTACAGAAAGAAAGGACTGTGAAAAAAAGCTGTGTTAGACAGCTTGACTAGTTCACAGCCCCACAGAAAAAAGAAAGCAGAAAAAGTCGGAGCGATAGCAGCACCGCGGTAGACATGGCGATATGGCACCTCACGGGCAGTGCGCCACACACGGCGTACACATTGTAGTTGCGATTTTAATACATATACGAACCACAGATTGAAAACGAAATTATTACACTGTGTAGAAAAAACATAAACATGGCAATACGACTGTCATCCAGAAACAAAATATAAGACATATACACTGCATAAAAACACATTGTATAGATTACAACATTATACATTATATAGATTACAACCCTAGAAGTATCTACATGCAAGTGAAAAAAGCAAATATACATCTAAGAGGTTTGATTTGGGACTGAGAGAAAAAATATGTAACTGAATGTACTATTGATTTAAAGATCAAGTATTATATTGCAAATAATTCATGGATGTCGTGGTATGAGCAGTTGAATAAGTCAAAACCTTTTAGGTCACAATAATTCAGAAGAGCTGGAAGAGTGTAAGATAAACGCTGTTTGCCGGAGTTTAACCGTGTTTTATCAACCTCCCACTTCTCTCCATGACGGTTTCATCTTGACACATTCTTGTGTTTCATCTTGACTCATTCTTGTAGCATTGTGTATTACTGTAAGTGGTGTCTGTTACTGATGTACATGTGACGTTAATAAACCGGCTTGGTGAGGTGCTCGGCCTCACCACCTTTCCAGTATAACACGATGTGAAGAACTCTCACCGTTCTACTGCACGTTGTGTTAGCCATCGAGTGTGCACTTAGTAACGCTTGAGCGCAAATTGTCGCTATGTGATTGTACTTTTGCTTGCTTTATTTGTGCTATTATTGTGCACTGTAATACTACGTGTGATAAATACCATGAAAGAAAAAAAATATCGGCTTGGCTCTGAGGTAGGATACTGGGCTCCCACGCAGATGGCCCAGGTTCGAACCTCGTTCCATGCTGGAAATTTTTTTCTTATTTCGTTTTTTTTTTCCTATTTCGAGCGATAGTGGTTACGGACACCGGCGGCGGCGGACAACTACGACGCCAAAAACGGTCCTTGTTGTGATCTCATAACAGCTTTCGCTGTAAAACAGGGCCATTCCCGTTGCTCACCACTGGTCCTATGGAAATGAAGAAGGGGGCACACGGGCAGCAGGCACTAGTTAAAATTTCTGGACAGATGTAACCAATTATTGAGAAGGGCTGTAATGAACCATCGGGATCAACCCAGTGATAAACGCCGGGACCGCACGTTTCAGCTCCGCTGGTTAACCATCTATATAGACGGTGTGCATGGGCGGTTTCTTTTTTAAATAGGTTTCCAATATTTTGCTTAGTTCACTGTACCCTATAGAAGGCGGAACTGAATTGTAAGCGGGATAAGTTTTATATCTCGTTCGCAGAGCTCATAACAGTGGACACCACGCAACCCACGCTGTGCTGTGGATGACCGCAGTTGCAACGATATATTTCTTCAGCAAGCTTCTTAGGCAAGCTCTTATTTCTTAGACAAGCTCTTAGGCAAGTTCCTTATTATTGCAGAATCTGTTTGCTTTTATGGGACTCATATTAAAATAGGCTTTTTTTCAGTGCAACATAATTTATGCAACAGCCGTGCCATCTGCCGCGACCCCTGGATCTAAAGTAAGCGCGGGTTTTTTTTTCTGTTATTATTATTATCTTGCTCTCTCTAAAGTCCCAGAATGTGTGCTCTGTCTCGTCCTAGCTTGGTCCTCTATATTGTGCCGTTCAACAATATTATAGCGTCATCGTGGCTATACAGCGCGACTGCATGCGCGCAGAGGAAGCAAAGAATGGGACACGCAACACAGCGCTGACTCTCGAGTGAAATACATTGAACACAAATAGAAATTATGCGTACCTCTTGACCAAATCTGTCCGGAAAAAGTCATGTTAACGTTATCGGGCGTGCGAAGAAAGCGCTCCCTTTTCTTTGCCGAACGGTAACGTTTTATGGTGTCCCTGATAAGATGGCGGCCGCGGCCGCCATCTCTTGTAGGGCATGGCTTCACTCTTGAGAAATCATTTCCACTCCAGCAACTCTTATCAAACTTATCTGCTGGCCATATTCTTGTTTTTCTTCGTCCGCGTTAGTCCCGCTGTTAGCCCCGATGAATCTATGCCAACTCGCGCGTTTTTCCATCGTACTTAATATTATAGCGGAATTTAAAGAACACGTCGACGCTGGCTGTGGGAAAGATTACTAACGTTTCCTGAATTTCTGGCGTTCTTTTTTTTTACTATCAATGAGTGAGTGACTTCGCAGACAATGAAGTATCGCTCGTTCTGGAGTTGCCTCTGGCGAGATTGTTAGTCTAGCTGTATAAGAAAGCAGTTTGGGAAATCTTCGAATGGATTAAAAGCTTGAGGTTGAAAAAACCGTGCACCTGCGACTTCGTAAGCTTCGTTGGAATCAACCTACCATGCTCGTTTACCTGAACACTCCCATCTGCGTGTAAGAACCAGGTACGACTCCTTGAGGGGAACAAGTGAACGATTAAATTTCGACATTCAAGGGTTCCAACAAGAATTGCATCAAGAAGTGTCAGTTCGCAAGTGTACCAAAAAGGTCCTCAAATGTGCGCCGGTCTTATGCTTAATTGTATGCGCTGTTTTCATTTAATGATATCTTCGCGATCATGGGATTTTCAGAAATGAGCCGTTTATGATACGGAATTTTGACCTTTTAGCGGGGATTTCACGTTTTCACACTTCGTTCTTGCCCATATGTGAACGCATGACCGTCGCAATTGACTGTACCAACTGAACTGTTGCGCTTCTAAACACGTGGATGACGGCCCAATTCTCAGCATGGAGGAAGGAAACAACTGGGAGGGAGCATTGCGCAGTGTGAAAGAAAGAAAGCAAGGAATAAATAAAGAAAGAAAAGAAGGAAACAAAAGGAAAAGAGAAAGAAAGAAAGGAAGGAAGAGAAAAGAAAGAAAAGAAGGAAAGAAAGAGAGAAAGGAAGAAAGAAAGAAAGAAAGAAAGAAAAGAAAAGAGAAGAACGGAAGAAAGGAGGAAGAAAGACAAGGAAAGAAAGTAAAGAAAGAAAGAAAGAACGAGAGAAAGAAATAAGAAGGAAAAAAGCAACAGAAGGAAAAAGAAGAAAGAAAGAAGGAAGAAAGAAAGAAGAAAGAAAAAAAAGAGGAAGAAAGAAAGAAGAAAGAAAGAAAGAAGGCAAAGAAAGAAAGAAAGCAGAAAAAGAAAGAAAGAAACGAAAGAAAGGTAAAGAAAGAAGAAAGGGAGAAAAAGGAAAAGAAAAGAAAGAAAGAAAGGAAGAAGAGAAAAGAAAGAAAAGAAGAAAGAAAGAGAGAAAGGAAAAGAAGAAAGAAAGAGAAAGAAAGAAAGAGAAAAGGAAGAAGGAAGGAAGAAAGAAAGAACGAAAGAAAGAAAAAGAAAAAGAAGAAAGAAGAGAAGGAAAAAGAAAAAGAAAGAAGAAGAAAAAGAAAGAAAAGAAGAAAGAAAGAAAGAAGAAGAAAGAAGAAAAGAAAGAACAAAGATAGAAAGAAAGGCAGAAAAAGAAAGAAAGCAGAAAGAAAAAGAAGAAAAGAAAGAGAACGAAAGAAAGGTAAAAGAAAAGAAAGAAAGAAAGGAAAAAAGGAAAAGAAGGAAAGAAAGGAAGAAAGAAAGAAAGAAAGGAAGGAAGGAAGGAAGAAAGAAAGAAAGAAAGAAAGAAAGAAAGAAAGAAAGAAAGAAAGAAAGAAAGAAAGAAAGAAAGAAAGAAAGAAAGAAAGAAAGAAAGAAAGAAAGAAAGAAAGAAAGAAAGAAAGTCGGTAGGCACGCACACGCCAAGCTTCGCTTGCCCCATTTTCACGGTAGAGGAAGACCCGAAGGTCACGGGATCGAATCCCTGCCGCGGCGGCTGCATTTTCGATGGAGGCGAAAATGCTTGAGGCCCGTGTACTTAGATTTAGGTGCACGTTAAAGAACCCCAGCTGGTCGAAATCTCCGGAGCCCTCCACTACGGCGTCCCTCATAATCATATCATGGTTTTGGGTATAGTGAACTAGAACATGTATCCTTGTGGCGCGAACGGAGGAGCCTGGCAATGCAGTGGCTGAAACCGAACGCGTCGCCTCACCGCAAGGATCGCGGCTGCACTTTTTTCTAGCGTTCCGATGCGTTCGCCTATAGTAGACTCACTATGCGTTGCTCTTTTTGTTGTCACCCCGCAGTTATTATTTTTGTTTTTGACAAGCGTCTAGTGCTGACAGCACTGCTTGGCGCCGCCGTTGAAGAACGGTGAGAGGCCGTCAGCTGGTGTATCACTGGCGTCTGAAATATAGTCGCTGCGCCTTAGTCGAAGCAGCTGTAGTAAAATATAAAGAAAAATATGAGTGTAATAATAAATTGTAACGATTCCAGTTCACTACAGACGCCGCTTAGACACCGCAGTTGTACGTCCTCACCCTAAAGCGCTTTAATTTTTCTTTCTTCTAATGTGTTGACCTGCAAATAATAAGGACGAAAATTATCATCCCCAGCGTATGGTCCACTGTTCGATCTCACGCACTCGCTGCGTGCAAGTTGCCGAAAATTAGAATAAAATTATTCTCAATCGCGGGTACAGTTACATGTGTAAGTTGTTTGAACCTCCTGAAACAGCCGAGTACGATATTCCTTGGAAGTTAGTGGAAGCGACCGGCATACACGTTCTCTGTTAAACGCGTTACACAGTTTTATTTGTGCATCCGCAGCAGCTCTGCGGACGCAGCCTGCCAGCCATTCCCTATGACAGGCTGCGTCCACATATATGTAGCGGGCGCGCTCAACTAAAACTGTCTATTAATGCACGGCACCGCTACAACGACGCGGAACGCGGAGAAATGCACGCAAAAAACGCGCGCAAGCGCCTACAGCAGAAGGGGCGGGGCGACTAGAAAAAGTTCCACTGGCGCCACCTGGATTTTTCTTCGCCAGGAGGAACGCCTGAACCCTTCCGTTCGCGCCACTAGGAAGCTGGTTCTAGTTCACTATAGTTTTGGTACATTAAATCCCATATATTATTATTAGATGCGAAGTATCTTATGGCGGAGTTCAATCCGGTGGTGGTGGTGGTGATGGTGTGCGGCGTGACCGCCCTTACTGCGCATGCGCATACCCTCTCCACTCACCCTCACCCCTCTCCCCTCTCCTTTCCACCCTTCCTCTGAAACGCGGGCTATACTCGCGGACAACTTTTCTTGGCAATGAAGCGAAGGCTACAGAGCCACACTGCACGTATCCTACCGCTAATGAATTTAGTCCCACAATTGCGTCCGTATTAGATGCGAAGTATCTTAAGGCGGAGCTCAATCCGGTGGTGGTGTGCGGCGTGACCACCCTTACTGCGCATGCGCATACCCTCTCCACACACCTCCTCTACACTCCCCCTGTCATCTACCCTCTCCCATTTCCCCTCCCCCTTTCCACTCCAGCTCTGAAACGCGGGCTAGACCAATGCCACCTAGACAAACTTTGTCTAGGTGGCGTTGGCTAGACATGCCGAAATTCTCTCCTGCGCAACGCCGCGATGAGCTCGAGCGCATGCGCGTCCCCTCCCCTTCTCTCTCCTCTCCTACGCTGCCCCCCTCTCGCCCGCCTGTCGACCACGTTCCTCGCTCGCCCTGTGAGAATTACCGGTCAGGCTAGAGGGAAGACAAGACGCGCGTAGCGTTCCTCTTCGCGTTCCACGACGCGAGGTCGGTAGCATGCCCAAAGAACGCCAACGGAACGCGATCGTGCAAGTGCTCCGGCTTCGCATCTACTCATGGTCCCCTTTAGCGGGAGATGTTTTTTTTTCTGCGTGAGGTATATAAAATACTCCTTCATTTTCTACATGTAGCTTTTCGAGACGGAAAGCAGCGCCCACAAGCGAGATATTTGCATTTCTTTTACTTTATACGTTGTCACTGTGCGTTTTTGCGTGCGTGAAAAAGTCGCGCCTTCTACCCGTACCTTCGACGCTAAGCAGCGTTTGTGTCGAAATGCAACGCCAGCCATCACTTTCCACGGCGTTACGAGACGCGCGCCAAACCGGACTACTTCGCGTAGCAGTACATGTGCAGACGCTCCGCCCCCGCAGCTTTCCCTTCATTGCCAAGAAAAATTGTCCGCGAGTATAGACATGCCGAAATTCTCTCCTGCGCAACGCCGCGATGAGCACCAGCGCATGCGCGTCCCCTCCCCCTCTCTCTCCTCTCCTACGCTGCCCCCCTCTCGCACGCCTGCCGACCGCGTTCCCCGCTCGCCCAGTGAGAATTAACGGCCAGGCTAGAGGGAAGACAAGACGCGCGTAGCGTTCCTCTTCGCGTTCCACGACGCGAGGTCGGTATCATGCCCAAAGAACGCCAACGGAAAGCGATCGTGCAAGTGCTCCGGCTTCGCATCGCCTCATGGTCCCCTTTAGCGGGAAATGGTGTAATTATAATTATTATTATTATTATTATTATTATTATTATTATTATTATTATTATTATTATTATTATTATTATTTATCGCGGTTATTATCCGATATTGACAATTGTCTGCATAGATGACACTGTGCACATGACTTTGTATAGGCGTTGCTGATTCAAATGCAGAGATAACACGTCTACACAATGCGCGATTTCGATTGTAAGAAGGATTCTGTGACGTTATGTAACCCATTTCAGCTGGAAAATGCATGTTGACTCTCTCTGCAAAAAACTCGCGACAGCCTGCTTTACGCTTTTCAAATGTCGCCAGTACTTCGATGAAGCAACTTTGAGAACAATTTGCCATATTTCACAGCCAAGTCTCATACTGTATTGAATCTTGGGGTCATACATACGAATCATACCTAAAGCCACTTATAGTTCTGCAAAAACGTGCTATCCGTTTTATATCAAACGCAAATTGCATGGCCCCATCTAAACCACTCTTTCGTCAGTACCAAGTCATGCCACTACGACTAGTCGTAAATTATAAAACAACAATAATGGTCTACAAGTCTCCAACAGGCAATGTCCCTCTTCACCACTCCCTTTTTATGCCATCACAATTGCAAACAAGAGCCCGTCATTGCGGTAACTTCCTAAAACCACTGGTTAAAAATATTTATGGCAAAAGGCGACTTTATAGCGTTGGCACGTCATTTTCGAAAAACCTACAAGTTCAAGTGAAACAACAACATGCTTTCATTTTCATGCTTAAACGTCATTACAAGGAACTGTATTAGACTATTTATATGTTTAGTATTAAAAAGTGACATGATAAACTAACTAATGTTTTGTATGCTGACCAACAATGCTATTAAACAGATGTATAGAAATATTAGATGTATTAATTATGTTCAGTATGCAAACCAAAACCAGTTCAACTGCTGTGTATAAGTTATATGTTTTTCAATGTGTTCTTTATTTGTGTATACGTTATATGTGTTTCAAAATTATCCATATCTTAAACTAAAATGTCGTTCATTGTATAACTTTGTCTCCTGCCTGTACTTTATGTATACTATAGTTGCATGGATCCAAACTAGCATTCTGCTAAGGATCCAGATGTTGCTAACATGTTTTTGTTTTACTGTATTTCGTTTAATGATAATAAAGTTCAAAGTTCAAAAGTTCGAAGTTCAAAGGATAGTTTATATTTATCAAATATTCTTAGTTTTCGTGTAGTGTCGTGTCTCTATCGGTCATCTGCCGTTTCCATTGCTACAAAACGCAATCTTAATTGCGTTCCTGCAGACGTATCCTATATCTTCAGTCTGTTATCTTTGTACCCCGAATCAGTAAACACTTTTTTTAACGCCTGAACTCCGGCGGCGGTGTTACCTTTATGTGACGCTTTACGCGCGCATAGAAATGCCACTATAAGTTCTGAAAAATGACAACCGATTTGCAAAACGGCGCAGACCTGTAGCGTTTGCTGCATGCAGAATAACAAAGATCAAGAGCATTAGTTAACGCGACAGGATGGTCAAGAAAAGCGCTATACGATGTGTTCTGTCCTCTGGTTTCCGTTCCTCTCGTACTTGCGCGATTGCTCGTACTCGAAAATTTACCTCACTTACTTAATTCCTAAATGAGCCGTTGCTGCGCACACAGAAGGTGGTACCCTCATGATCCACGTCTAGATTCTACAGTTCAAACATATGCTCCAGTATGTTGCACACTGAAATATATGTTTTGTTTTTATTGATTTTTAAAAGAAAGGACATTTAACAAACATCATTCGCTAGAACGAAATGCACATCCCCGCGAGCATTTACTTATACATTTATTTATTTATTTATTTATTTATTTATTTATTTATTTATTTATTTACTTTTGTTCATTTATTTAGCACATACTGCCAATCCCATTAGATATTTTGCAGGAAGGACACGAACAATAAATGTGTAAAAGTCAAAATCAAGAAGAAAAATTATGCAAAATACACAAAACATCTTTTTTTAGTAGCAATGTAAAGGTAAATATGAACATTCATATATGTTAAACATCTATGCATCCCTGTGAAGACTTAACTGCGCAGCACTCATACATCCGTGCTTGTACTTATACATATATAATCATATTATCAGTTAAAAGCAGTAGCCGGAGCTGTATAATAGCGTCAACATGTCCTAATAAATATATAATAAAAATTCTATCAAATTATGCACTGATTTCATATCCAAGAAGACATTTGCATATTGCTTGATGAGCTGCGGTAGTTAATCCATTCTGGAACCGATCACACTAATCGCTGGCTCAATTCGTATCTGCTCCGCAGCCACATTTTACTGGTGGCTTGGTGCGCTAACGTTCATGAATGTTCAGTTTTAAGCCCCTCAATATTACCGACATACAGTCAAGATTATTCTGCAAGCCCTTCGCAATGACGCAAATATATGCTATCGCAAAGAGTCGCTTCAGTCTACTGTTTTTAAGTTAGCTTAAACGTAAAGGTGCTCCGCACGACAATGTTGTCAGAACCAATATCGACTACCTATTCTTTAGAGGCAAGTGAACAGAGCTAGGAACAAGGCGTTGTGACAAAACAAAAGAGAAGCGTTCGTGTTGCCTTCTTCTCTCGCTGTTCCTTGTCGTTAACGCTGTTACCTTGCGTCTGAAAGATTTACGAACTTGCCCAAGTGGGCTATTTTACCGCCCCTTCTGTACATCCGGCTCGTCAGGTTAGAATTAATCCGCACATTTGCCTTTTCGAGAAAATCCGACCATCCTTCTTACATCGATTACGATTGTACGTGCGTACGAAACAGAATTGAAATAGGAAGTTCGTATACTCACTCAACTCCCAGGCGACGGCACCGGAATCTCGAAGGAAGTCGACGGTGGCGATGACCTGAGACGATCCGGTTGTCAGTGTGTTGCGGGGCAAAGGCTCGTCGTATGCTGGCGGGGTACAAGGAGCAAAGAAGAGTTGCGACACCGCTCCGCCACAACAGGGTTCCCTCGGCCAGGAGATTTCGGCTATGCGATAGAAGAAGGCTTGCGTGTGTGTCACTGGAGTGAGGGGGGTCGGCACTGCGGTGCACTGTGCAGACCACGATTTCCGCCGCTTGGCAGCAGCAACAGTATTTAGTAACTGCCGCTGGAAGAAGAGCACCCACGACTTAGTCCGGCTTTTCCGCGATTGCAATTGGAGGCACTCGCACGTGTCCAAGTTTGTGTAAGCGAGCGATCGCGATCTCAGTGGCGATTCGCTCGGGATGATGAGCGGGGCACGAGTGTGTTGCGCGTATTGCCAACACGGACGAAGAGAGCCCCGGAGTTCCCGCAAAACACGGCAGCTACCTGCCGACGACCCGGGAGAGTGGAGAGAGGAGCCGCAACGTTTAGTAGCGGTCGGCGCCTTTCTTCTTCGTCTCTTGTTTCACGGACCGCCTGCTGTTGCTGCTGCTATACCTGTCCCTTTCTTTTGCGGGCTCGTCTCACGGCGCGCTGATTGGCTGCGCTGAGGGAGCACGAGCCGTCTTATGCGAAACGCAAGAGGGCTGTAGTCGCGCACGGACGTGAAGGCACGCGTGTGTATACGCAACGGAGCGCCGTTCTGTTCGAGAAGGCATCCCTTTGTTGAGAATTCTTCGGCAAGACAATGATATAGCTTCGTAGAGAAAGGAGGAGGATGTATCACGATTTGCATTGTGAGCATCTTGATTTCTGACCACTGCTGTGTCCCGTATCTGGCAGGAATTGCGGATCACTCCTCTGTTATAAAATTAGTTTCACGAACGTTGCTGGTTCGTTTGTCTTTCTTTCTTTCCTTCTTTTTTTGTTTGTTTGTTTCTTTCTTTCTTTCTTTCTTGCTTGCTTGCTTGCTTGCTTTTTATTTTCTTTCTTCATTTCTTTGGGTTGGTAAATAAAGTTCTTACAGCCAAGCTGGTGAGAGGGCCATCACGGAGATTCGATGGCCCTTGGCGTCAAATTCAGTGCAGGCTTTAGTGGACGCTAGAAAGAGATAGGCCAGAACTAACGGCGTGATTTTTTTATTGTCTTACTCCGAGATTATCATTGCCTCTCGTTCGTCTTCGGTGACGTGCCTCTTGGGGTGTGTGTGTTGAGATACTTGTCTGGCCCCGAACTTTCTTGCATACGTCTTCCGATTGAACTCGGGCATCGAATAGCACTAACGAAGCGTTCATGTATCACCGCATTATATTGCTATTTGAAATGCTCATTGCTGGCCTAAATTTGTCAGACTCATAATGCGTATGTATGTTTTGCAGCATGAACATTCAGGGGCGTAGTCAAGGGGGGGGGGTGCTCATACCTCCCCTAAATTTTTCGCTTTTGCATGTGTATATATCAGTGTTGCGGAGTTGCCACTCCGGAATTGTAATCACTCCGGAATCATTCCACATTTTCGTCACCCCGGGATGGAATGGGAATGGAATAGGGACAACGTTTGGAGGAATGGAATGGGAATGGAATTAAGCGCCTTTTGCACGGAATGGAATGGGAATGGAATTACGTCTTTATCTCTATTCTCTCTTTATGAAAATTACGAAAATAGAGCATGTTTTCGTCTACGCGCTGTTTTTCAAACTTCAAACATTAGTTAGTCAGAGCCTCGAATTTAACAACAAAGCAGTATTTTCCCTGCGCAATTATCCCTGCGCGTTGGTTCCCATTGGTTCCCAAGCTACTATCCCTCGACCTTGGTCACGTGTTTTGCATACTTTCGCAGTTCTTAATGCATCTGACGACATCAGCTTTGTGGGGCGTTCATTATTACCTCGATAAAACTATCAAGATGTCCTTCCTACGTTGAGGAATTACAGGAATGGAATTGAACTGCCCAGCCATTCCCGGAGTGGGAATGGGCTAAGTTTTTTGATTCCGAAGAATTGAAAGGAATGGAATTGCGGCAAGTTCTAATTCCTCGAAATGGAATGGAGGCGCCCATTCCGCAACACCGGTATATATACACGCACACGTATACAAAACGCACGCACGAACATACAAATAGGATGGTTTAAACCCCCCCCGAAAAAAAACATTTCTGGCTGAGAGAAACTGCCGGACTTACATCAATTAAAGTTTATTCATTCATTCGTATGCTTCTGATGAACATGCACAGAAATCCATACGAATTTCTCAGAAAGGAAGCTTTTTAGCTGACGAAAGGTTCGTCCTGTCGTAAACTTGCGAACAGCGTAGACAAAGACGAAAGGACAGAAAGAACGACAAAGGCCAGCGCTGTGTTCAATGAATACCAATTATCTTTTTCGCATATTCATTTTATTTTTTTTTTTTCACAAATTCTACTGCCACGTGCTTCGTGGCCGATCCCCCGTAGTGGGTTGAGCTATTCTCCTATAGGAACCAACCAACCAACCAGCTAGGCCGTACTCAAACCCTGCTTCCTTCCTGTCGATTCCAGTAGTTCGATTTAAATTATCCATCGCGCTGCCGTGCGCTAGCCTGTTGGTTATCTAAGATGGCAGAGCGACCGTATACCTGATAGGCTTTGATACCGGGTTCCAATCTCGACAGGACAAATTCTTTGTCAGTTAAGGAGCTTTCTTCTTGTTTAAAAAAAATTATTATATCACAGACGGTTAACAACAGTAACAATTCAACGTAACTAGATATAGTACGAATTATTCAGTGATGTCGCGGTAAAATGGTTGGTGCTCCATACGCTAAGAGTCAAAAATTCCAAAATGGCCACCATTTTATGCGGTCGAAACAGTTGGATATGATGAATTTCGCGCAGCACAGTCACAGTGAAATCTGGTGGAGGCACTGCCTTTCTAGAGCCCATTCTAAACTCTGATGGGCCGACTCCTGCAAGTACAGTTGCAAGGTACCTGCTACACCATAAGTCGTCATCATTTTGGGTAGTATAGGGAAGTGGCCACTATGCCATAATTCATCATTTTGCAGAGTTGCGAGGTACCCACTACACGTCTGTAAGGCATTATACGCACTACGCAGCTGCCCAATTTGTTGCTGCTGTGGCTGACGAGGATACTAGTTATGGCTTAGCCCTTTGTAATGAGTGGGAAGCTCTAAACACCCACTCGTTACGGAATTCACTTTATGTTCCGCCAGGCGCTATATTGCTCTTCTGCCACACAATATTACATAGGTTAACCTTGTGCCTCGCTCGATATGACGCCTGTATACGGTCTTTTGTCGAAAACATTTTAAGCACCGGCGTGACCCTGTGGTAGAGTTCTCGACTGCCACGAGGAGTGTCTGGGTCCCAATCACGCTCGAACCCTGTTCTCTCTTTCTCTTTTTTTTTTCTCACTGTGCACGACGGCTGCGACAGACGCCAGCGGCGGCGGCGGCGGCGGCGGAGAACGACGGCACTAAAACTGGCTTTGTTGTGAGCTCGTAACAGCTTTAACTGTAAAAAAAAAGTGTAATAGGCTGAGTGGGTTCCAGAGAAAACCTGTGGAAGTACACTTTTCCTTGAGCACATCGTGGCAAGCATAATAACACAATATAAAAATGACAGACGAGTTACAGTCAGCGGCACAATGCAAGCTTTTCGCCGTTACACTCTTCTGTCGCATTGTGCTTTCCTGTCCTTCTTGCCCAGTATCACACTTAGTGTGTCGCAATCGTTCATACCGCTGGAGTGCATAGAACAATCTATTTCGTCCGAAAAAAATGGAACGTCAATGTCCGAAGAAATGGAACGTCAACATCTTCTTATACCACTTCACCGAACTGTGAACTGTGTTCATTTGTCAAAAGTTGTTTCAAAGAAAGGTGTTTATAGATTCATTTACTGATATTTATTTATACTTACTTCAGCCTTGTTGGATTATAGCAAGAGTGGACAAGAAGTGGACACGTACAAGTACCGCATGATAAAGCATAGGGCTTTGTATCCAAGAATAATACAAAAAAGTATATGTACAAAGCCAGGAAAAAAAAACTTTTTGTGAAAACGCCGCAGGAATAACATGCCTAGTCTTTCAATTCTTATACTTTGCTAAATGCTTTCAAGAATGTTGAGAAGTACAGTGACCGAATAAAACCGAGTAATAAATTGCATTAGCGCGCGAAATAAGAAACATTTTCAATAAGTCAGTGCGCGGGTAGAAAGGTGCGAGGTTTAGAGCGCGGTCGCATTGAATAAAAGAATAGTAGGCACTAGTTATTTTTGTTCCAGAGGTCGCGTGATGAATTAAAGAATAATCACGGCAATTCTTGCGGGCCATTCTTTAACCGCACTAAAGCTGTGGTTAGTTTAAGAGGGGGCGCGGTGTCTTAAAGCTCGCACAAGTCTTTTGTTCTGTCGAGCGGGTAGTCTCTTGACTTTGAAGCAAGTAGAATACGTATAGCTGGTGGCGCTGTCACCTTGTTCCACACTCATGAAGTGTACACTGACACGCAGCATTGGCCGGCAATCACAGCTATAGTGTCTGCACTGAGAGTTTTCCATGAACGGCAAAATTGATTGATTGATTGATTGATTGATTGATTGATTGATTGATTGATTGATTGATTGATTGATTGATTGATTGATTGATTGATTGATTGATTGATTGATTGATTGATTGATTGTAACAATAAACCGCACTACTCATATGTCAGGTGGGAATCTGAACTGTTGCTTTTATTTGCCTACAGGGTACGCTGCACCACCTAAGCATCATATCAGAGGAATAGGTGCGTGATACGAAGGATGAACGCAGGACCAGACATGCAGCATTGCACGAAAAGTCTGATCGCAAGCTTACAACGGTAGCAGTAAAATGTCATAAATAGGTATCGCACTCAATAAGCATGTGTGCATGCTACACTAGGAAGAACAAAACTAACCCCCGTATTCTCAAACGGACCTTCACTCAACGCTTCTCCTCGACTTCGCCAAGTCGAGGTTGAAGCGCCTTCCTTCACTCAAGGCGCCGCCGTGTTTCTTGAACTCTCATCAGCATTTCCTGCATTATGGGACTCCTTGCAAATGATCCTTCGACTCGAGAACACTAGCCACGGTGGTCTTGCGGTTATGGTGCTTGTCACAAGAGAGCGCGTCAATAAAGCGCGCGCGCGGCCACTTTCAAACGGCAGCTGGATAGCACGACGCCAGCCGCTCGCCCAAGAAGCGCGAACAACGAAAAAACAAAGGACGCCGGCGCGGCGCTCCCCCCTCACTCGAGCCAGACGCAGGCAACCAGATCAAACGCCCGGCAAAGCCTAGAACCATCTCGAGGGAAAGCATGACGCGACGCCGAGCGACGCCGCCGCGAGTAGAACCGGCGAGAGAAATCTCGCACTTTCCCTAGCTTTGGCTGTGCTGCACGCCGGAGAACACTCCCGACGCTTCTAGAACCCGGGGGAAAGGAAATAAAAGCGTGCACCGGAGTCAGGGAGTCAGTCGGTCAGGAGATGGTGAAGTTATGCTGAGTGTGGCTCCGTCAGCCAAAGAGGACGCGTTTATGATGTTGTGCGGTCAGTCGATCGTCGAACTGGAAGAATCGAATGATGACGCCGTGTGAGCAGTGACAAGTTACGACGACGGAGGAACACAACGACGATCAGCGCTGGAATTGCGTGAGTGTTTCCAGGAAGAGAAGCATTCAAGTACCGTCCAAGAATTGTGCACTGGATACGCAGTTGAATATTCAGGACTTTGACTGTTCTTGAATAGTTGTAATGAATGAGATTGCATTTGTAGCGTGTGATCTGTTTGTTTCGTTGCCGTGGTGTTGACACCATCTGAGTGATATTGTGAAGTCGTAACTGGTACCAGCCCGATTGCCATACCCATTAACGGGATCAGTGACAGTGCTTGACTGTAGACCCGAAGGTCGCGGAATCGAATCCCGGCCGCGTTGGAAGTGAAATGCTAGAGGTCCGTGTATTTAGATTTCGGTGCACGTTAAAGAACCCCAGGTGGTCGAAATCTCCGGAACCCTCCACTACGGCGTCCCTCATAATCATATCTTGGTTTTGGGACGTAAGACCCCAAACATTATTAATCGACTCGAGTGAAGCACGTGGGTCGAAAAGGGCGTCTGATAACGAGAATATTTAAATGTGGTCAGTAAAGGGCTGTTTCTGCACGATAAATACGTGTTTTTTCCTAATTAATCTTCCTTGTCAGCCGACAGTATCATGAAATACGCGTCTTTCGATCTACGGCGTAGCTTCTGTAAGCTTTGAGCAAGTGAAGCCCCCGCTTCTAATCTGTCGACAAACGCACTGCGGCTGCTGAGAGAGCAGCTGCCACCGCTTAGTCTGCTGCTGGTCATTTCCCAGTGCTTAATTGCTTTCATTTCGCATAGGTCTGTTGATCACGATCTATAATGACGGTAGCGTCTGCGTGTGCACTGTTTTTGACCCAACACAAAAAAATTAAGACGAATTCAATGGGCCGCTTTCTGTGAGAGTTTATCGACGTTTACACCATTGACAAGGATACGGGCAGTAATAAACAGTCTTTCTGGGAAGATCCGCTCACACAGGCCATTCGAAGCACTCGCTTTGAAACAAGGGAAAGATTTGCAAACCCTTGCAGAGGATTTCGCAGACGCGTACACAACTGGCAGATCAGCAGGAGCGGCGATTCCTCTGTCACCTCATGGACTCCACACGATTGATACGCCATTCACCTTTCGAGAGCTGGATATGGCACTTAGCAAATTAAGAAGACGCTGTGCAGTGGGTCCCGATTTGATCAGCAACCAGATGCTGACAAATCTGCCATATGAGCGAAAAAGGGCCCTTTTGGACATATTTATTCATGTCTGGAGCACGGGATAGATCCCAATTGTTTGGAAGACAGCATGGGTGGTGCCAGTCCTTAAGCCCGGAAAGGATCCTGCGAGCCTCGCATCATATCGACCGGTATCACTTACATCATGTGTATCTAAGTTGATGGAAAGATTGATATGTACAAGATTAACTTGGTACCTTGAGCAAGGAAGACGATGGCCATCGTGTATGACGGGATTTCGCCCACGACTGAGTGCCCAGGACAGTGTTTTGGACCTATTAAGCCACATCGAGCACTACCACGTCAGCGGCCTCTCGACACTCGCGGTCTTCATGGACGTTGCCAAGGCTTATGATTGTGTGCTTCAGGCAGGCATCGTCAACGGGCTACAAGCCATGGGTGTGTCGGGAAATGCTCTTCAGTTCGTACAGGAATTTCTCAGAGACCGCTCTGTCCGGGTTAAGCTTGGAAATGTAACGAGCGAAGAGCGACGCGTTTCCCTCGGCGTCCCACAAGGAAGCGTTCTATCTCCCTTGCTTTTTAACGCTGCCATGGCCAGCCTTCCTGACACTCTGCACTTAGCTCTGAAAGCAGTTAAAATATCAATCTACGCCGATGACATCTGCATTTGGATCTCAGGGTACCAGCACAAACGTTTGGCCCGGATAGCACAGGGCGCCATTTCAATCATTGAACGCCACTTGTCGACACTTGGCCTGTCTTTATCAGCGGAAAAATCGACCTTCATGCTCTTCCCGGGAGTGAGACGGAAGTCAACACGTCTGTCGCTGAATATTCGAGGCCACCCAATTCGTTGTGCAACAAGTGTCCGTTTCCTGGGCGTTACCATCGACAACAAGCTACTATGGCGACGTGCGGTTGATGGTATAGTCACTGCATCAGTGCAACGGATCAACGCTCTTCGTCGCATGGCAGGGGTACGTTGGGGCAACAATCCTATGTCCATGCTTAAATTGAACGCTGCGCTCATAACAAGCCGCATTCTTTATCAGCTGTCGCTGATATCACCATCACCAAGCCAGTTCGAACGCTTAGAGGCAGTGCACAGAAAGGGTCTCCGCTTGGCGATGGGAGTTCCTCACGCGGCTTCAAACAAGAAGGTAACCAATGAAGCCGAGTCTCTTCCGCTCCGCCTTTTGGCGTCCCAGGCCTTATTGACGCAGCTGTCAAGACTGGGAGAGTCCTTCGCAGGCACGGCGCTTCTCCGGCGGCTCAGAGCAAGAACTGGCTCACATTTCAACGCGGCGCTGAACACATTTAGATATTTAGGCTTGAAATTGCCTAAACGACGGCCTATGGACCCGCCATGGTCTTTTGTGGATGTTGCATGTAACTACAGCGTACCCAAGCTACCAGCGAAACGCACCATTCCAGCCGTGGAAGCAAAGTTTCTTGTGCTGGACCACTTGAGTACCATGTACCACGGCCACCTACAAGTGTACACCGATGGATCAGTGTGCACACAAACGGATAGCTGCGCAGCGGCTTTCTGCATACCCTGCCTTGGCGTATCATGGTCGGGCCGCCTGGATCGTGTGGTTTCGTCTACAACGGTAGAAAGCGCTGCAATCACCGCGGCTTTGCGAGAATTGCGATCCTTTTCTGCACGAGATGTTGTAGTGCTGACGGACTCCAAGTCGGCGCTACAAAGACTGCATCATGGCCTACCTCAAGAAAAATTCACCAGGCAATCTCTGGCGCTCATTAAACACCTTATTGGCAAGAGCTTTAATATAAAGTTTCAGTGGATACCATCCCACGTTGGCATTGAAGGCAATGAAAAGGCTGATGCCCTTGCATGCGAAGCGCGAACATCTGTTCCAACAGTAAGAACTGCTAAAAACTTACCAGAACAACAAAGATGCGATACGCAATCATTTCAAGGCGATCTACAAGTTTCCACACCAAGCATGTGTAATCACCGGACTTTCTCGTGAACAAGCGACGCTGTTGTACCGCATAAGAACCGGCTCCGCACACACCCCGGCGTGGTCATTCAAGACTGGGCGATACGCTTCCCCGTTTTGTGCCTTCTGCGGTGACATCGGGGACATTGAACATTTTATTTGGCTTTGCCCGCAGTTTGATGTGGAAAGAGCAGCGATGGTCCGCACCTTGCAAAAAGGTTGTCAGAGGCACCGGACATTTGAAGACGTCATTTTTCCTGAAGGGCCCGCGGCAACGAGGAAGAGCGTGCAACGAATTTTGTTGGCTTTCCTGCGAGACACTGGGCTGTTCGGCACTTGGTGACATACCCCTACAATTCAGGAGATGCTCAGGCGGGACAATTGCCGGCCATGCAGGCCAGGCTAACCCCGCCTGCTGCAACATCACCACCACCACCACCACCATGGTGACTAACGAACTACATGAGTGATGACGAAAAGCATAGCCAATCGACCGGTCGATTTGTCACTTTGTTTACTTCCGTGCTGCCGAGATACTCCTCATCATTGATGCAGCAACAGAATGGATAATGCGGGTGAGTGAGCCATTTGTACATGGAATCACATTACACTGGCGTTCAAGAATTGCTTGTCCTAGGTAAAGATTGCTCTCGCTGAGGCAGTTTTTGACTACAGAGGAATGTGCACTTATTGTTTTTCTAATTGTATTTTGTGGCAGCATTAGCGCGGCACTCCGGAAGTGGCTCCACTTCGTTAAATAGAAAATGCGGAAGCCATGGTTGAAAGGTCGAAAAGACAAAAAAATAGCCAGAAAACTTGATAAACTATTCAGAAAGTAGCCAACTTCAGCCAAGAGCAGTATATGTAGGCAAAAGTAGCCACGAGTGTGTAAAAAAAATGGCGTTGTTTCTATTTATATCACTGAATGCAAAAAAAAATGGCGTACGCACCATTCTAATATGGCGTACGCGCCGAAGAAACGCAAACGCTGCGAACCCTATTATAAAACACTCTAATCTATTATGCAACTCTCTAATTATTTTTCGCCGCCACTTCTTTCATGATGACAAAGTCTGAGCAGTTAATGTTCCTGAGTGGCAGGTACCAAATTCTAAGAAATGACACAAACAGTTCGTCGGATATTCGATTTCTGATGTCGATAAGTTCAGAGCGCCCAGGATGCGGAACGCTTTCGATTCTCCTCTTCGCATCCAATTTCAATTTAAAGTCACGGTCAGCAATAGAGGATCTTCAAAACGGGGCCCCGTGCAAAAGATTTCCGCGACTGGACCCAACCACGTATCCAAGTGCCCTTTTCTTTTGTGTAATGCAAGGGTCCATTCAATATTGGGAGCTGGAAACACACCTTAGCCGCCATGTTTTCACAATGCATAGTCGTAGTCCAGGGGCTGCGATCACCAAAGCGTGATAATTTGACACTACTGAAGTATTGGCAGCGCAAACTAACGGGACACAGTATTCCATATTCCACTATTCCAATATTCCAGTATTAGCATATACAAACTAGCCCGCCTTTCAACCCTTCTGCAAGTGATAATTTGGTTCAAATCGAGGGAACAAGATAGTAGCCAAAAAGTAGCCAAGTAGCCAAGACGTTTTTTTCTGCCGCCACCGGCCCAAAAAAGCAGCCAAATTGGCGCAAGGTAGCTAAGCCTGGCAACCCTGGCGGAAGCCACTCCTCGCAGCTGCTTTCAAGGTTATCCCATTGTCACATTAAGGCGAAGGTATGTGATACATTTGGTTGAGCGTTCAGATTGGACTGTAACGCAGATTGACGCAATTGCTTGTCTATTATCCACTATAAATGAAATCTGTGCTCTAACTTCACTTTTTTTTTTAAGAGCAGCCTATGCGGTCGGTTAACCAGGACCTTCATGCAGCGCTCTGTGAATTCGCCACTGCAGAGTGTGCAATAAATACTTGTCCAGTAGTGCTTCCGCTTCATTTAGCAGAAAATGCGGGGTACACTTGCAGCTGCTTCAAGGTTATCTCATTGTCGCATTAGGGAGTAGGTAAGCTATACAGTGGTCTAGCGTTGAAATTAGACTGTAACGCAGCCTTTCTTCTTTCTTTCTTTCTTCGCAGCGTTTCTTGACGTCAACTATGTGCTATGCAAGGTCTTAACCTTCCGAGGACGCATAAGTTAGCAATTAATTACTGCCATCAACGTTTTTTTTGTTTGTTTTTTCGCCCAGTATTCGTCGATATGCCTAACGCGAGAGATTCTAATGAACGTCCCGAATTCCGCCGCCATGCCCACGAAGCCGCCGCATTTCTAGGTTTTGTCCTGCCTTTTCACTTTAGAAGCGCAGGCGTCCTGCACTTAGTGCTAGTGCCCCTTATACTAAAGTTTTGGCATTCATTTGCAGTCTGTGACCCCTGGAAATACCTACTCAGGAGGACATCGCAGTCTGTGCTGTATGGTGAAGCTTTGGCATTCATTAGAACATGTCTGGTTTTTGTTCGCGTCGTGAGACAGGAGCCGTTTGGGACTTTTGCCTCTGTCCTGCCCTGACAACCACTGGGTGGACGTTCTCAACCTGGGAGGAAGTGACGCAAGGGAGCAGAGTAGTTTGCTCTGTTGGTTCAACGAAATAAATAAAGAGGCGCAACGGTCTCGCAGTCATCGCGGTTACTTCTAATAACACGAACACTGTAAATATTTGTGAATATACGCTATTGCTGTAACAATTTCGTGTCTGCCTGTTGGAAGCGCGCCACCTCGCCTCCCTGACAGAGGAATGATGCTGCATTCTCTAGAACACGTTTGATTGTTGTAGAACTGCGTTTCTGCGGAATCGGAGCAGGTGATGTTTGTACGTTACTGTCCGAGCACTAAAACACACAGATAACGCTAATTCAGGTATCGACACTCGGACTCAAGAGAAATTAATTGCAAAGGCTAAATCAATCTTTATTATATGTGGCTGATGATGAACAAAGTAGATTTAAAGGCGGCCACCTCCAGTTAAGTGCGGCCACCGCGGCAGGGATTCAATCCCGCGACCTTCGGGTCAGCACTCGAGCACCATATACCACTAGACAACCGGTAGGTCGAGAACTGTATGTTGTATTCTTGGTTCGTGCTTCTCTCATGGAATCGTCGCCACTCGCTTGTAGTATTTCAGGCAGCATTCCAGTTGCCGGGAACGAAGCAGATGTTGCAAATGAAGCGAGCCCGCACCTGCGTTTTAAGCTTATACGTGCGAGTATAATAACGCTTTCACGCGAAGGACGAATCAAGGGCGAGCAGGGAGCATTTTTACTTCGGCAGGGCAAACATTCTGTTGCTTTGATCCTCTTTATTACAGTATGTAGGCTCTTATTGAGCTCGGTTTATACGCTTTTCGAATTGAATCTGCGAGCTCTGTTGACTATACCGTTGTTTACATTTGCTCAAGCAATAACACTGAACTTGAAGCTTAGACCTACAGAAAGGCAGTGGGTGTGTTACAGTATCTCCCCAATGCTTAGACGCCTTAAAAACGAGACCAAAATAACGTGCGTTCAGCTTTGCGAGATTCGCGCACACACTTCTCCTCAAACGACCAAATTCCTCGCAGGAATTTTTGGTATGAGCATCTCTCAGTTTATGTAGACACGAGCTCGATCCCCTTTAAAGTGGCACTACTGCCTGCGGGAGAGAGAGTTAGAGAGAATTAAAGTTTTTATTCGAGAACTCCGAGAGTGTGTGTGTGCGTGTGTGAATGAGGTGTCTCACATCTCCCCCAGCTGGGCAGCTTTGTCAATGCAGGAATCCGCGAGATTTTATACTGGCACCCTTTCCCGATCCAACAACTTTCGCTGGTCATGCAGGCATATTTTTTTACAGTAATCAGCTTTGGACGCTTATCATCACACACCGAGGATCCAAGCTGACCAGTTAAATTTGGCTTCTTTGTTTGTCATTCTGCTACACCAAAGCGTTGTCGTATCGCTTTTACCGCGTGTACGGGTTGCTCAGCGCTTGCATCAAATTATTTCATGCGTACTGCGAACTGAGATGCCCCAATAAGCGGCGCACGTATCACCAAGAATGACACGCAAAATAAGATGAGACAGCATTCCTCAAGTGTATCTAATAGCGAGGCTACTGTGCGTCAGATTTCGTGCTTACGTGATCCAAAACAAAGAAGAAGCTCAGGAGAAGATATAAGCACGAAGACGTGAAAAATATTAGAACAGGAGGTTTCAGCTGCTGCCTTGAACAAGACAACACGCGACACCCCATGTTCTAGGATTTTTCATCTCTTCATGCTTACATGATATAGCACTTGCCACGCCGGTGGTTGTAAACTCGGGTGACGCTAGAAGCTCTTGAGGATCGGCTTTGAATCGTGATTATAACGGTACCTCGAACTAAGCTCTCGTGATATCTATCCCCGTTGTTCTCATCGTTTCTAACGCGAGTTACAGATTCGGACTAAACCAGTATTGTTCAATCAATGTTAATGTTTAATAACGTCTCGACATATCCGAAATATACACAATGAAGATGTGTTTATGTCCTTGAGCACGTATAGCATGAAGATGCTCAAAAAAATCGAAAAGGGGAGGATGCTGTATATGTGTACTCTTGTGTCTTAACAACGCATTCTTGTGTCTTAAGCACGAGGGGAAAAATCATTCCTCGAAGCATACCGTCGTACTGGTTATTTCCCGAAGACATACCTTGAACTTCTCGATGTCATTAGCGTGACATGCTGCTGAGCTTTTCCCGTATTCGGCCCAACGCCATTTTTTTTTCTCATTCTGTGTTATGCTACACCTAATATTTATAAACAAGGCCAAGCAGAAAACAGCGGAACGCGTTTCGCCCTTTGACGACTCGGCTATGACAAGCAAATATGTAATCGCACGTGACTCGTTCATTTCCAATACACGTAGACACTTTCTGTTTTCGTTTCGTATAATCGTAGCAGGAGTCTACGCCGGGAAACACGAGAGAGGTTGCCTTGAATTACCAACCGCTTGTCCCTTCACGAATTCGCGAGGTAACGCGAATTCGTGAATCGACAAGCGGAATATTTTCCGACATCCCGCGCCAAGTCTCGCGTTTCGCTGTACGTCACGTGTCGTGAACGGTAAAGACACGGCCTCGAACACACGGCGCTCACTCGCTTCGAGTTACGCATGACTTATAGGATCGTTTCGAGATGATCGATTTCGAAAGCAGCCGCTGGTCGGCTGTCCGCAACTTTCGCCTAGGCCGTGGTTAGCATAGACCATGAGCCCCTAGGTGGACTCCGCCATTCTCTTCGCGAGAAAAAATGCGAAGCAGCTGGAAAATGACCCGAGTGCTGTATCCAGGCGAAAACGAGTTCCCGAGAGCCGCTCAAAAATGCGTGGGATGAATGGGACGAATGAATAACGCTGTCGTCGCGCGTGCTCTCGACGTCACGATGAAATAACGCTGTGACACGAGTGAGTTCGGTGAGCTGGAAGGTGCGCAGCGCAGCGCGTTAGCTTCAGTAAATTTGCTTACGCTTTTCTTGTAGTAAATAATATTCATAGTAGTAATAATACTAATATTTGTTGGGATCTTACGTCCGATAACCACGACACGATGATGACTTTGATGAGGGACGCCGTAGTGGAGGGCTCCGGAAATTTTGACCCCCTGGGGTTCTTTAACGTGCACCTAAATGTAAGCACACGAGCCTGTAGCATTCTGCCACCGTCGAAATGCGGCAGCCGCGGCCGGGACTCGATCCCGCGACCTTCGGGTCAGAAATCGAGCGCCATAACCACTATAACAGCGCGGTGGGTTGTTTTTCTTTGCAGTCGAAGCACTTTGACATCATCGAGGCTGAGGCTTTTTATTCTTTCTTTTTCTCCTACGTTTTTTTTTTCTTCTTTTTTTTCACACAGTGAATTTCTGGCTCTGGTGTATACCGGCTGCGTCTGCTGGTAGACGTTTAAGATGAGGCATCGTAAATTGAAGCAACGTCTTCCACAAGCTTTGACCGTGTTCCGACTCAATATTAAGGGAGGAGATCCTCCATAGAAGGAAACAGCGCAGATACACGAGACAAGAGAGACTGACAGGACTTGGCGCTGTCCTTGTCTTATACTAATAACGGAGATCCAGCGGACTCTCTCTTGTCTCGTGTATCTGCGCTGTTCCCTGCTACGAAGCCAAGCCAACATGCTCAACTCTACACCCTTTTAAGGGTGAGGTACGTGCAGCGAAGCGCTCCGAAGTCCCCTGCAATAGAGTTAGCTATCTTCCGAAAGTCATACCGGGTCACATATGTTAGCGGTAAAATCTGGAAGCCCGT
This sequence comes from Rhipicephalus sanguineus, assembly GCF_013339695.2. Taxonomy (NCBI): domain Eukaryota; kingdom Metazoa; phylum Arthropoda; class Arachnida; order Ixodida; family Ixodidae; genus Rhipicephalus; species Rhipicephalus sanguineus. The sequence continues at coordinate 64,698,451 of NC_051179.1, forward strand.
GCCGTCAGGTAAACCGGCCTGGTGTTATTGGAAAATCTACGGCATAGTATTCCAAATTGTCTGCAATTCATTTCCATTAGGCGAAACCAATTCACAGCCGACAGCGAGGTACACTAAAGGTAATGTTAAATCAATTTAATGAACAATCAACTAGCATAAAGGACTAGCGCAATGTTACACCGCTCAAAAAAAAAGAAAGAAATATGTGGCAGCTACGCGCTAGTGCTGCGAAGTCTGAGGAAACATCGGAGTTGATGACGTTCCCCTCCTCGCTTCCCTCCTCCTCAGCCTCACTTCCCTTTCCCACCCACTTGTTATGCTATACTGTACAAAGCTATGCTATGCTTTCTTTCTCTCTCTATCTGTTTCTATCTCTTTCTTTGTCTCTCTCCCTATTTCTTTCTCTTTCTTTCGTTGCCTCTCATACCTGCGTTTCTCTCTCGCCCTCTCTCTCTGCTTCTCTTTCATTCTCTTCCTCTCTTTCTCTTTCTCGTACTCTCGCCCATAGCGACTCAAACATATGGCGGTTCTTTTTCCGTTGCGAAGCGAGGCACAGCTGTGCCAAGTGGTTGATAGACAATGCGCAGTGGCGCCATAGCCAGGCGCAGTTTCTGGTATGCGCGATACGGCACAAACTCCGGCTTAAACAGGTGCGCTGTTTAAAAAAACTCACACGGTCCCTTATGCATTCACCTAAAACGACCTGTCATGGTTATCTTACAATAAAGTTGTTTCCATCCGTCCATTCATTATCTTATCGTGCACCTCATGTCACGCAAAAACCGCTTTTTTTTTTTTCACGCAACCGCTGTAAAGTCCAAGACAACCACGAGAGGGTGGCGTGGTTCCAGGCTTTCTTTTTCTTTTCTTTTTTGCTTTCTTCGCTTTTTTTTTTTTTTTTTGTACGACACGCCGGCTTTTTGCCACGTGACCCTTCTCATGCGTTGTTTATAAAGCTTTTGCCTTAAAATACCGGCAGCTGGAAGATTTGTTCAAAGCAGGAAGGCAAGAATGAACACGCCTGGCGAACGATAGCTTTAAATCTTTAAATAGGAGCGATATTGCATTGTCTGCGCAGTAAGAATTGTCCAATATTATTTTCTCGGGGACACATTTTTGTTCCTTGTCGGTAGCATTCGGCCTCTTCGCAAAGGTCGGACAAGAATGTTCAGTTTATTCATTTTCTGTGGCGCCATCGCATCTCTGTCAGACAAACACGCAAACAAACAAAATAGAACCGCGTATTACTTTTAACGACTTGCAATGCAGATTATTCGGTGTGACTTTTCTCTTTCGATGTTTAAAACGCGTTAGCTCTATTCATTTGCAATTAGTTTGTACGCTTTTTTTTTAAAGTGTACCGCAAGTTAGCACTAGGATTACCATTTCGTGTTTCAGCAGACCTTTGATGTTCTGTGCGCAACGTTCCTTGCGCGTTCTTGCTTGACTCCTCGCGTGTCTCGCAGATGTCGTCATTTTCACGTGTCAGATACCGCGACATAGCAAAGCCCGCTTTCAAAAGCCCCGCACACCTGGTTGCAAAAACAAATTGAAGGCGATCCTAATCATTTACTTGGGAGTCTGGTAGCGGAACTCGTACGTCGGCGTTCGTGTGGCCTGTGTATTTTTTGAGTTAGCTTTATGTTTCGTCCCACTGCCGAAGGGGGTCTCAGAGGCCATGCAGAAAGAATCGTGTGGTTGAGACCTGTACCGCCAGGGGCCGCAACGGTCGCAGCTGCTCGCAAGAAAACCGTCTGCTTCTGGTGAGGGAGATGGCTGCAGGAGCTCCTCGAGAGGGCGGGTTGTGATTCATTATTGCGGCCAGCCTTCTCGAGCTGAGTATACAATGAGTCTGAGCCCTTCTGTCGTTGAGGTCGTTAAGGGGCACAAACTGGCATATACATACCAGGCTGGCGGGCTGGTCTGCTAGTAGTGTTGCGGCCCCCTGGGTCCCAATCTAGCCCCCCGTCCAGCCTGGCTCCCCCATTCCTACTCCCATTTATTACCAATAAAGTTCATTCCTCCTCCTCCTCCGTCTGCTCATTCAAGGGTCTGATTCAATTAATTTTCATTAATTATGCTTAGTTTCTACAGCGCGACTGGACGCGGACGGAGAAGGAACACGCAAACACACACACAGCGCTGACTGCAACTTTTTGCTATTTCCTAACGATCGAGCTAGGCTTTCGAGATTATATCTTTTGCACAACTTTACTGCGTCATTTCGAAGTTTCCTCAGCGACACGTCGTCATGCGGCAAGTGTCCAAGGAAGTTCCCGAAGCCGAGTTTGACAGGAGCATATCTGAAGGCGTGGATGTACTGTGTCGCTCCCGTCCTTCAGGTGAAAAACTTTCGTTGGCCAGTACTGTTAGGTACATGAAGGATAATTTTCTGTCTTTGTTATCCGCGGACAAAGAAGGTGGCTTCGCGGTGATGCCCAAGTCCGTGTACTTGACAAAAGCCTCGGAGTCTGTATCCGCCGTGTTCAATGCGCATGACGACGTGTCGCTGAGGAAACTTCGAAATGACGCAGTAAAGTTGTGCAAAAGATATAATCTCGAAAGCCTAGCTCGATCGTTAGGAAATAGCAAAAAGTTGCAGTCAGCGCTGTGTGTGTGTTTGCGTGTTCCTTCTCCGTCCGCGTCCAGTCGCGCTGTAGAAACTAAGCATGAACAACCAACTAGCCCGCCAACGCACTTTAGTCAATTTCATTAATTATGCTGACAGTTAACTGGCCCTCCTCTTACGTATCATATGCATTCAACATAACTCTGGACCTGAACCAGGACCGTCGATTTCGTACCAGTTTTATTTTTTAAAGCACTTTTTTTTCTGAATATTCGGAAAACCGGAAGTAAGTGCCCGACCGGAAGCGCCTGGAAGAGAAACAAGAGCGCCACTCGGTGTTCGTGCCACTAAAAAACACACTGTGGCCTGCGTGATCCCATATCTGTCAGAACAAATGAGCCGGCTTCCCGGTTTCAAAAGGTTGAGAGAACGCACGCGACTGTCATATAGATGCGTGCTAGGTGTACAGGGTTGACCAGATATAATGTGAACGCCTCATTAGTGTTCAAACCGGTAAAACTAGAACGTTTCTTCTACTTCACGAGTGCAATGCCCGTTATAGAACGTCTAATCTTGGTGTCGAGAAACACAGTAATGATTTTCCGAATCATGTATTAAACATCAGCTTCAATGAGGTCTGGAATACTAATGAGGTGTTCAGCTTAAATGTGAATGACTCTTTACATACCTGAAACTCGTTGCATTCGTGTGTGCGCCTATAAATAAAGCACAAAGAACGACATCGTGGTACCAGCAATGTGACGAGGCTCCCAATGCTTCATTTGAATCCAATGTGCCTCTTGTATTTGATTTCTCGGGAAGCGAGGCAGCTGCTGCGACGGAGGTGTGTAGTCAAAATGATGCTCCAGCCTTAACACCGACAGCGTTCTTGCTACGGGACGTCTCAGGTCGAATCACTAATTACAGCGACGACACGACAGTATAGTATAGTCGTGTAGGCTTTCACCGGCACTAAGGCAAACATCAACGCGTCGCCATTGAACATCGGAAGCGCAAGCAATCAGACCTCTTAAATTGCGATGCCGTCGCTGTCTGCGTGCACGCCCTCGACAAGCCTAAAGAACCCACGTTTAACTATTTTGTAAAGGCATCGCGAGCCCGCGTCTGCCTTTCACAAGCCTCTACAGAATATGGGATTTGACAGACCGAATACTTGGTTATTTATTTGTCAGAATTAGTGCCACCGTGTATACCCACGTCTCCAGTGACTGCCTCAGGACGTCACGTCGCCATTCGTGAATGACATCGTCATACAAATTCATCGACATGGCAAATATACGGTCAACGAAACCTTTCATTTATCTATGTTTTTCTGCGACGCTGCAAGCCTCTTTACTACATTAAAGAAGTCAAAGTTCGTGAACGTGCTATCTTGTAGTCAAGAAAGGACATATAGCGCTTGTGCCCCTGCGTGTGCGAGTATGTGCGCGTCTGGGTGCCTGTGCTAATGTGCGAGTTTTCGTGTTTGCTTGCATGCGCGTATCAATTAAGACAACGAAAGGAAATGCTCGTTAATTAGCCATTTTTATTCTTATTTAGGTATATTACAAGAAGAAAGTTACATGTGAAGGGGCTCTTGTTACGTCCTTAAGGACAACTTAGGTTTTTCATCAATGATGTCACCGAATAGTATTCCGCCATGGTAGAGAAAGGCACCTACGACATGCGCTTGCATAACCTTCGGTTCAAAATTAACAAGGCCAATTTGTAACCTTCACACATAATCAAGGACGAAAAGAAACGAAGCAATTCTTTTTGATTGTGACAATTTCTCTTTATGCTATACAGACAAGAAAGCCAGCTTTTCCATTTTCAATAATAATAGACTCTTGTCGGCATATCAAGGGCTGTTTGCCCCTTTACGTTTATAAACCTGATAATAAGCAGCAAGCACCGTGAGTTTGACTCCAGTAAACCCGACTTCTTCGCATTTCTAATCGCATTTGTTCAAACGAATTTCACTTCTCTGCATTCTAAAGATATTTGCTGTTCGAAAAACGACAGCTATTAAAGCTTCCAATGCCTGGCATCTTACCAATTAACTAATTAATTTCCCAAGTACATATTGTGCTAGCGACCGACGGTCTTCCTTTAATTATGAGGAAAAGAAAAAAAAGCAATGTTCACTCTCGGTCCGCTCGGCCAGCTAACTTGAGCTCCAGGAGGACGAGAAAGACCACGAAGTCGTCACCGTCCACTGTCAGACGTCTCCAGCGCCGTGTTGATCCCGGAACACCTCCTTGAGCTCTCGCAACCTCGCAGAGACGTCAGCCGCCATGGCGGCCGGCGAGAGGCCGCCGCTGTCCTTGATGATAAAGCACTTGGGCAGCTGCTGGATGATCACGGACAGACCCAGGTAGGAGGCCGAATACGCCCGCGAGTCCACGCCGCAGCGCGTGCGGAGCCGCGAGATGGTCTGCTTGAGAAGGGTGGTCATCTTGGCCCACAGCAAGCACAGCACGGCTTCGAACGCCTCCGTCTCCAGGTTGACCCTCAGTGAGGTGACGCACGCCATGACGGTCCGCAAAAGACCGTCCACGTCCGCTTCTTGGGCCATGGTGCTCTGCGCCCGAAGCACCTTCTCGATCCGGGGTTCAACACCGGGCAGCAGCCGGTGCACGATGACGTCCAGAAGCCTGTCCTTGGAGGCACCGACAACGGCCAGGGCGTTGTGAACTTTGATGTCGACGTCCGCAAATCGCGACAACCCGTGGCGGGATCCGACGTACGTGTCAACGATCTTGGAGCGTATCTGCTGAACGTACGCGGCGATACCCATCAAGTCGTTGACGGCGACGCAGAGCCTGGCCGGTACAGTGCAGCCACTGCCGCTGACGGCGTCTTGGCCACCACCGACGTCGTCCTGAAGCTTCCGCTCGATGGCGGCCGCATAAACGGCGACCCACTGCTGCACGCACTCGACGAAGGCGAAGCTGCACGCGTGCTCGGGCCACTCGAGCAGAACCCAGATGCTGACGACGCTGGCGTTGATGGCGTCGGCTGTCTCGACGAAAGAGGAACTGTACTTGACGTTGGCGTTCATGGGCACTAGATCATCAGCGGCCACGAATTCGAGTACGATGTCGCTGGCCCGCGACGCGAAATTAAACCAGCGCTCGACGATCCTCGGTCCAAACCACTCGCGGAATTTCTCCACCTTTAGGACGTCTGGCTCGACTTTCTGCATAGGGATTTCTTCCAGAAACGTCTTGATCACCAGGAACGCTTCGATCGAACTCAGCGTCTTCTCTTCCTCCTCACCGGGCAAAGACGCGATGACGTCCTCAACCTGCCGAGTTACCCAGGGCTTCAGGGAGGTAAAGAGGAAGTCGTCGAGTTGGTGCATGACGATGTTCGTGTACGTCTCGTTCCAGGACTGCTGGAATAGCCGGTTGGCTTTTTGTTGGTGTAAGCGAATCTTTTCGAGCGTGCCTGCGACGACTGACAGCGTAGCGTTTTCGTCCCACGATTCTGCGAGCTGCTCGTACCATTCTCTCTCGTTCTCTTGAAGAGCTGCCCGAGCCGACTCCACGATGGGCAGAGAGCTCATGCTTTCCATTAGCGCGCACACCGACAGTGCACCGGAGAGGTCTGTGACGTGCAGCTCAAACTCCAGGTAATATTGGTTATGTAGGTTCGCTAGTTGAGCGTTTATGTGTTCTGCAAGGCCCTGAATAAGTTGGTCAAGAGCGTCGCTGACGAAGCGATGCCTCGTGTTACCCAGTTCGAGTTGAAGTTCTTTAAGGAGCAAGTACATCACCACGAAACTGATTTGGGTGTTAACTTTCATCCTGTGCTCGGTGACCGCCTGCAGGTAGCAGCAGTGGGCCTCCACGTCCTGCATGTTGTTCTGCATGGCGTGCTGCCGGAGCAGCGTGAGCCCGCGTCGTCCCACGCAATCCGACCACTTGGTCCACCGCGCCACGCTGTCCTCGGCGGTGTTCTCGACGTTGTGCTCGAGGAAGACGAAGCTCAGGGCGTAGTGTTCGCGTATCCTCTCCAGCACGCTGATGTCGGCGGTCGCCACGGTGTGGAACGTGACCGAAACCTGTACTTTGGTGTCGACGTTCCGTCCCGAAGCATCCTTGAGGGCGTACCACTCCTCGACGCCAACGCACGGTATCTCCTGTATCGGCTTTTCCAGCCGGCCCACCAGCTTTAGTGCCGACTCGGCCTTGAAGTAATGGTTGAAGAGCTCCCTGAGGGACTCAATCAGCGTGCTCAGTGAACCGGGACGGACGAGCATTCTGAAGGCGTCCCAGGCGTTGCGTGGCTCCTTGGCGAGCACTTCCAGGACAAGGCGGCTCGTCGAAGGTTCGCGCACATCGACGGACATCTCGACGCTGGACTCGGGAAGCCACTTCCGCTTGGATACCTCCGAGGTCTTGCCGTCACTTTCGTCGGCCCACAAGCGGCAGTGGGCGTACCTCCTGTGACCGACGTCGAAGAGGCCCTCGGCGTCCAGGAGCTTCACCTGGAAGCGGAAGCGCAGTTCCTCGCCGTCACCGTCGCCGCCGCTCCTGCCGTCCTCGAGCTGTAGCGCGCAGGCAGCGAAGACGCCTTCGCCGAACACTTCCCTCACCAGCTCCATCATCTGTGCCCGCGAGGCGCTGTACGGCCTGATTTGTCTTCCGACGCTCCTCTGGACGGTGCGCAAGCACTGCAGGCACAGGTCGTGCCTGCAGCTGCGCCTGAGCACCTTGCGGAATGGGCTCTTGTCCATCGAGGCCTCGCCGCCGCGCCGGCGCACGTCGACGGCAGACTGCTGCTACTGCTGCTTTCGCCTGCTCCTGTTGTGGCCGCACAGAGACCTGCGTGCGCGAACGAGAGTACAGTTTCAAGGAAGACGACGACAAGATCGAATCATGGTGATTGGCGGCTGGTGTTATTGTGCATCCCACTACGAGAGAAAGGCCTAGAATCTAGTTGATGTAGGTGTGTTGGTAAAAGAAGTACTGATATGAATTTTTGTGAATAAACGGAAGACACTAATGAATTATTACGACGCATTAGCTTAAGTATCAGAACTTTATTAACAACCATTTGATGTATATGACAATGAGGATGTGCTATAAATGTCGGAAGTCACTTATTAAGTATTGAGAAGGTTAAAAAGCTTGCATATCATTCTCTTCGTTCTACTTCAAAAAAGGTGGTCGCAAAGGGGGCTTGTTGGTAGATCATTAGAGCACTTGGTTGCAGCGCGAACTCGACACAAGGACAAAAGAATTAAGGCACGAAGAAGAGACACACGCAGGCAGTGCCTGCGTGTGTGTCTTCTTCGTGCCTTAATTCATTTGTCCTTGCGTCAAGTTCGCGCTGCAACCAAGTGCTCAAAAAAGGGAACATGGAATCGCATACGTGACGGCGTTCCTATATGGTGAGTGTCACCAGAAGGCACGAGGACCAGCCCGAGGCAAGGGTCCTAGTCTTGTCTAAAACGTTTGGTTTTGGTTCCTCAACATTATGGCACATACCCATTCTGGAGGACTGGCCCAGACTTCATGATCATTACATTTAGATTATAATTTAAAGAAAGCATATTGATTTAAACAACATAAAATAATAGAGATTATATCACATAAATACTGCAACTGCTGTGCGATTGCTCAATCTAACACATTTGCTTGTTTGCTTGCTTGCTTGCTTGCTTGCTTGCTTGCTTGCTTGCTTGCTTGCTTGCTTGCTTGCTCGGTTAATGGCGCCTACCCACTACAGCGGAATGTCCAAAAAGACGGCGGTTAGCGTAAGGGGAAGATTAGAATAGGAAAGCGCGGAGTGAGAACGTTGGCCTCTATGCTATAAGCTACCACCCAAGGCACCATCTTTCTGTTTCGTGTTCCTTTACTGGTGGCGCATTGTCGAGGATTAGCCAATATTTGGGCGGTGTTAAAAGGAAGTTAAGTTGCTAATGAGTAGGTGTTTTCGCTTTCTTCTTTCCCTGCGCGATTTCAAAACATGCGCGACTATTTACAGTCGCAGCCAGATTTGTTCTGCTTCATTAACGTGATATCAAAGCAACCGAAGAAAAGAAAGCAAACACTAACCTTTGTAAGTACAGAATGAGCATCCAGGAATAAACGAATACCTCGCGGCCATAAAAAAGATTAAGTGCTCGCCATATTCGCATAATAAACAGCAGTAGGTGTTCGTTCTTTTTCTGACATTTCTTTTTACTTACGTCACTCACAAAGCGTACGTATAGTAAAATAAAGCAAATGTTATTTCTCTTTTACCTCGCTTTGATATATTTTAGGTGCCCCAAAACAAGCGCAAAGTATTCGAAATTTTCCAAAGTCGGTCACCACTGTTTTGAGACTATCCGCACGTTGCACAGTAATGACCGCACAGCGACCTCGACTTTTCAACAAAGAACACTTGTTTTTTTTATTTTTTATTTTTTGCCCTGTCGACAGCCCCAATATCTGCTTCTGTAAGCTTTCCATGTGTTCTTTGCACTTTACTTCTATTGTTACACGAGTTAAGGTGCGCACTGTTGCATTTCGGTCCGCAAAGAGCTGCGGCCTAAATGCAGCGAAAAGAACAATCGGCGCCTCCCCGCCGGCGTGTTGCATATTATACGTCTCGCTTACGCATCTACGCAAATTGACGTCCAACTCCACCCGTTAACTTAGATGCTTGCGTCATGTGTTTTTATAAGATTTCCTGTGAGCGTAATATGAAACTGTCACACCTTCGTGGACAGCTATATAATGCGAACACAATTACATCAACCTGCGTCAGACGTACTACACAGCGCTCAAAGAGCATGTACATATGCAGTATAACTCTACGTTCACTGAGATGGTGGCGTTGCCCTGGTGACTTGCTCTGCAGGTAACTGATATGGTAGATGGAGCAAGCGACTGCAAGCAAAAGCACTGCGCGCGCTGTAAATAGAGCTGTCGTGCAACTTTTGAGAGAAATATGCTAATTATCACATAAGTGTAATAAGTACCACATGTCCATTCTTATCATCTACAGACTATACCCTAGTTAATTTGTCTGGGGTTTTTATATAGAACTACGAATATTGTTGAAAAGGCTGGAGGTTGCGTTGGTGGCTGCACTAAACCTAGGGCTGAGGTTTAATAGCTCATGCAGACATGCATGTACAAAAGATAAAAGTATGCTGAACATGATTATTCGATATGTGTTTTATTATCGGCTTGTACAACAGGAAAAGGCTGGCTTTCCAAGACAGGTTGTCGCACTGTATCTCAGTAGGTACTGTCCTTTTCAACTGCTTATTTCGTGTCGTCCTTGAAATGTAACACCTGATATTGACCTTTTCATCAATGGCTATTTCTTTCGTGTTTTCGTGCGATATTGCCTTCCGCAAAGAACAGTTACGCGTTGATTGAACTTTACAAAAACTGAAAACAATCTTGTGCGTTACTTCTCACACACCTGCACTGCTTTCGCTCTTGGCAGGCCTGTGAAGCGAGAAACATTGGCGAGCTGCACCTTGAGCCGGGAATTGACTTGCCTGCTCACACCTTAATGTCTGGCAGAGAGGAAAAAAAAAAGCGGGACACTTCGGAGTTGTCATGGAACAATAGTTTTCAAGAAGCGCTGAACATGCCCTTCAAGTGATGCCCTTCAAAGGGATGCGCTGCAGCAAGTAAAAACCTTGCGTAAACATTTGCCTCGAACTTGCTGGTGATGCGCGACATTAACTCTTCTCGGCGCAGTCATTGAATATAGCATTGCAAGTATTGCGATTTTCAAGCATTGTCATCATGCAAGCATTGAAAAAGTCACTGTGCATGACTACGTTACTTAGTTGAAGGTATGAAACCCCACATCTTGAAGGGGCCGATTAAAGCGAAATCATGCTGAATTGAAAGACGTTTCGGCTCCCACACGTGGCAGTGACAGCAAGGCGAAGTACGCTCATTTTAAGAGCGTGCTATCACGCGCCGAAGGCGCCGCGTGTATATATATCTAGGCCATCTCTATGCCCATATAAAAGACTCGGTTGAATGGAACGTGACAATGCATATCTGCGAAGAGAAGATGCGTGTAATCGATCGGCGACTAGTCGACAACCACTGACCGCTAACCCATCGCCGAGTTGATCGTTCGTTTAAACCCATATATACCCATACATATGATGCGCCCATAATGCTGATGCATAAACACGTAGCTTCTGATGAGAAACTAGACCTTTGTTTTGCTGACTGTCATCGGACCATTGTGCACGGACGGGTTCGGTCACCTTTTTTAGCTATGTGACATCATTACGTCACAATTCAATATAAAAAAAAGAAAAAAACTTCACCTTTACCTAACTGTAGGCCAATGCGAAAAGAAAATTATTATTAAGGGGCGAAGAAGCCTGCGAGTGCATGCACTCTAGAAAATGATACCTCAAACCGATGAAACGGAAAAAAAAACGAAGAAAAGTTTGAAGACATGCCCCGAGGCCTTGGCGGCTGCAATGACAGGCGCGGAAGGCAAGGCGACTAAAAGTTTTGAAAACATCGTTCGAAGAAGGATTGTAGCCAAGAAGGCGCACGAGAGTATCGCCATCGCAGAGTATAGGTCAAGCTCGGAAACGTCACGAAATAGAAATTGGACATAACCTTCAGCCCAGTTGAAGAGCCGATGCATTGCATTCGATCCCAAGTCAACGGTTCGACCATGGAACACACCAGGAGAGAGATGGTCACGATGGCTTTGGCACGCAGTATGTCCCGGCACAAGCTCAAGTTCAGCCACGACAAGGTCGATAAAAACGGCTCATCCAAGCCTGTCTGTCTGTCTCTCTTCTCGACGCTTTATACAAGGAACTCAGCAATTATACTTCGTGCGTTTCAAGAAGCGATACGGATAGCACTTTCCGGAGCTCTCTAATGTTCTAATGTTGAGCTCCCTCACAAAACTAAAGCTCTCTAAGAAAAAAAAAAGAAAAGAAGAGGCGACAATACAATAGTTCACGAAAATATTAAGGTTTTGTGTGAGCAGCAGTATTCGAATAAGGGATGTCCCTGAACCAAGAGCTTCGAAAAATGCACCTGTCTTCGTCAGGTACAGGCCTCCCTCGTCAAACCGTTAGCTCAAGGACAACACTTGTTCGTAACTATAAACCAATTCTTTTTCAAGAAATGGATATATTGAAAGTTCGAACGTTCTGCACACAATATCTTAAAGCGAGAGATAGCGTTCTGAGCAAACACGAGGGGGAAGCGAGGCACGTCGAGGTAGCGCTGCTGGTCTAAATAAGCTACGTGAAGAGCTGCAGGAATCGGTGCGAGGCAACCAGGGGCGAGTTTTCCTGGCCCTCGACGAGAAGGTGCAAGGTGGTGAGCGCGCCGGCGAAGACGACCATGACGGCGGCCAGGCACTGCACCGGGTCCAGGAGGTCGGGGTCAACGAACGCACTCTCCAGAACCATGGCGCACACGATGTTGGCCACGATTCGCACCAGCAGAATCACCCACGTGTGCTCGCGGCGAACCTGTGCACACACATGATAACCTTAGTTCGCCTATCTGTAAACTGAGGTGATTAAGGCGAAAGCGTTGAGATGCCTCATCAAACGCGAAATATTGAGCGGCGTCGACGTCCAACGGCGTCGGCGCCTACACGAGTGACGTAAAAAGATCATGATCACGTGATGACCCTCATCACGAACGTCACAAATCGCCAAAATTTCTGGCCTCATCACGTAACGTCAGATGATGACGTCATCACATGACATCGTCACTTGGTCAAAGGCGGGCCGATCACGGAGGCAGTACAAAACCAGGTGAGGTGCACAGAGCTTGCAACGCATCCGATCCTGGAGGATCATTACATCAACTGAGACTAAAAAGAAGATGATTTTCGCCATCGAGACTTCCTAGGTGAAAGCATAAGGGTCCCTGTGGCTTCTGATGAAGCAGCGCGCAAAAAAAAAAATTCACGCATGCATAAAGAACATGCAAACACAAGCGCTGGACTGCAACCGATGCTTTACTGTCTAAAGACTCGCCTCGTGCAGAGTAATACGCGCGTGCGCTATGGCAGTTTGTGAATGCATGATCAAGACCAGGGGCGTAGCCACGTTAGGGCACACCTGGGCCCGTGCCCCCCCCCCGAAATTTTTTTTGCCAGAGGCAAGACAGAGCAGAAAATGACTCGACCCACATCTGCCTGCGTCGTCCCCACTACAGATCAAGGAAGGGGCCCCCCCCCCCTCAGAAAAAAAGTTTTCTGCCTACGCCCCTGATCAAGACCACAAAAAACTACACAGCTATGACACGTTTTTGTTTAAAAATCCAATGCGTACGTGACGACAGTCTATGTGTGCTTGTATGTGTTTTTGTGCGCTAGTGCATCAATGTCATGGCTCACCAACCATCAGCACACACACACACACACATTATATATATATATATATATAATATATATCTATATATATATATATATATATAAATATGCCAAAACCAGGATACGATCATGAAGAACGTCATAGTAAAGCCATCCATATTTTTCTCTCACCGATGCTGAATTTTTTTTTTCTGGAACATGCGAAAACGGTCAATATTATGCGCACAGGCGCTTCTGTCCACGCGGCGCGGTTAAGGTGTCCGCCGAGAAGCGAAGCGGTGGCAAGGCAAATGAGAAAGCGATGCGAACGGGGCCCCGATTGCGCTATCGCGTTCCACTTGTGCAAGGCGAAGCTCAAGCGTGGTGTAAGCTTTTGGTGCGCTCTTTTTGACAAGGTCGTAATCCATGTGACGGGCCTAAGATGCCTTTTCTTTTCTTTATATTTGTGGCATGTTATCTGAGTCTAGTTTGCGTGCCCTGTCTTACTTTACTAACTATACCAGGAAGTGTTATTCAAAGGCAACGTGCACACCGCACGAAATTTGCTTGACGTGTGATCAAATCGATTACGATGACCCTCGCACATCCAATGCGACAAATTACTTCCCTCTCGGTGGCCTTGCAACGTGTAACACCGAAGCCCCTTGGATGGAAACAGACCAAAGAAGCGTCAAACTAGTTCCATATAAGCAGTGGCCACACTGCCTGTCCTCACGTTCGCATGGAACAATTATCTTTCGCTTTCGTATTCGAGGTGCCTTGTTATTATTCATTAATTAGAAGCGCAATTTGTTACCAGGGCCATAGCCAGAAATATTGTTCGGGGCGGGGCGTAAGGGGGAGGGGTGTTCAGCTATTCTTTACGTATGTTCGTTCGTGCACGTGTTTGTACGTATGCGTGTATATGTACACACGTGCAAAATTGAAAAAAATTTCGGGGGAAGTTGAAAACTCTACTTTAAATTTATTTTAAACTCTGTTTTTTCTTCGCATTTAAGGTTATGTCAGGGCTTCGATGCTTTTATATAGTCTTTGTTGATGCAATTTCCTAAATATTTTACGTACTGCACCACGCACAGGTGCGAAATATAGAAAACTGTGGCCGGCCTGCCACGTGGGTTCGTGGACAGACGTCAATGATTGGCGCTGCTCTTTTCCTTTTCTTTTCTTTTTTTTTTGTAGACTGTGGCCAAATGTCAACATCAATGTAAGCTTCTACCTTAAAGCAAAAAGCTACTCCAGGTTAGAGAGGTAACGACAAATGACGATTATCGTCGAATGCCTACACTGCTAATAGCTCTCGAGAAAGCGTACGCCATACGCCACGCAAATCGTGCACATCTACATACGTCCGCAAGCGCGCTTATACCGTCGCATAAATATTGCCGCGCGTGTATCGAACGCAACACAAACAATGCGGAATGCTCTCTGCCGAAGTGTCGGCCACAACCTCTCAAATCCATCATGTTCCATCACGTCCGTTCTTCAAGCGAACCTTGCCGCCTTGCATCGATGCGAGTGCCTGTACGACAAAGCCATTCGCAGAAACAGAATAGGAGTCGGGGATGTTTCCTAATGGGGCTTTTCTGCAACGGCACAAAAGCGCACCGCAATTGACATCGAGGACTGTAGGGAAGAGCTTCGTCCTTTTCTCTTACCACACTCGGGAATCGCGCGTGTTTGTACTATCTTTCGTCGCTATGGAAACATTCCCGCATAACCAACAACCTGGCGGGGATCATATATAAACGCCCGGCACGGTGCTGACCAAGACCGAGTGCTTCAGAAGCATAGCCTGTGTATCGATGCATTCCTACAAATTTTCGGTGCCTGTGGGCTTATGCTTTTCCTTAATAACGCTCGCCCAAAGCACTTGGCACCCCATGTTGTCAGCCAACCTCAACAATGCGCTGAGAAAGGATTACGCGGTTAACGTGATCGAGAACTGTAAACACCGGCGCTACCCTCTAGATCTAACCAAACGGATCCCTTTCCCTTACGCGGTCTGGAGCCCGTCGGGCATGTACGAACTCCTGCATTTCGTGAACACGATAGAGGGCTACAAGGTTGACGTCGTGGTCACCTGCTGGGAGCCTTCGTTGGGGCACCTGCTCACGAGCGTCCGCAACTACGACAGGCCATTCCTTCACGTGCGCTGGATATTCATAGCAGCCGAGGACGTCACCCCGGACGAGGCTTCGATGTCCAAGACGCTCCACGACGTCGGCTGCCGAGGCATATTTGTAAGCGCCTCTTCGTCTTACGTTGCCCTGGACACGTACGCCAACTGTTCCGACGGTCTCCGCCATTTCACCGGCCCCGACGACCGCGCATTCGAGGACAGGAACCTCCGCGACCTCGCGAGTCTCAGGTACGTTAACGAAAGCAGCGTCCCAACCGTCAAGGACTACAGGAACATGCGGCTCGAGCCTCAAGCGACCATCGTCGAAAGTATCGTTAGAAAGAGCGACGCCGTCCTGACCACGGCGGGCCAGTACGAGAAGTTCGGACGTAGACGCGAGAACTTCCTCTTCACAGGCGCCGTCGGCGCGGTCCAGATGAAGGAAAAGGATTTGGGAAGCTTCGAGATCTACCTGACGGAGAGTATATGGCACGGACTCAGCATCGCCGGCGTGGTGCGCTACGACTCCTTGACCTTTCTCTCTCCGTTGCCGACGGAGATCACTGATCTCACTATCATCGGTCGACCTTTCACGAGAGCCCTCTGGGTGGCCGTCTGGGCCTCCCTGTGCGTGTATCTAATACTCCTAGTGAAGATCACGGCGTCTCGATCCACCTCCAGCGTCGTCAAGTCTCCCGACGTTCTGGAAGAAGCGGTCGAACTTTTCTTCTACCTCTCCTCGGCTCTCGTCAACCATGCCCCCGACGTGCGACTTTCGAGGCGTAGCAGTGCCAGAATTCTCGTGGCCTTCTGGTTCATGTTCGCCCTCATCATCTCCGCCGGCTTCATGGGCATGCTGACGTCGTACACAAACTTCCCGCCCAAGACGCGTCCCATCACGACGCTCGAGCAGCTGTCGGACGCGCTCGAGCGAAAGAGCGTCGACTTTTGCGTCAAGAACAACCGCTACTACCGCGACATCCTGACGTTCCACCTGCGCAGCGCCTCTAGCGTGCTCAAGGAGCACCTCAAGGAGAAGCTGCGTATGGGCGGCTGCATGACCACGCTGTGTTGCCTCGACAAGGTCTCCAGGGGCACGCACGTCTTCGTCACCAACCGGGAGGAGGCTCGCTTCTACACGGGCAAGGACTTCAAGGGCGCCGTGGCGGCCGAGCAAGACTTCTTCCTCGTCCACGTCGTCATGATCGCGCCCAAGTGGTCGCCTTACGCCGCCGCGTTCGCGGTGGTGTCCCAGAGGCTGATGGAAACCGGAGCGTCGATGTGCGCGCTGAAACTCGTGAGACGGCGTAGCGCGGACCGGAGCAAGTTTCGCGACGTGAGCACCCAGTTTAGCGAGAAGTGCGTCTGTCGAGCCCTTAAGCTCAACGACTTGTACGGTCTTCTGGTGGTGTGGGCCTTCGGCCTCACGTTCGCGTTGCTGGCGCTGTGCGGCGAGATCGCCTGGAAGGCTCGTCGTAAGACGACGCAACCTTGCAAGAATGCGCGACCCTTAAGACGGGCGCGCCGCGGAAGAGAAAAACCGTCTCTTGGCGAAGTCCTTAATCCTAATATGTCGCAAGCCGTAGTGGTGTTTGGTTATTCCGTGCCGAATCATCCGGATCATGCCATGCAGCGAAGGCAACGCCGCGTTTTCGTGTCGCTGGAAAAGTGGCGCTCCGTATGTCAGGATCGAGAGGCAAAGTAACTGCCTCCATATAGAAGTTGCGCCAATTACCTTTCAATCACTCGAAAGAGAACATTTAATCGAAGCGGAACGTCCACCTTCAAATCGAGCGATTGATGCTGCCCTCCTCACCGCACTCTCTTTCTTTTATTTGCTGTCTAGACCAACCCCAAAATGCGCTTAAAGAGGCAGCCAGAAAGATATATTTTGTTGATAACTATTACTTTCTTATTATGTACAAGCAGTTTGTTTATGCTACCATGTATGTTTGTATTTGAAGTGCAGGTCGTTTAATACCAGCCGAGACTAAATTTAGTCGCACGTCGCGCCACGCATCCGGCCGCATGCACACTACACAAGTAGCTGCTCGCCGACGGCACTGTTGGCATCTCAAAGTAGCACTCATAAAGGGTCCTATTAGAGAACACGAGTAGATAAGGTCAAAATAAACATTATAATAGCAACCCCCGTGATTGTTTTCCCGTGAGCGTCTCACCTGCCTGGCGAGCGATATGTGAGACACGTAGGACAGGTAGACGACAAACAGCAACTCGGAGACCTCGGGGCCGCTGCGGATGATGTTAAAGGTGCCCGCCAACGATCCGGCGACGAACGAGATCACCATCATGACGCAAGACAGGTGGAACAGCACCACGATCCGCGTTACGCCGGGCATGTTCACCTGCGCATTGTAAAAGCAACATTGTGCTCACGCATTCAGAGTTGATTGATTGATTGATTGATTGATTGATTGATTGATTGATTGATTGATTGATTGATTGATTGATTGATTGAATGATTGATTGATCGAGATCGATCGATCGATCGATTGATTGATTGATTGATTGACTTGATTGATTGATTGATTGATTGATTGATTGATTGATTGATTGATTGATTGATTGATTGATTGATTGATTGATTGATTGATTGATTGAAAGCTCGGTTTATAAGCATTTTTGTTTATAATTACGCCCGGCCAAATAAAACCGCGGCTTATTGAATTAAACCAGCGATGTCATCCTCAGTAGCGGGACACTATAACCACTTCAACACAACAAAAGTCATCCCGTTTTTTGCAATAAATGTTTTTCATCTCTCTCTCTCTCTCAAATAAATCCGACAGCAAGAAAAGATACCATCCAGGCGCGTAGCCATGAATTTTTTTCGGATGGGGGGGGGGGGGGGGGGGCACTTGTTGAAGGCCTTGACTGTTTGAGAAAAACACCTGTTTTCATTATGTATTGTCGGTAAAAGACCGCCCTCCATCAAAATTATTTCGGCGGGGGCGAGGGCCACCAGCCTCCCCCCCTCCATGGCTACGGGCCTGATACCATCACACGTAATTTTTCTTAATGCGTCACTTCGTCTGCTGCTTACGTCTGAGACCCGGGATTTAGAACTAGTGTTCACTTTAAAAAACAACTCATACTACTGTATATCGTTCGCGAAGGCCAATTCCAGCCAATCCTAATGTCGATTCATGGACCGCCGGGGTGGTAGAGCGGTTACGGTGCTCGGTTGCTGCCCCGAAAGGCGCAGGTTCGGCCGCGGCGGTCTCACTTCGATGGAGGCGAAACGCTAAAAGCCCGTGTATATCCTGTGCGTTGTCAGTGCACGTTAAAGAACCACAGGTGGTCAAAATTTCCAGAGCCCTTAACTACGGCGTGCCTCATAATTATGTCGTGGTTCTGACACGTAAAACTTCGGAAATGAACGTTGATGCATGCAACTAGTGGAGGCAGCGCCGGGCAATGACAACTGACTCTTACTAACTAAACTCTTCGTGAATTCGGGCCTTCGTTCAAACTAGCGGCGATTACACGTAAAACGCTCTATTCACAAAATTGTGCTACGTAATGTCATTACACGCACGCTTACCTTGAAAGCGTTTTCCACGCCGACTAGCAGCGTGGACACAACGCCGCACGACCCTCCGATGACCATTTCACGTTGAAGCTTGTTCTGTAAAGCAAGAAGATGACATTCCAGCAGTCATTTACGTTCTCCAATGAAGTGCATAAGCTACAGCCGATTGTTTCTTTTCTTTTTCTTTTTTTTTTTTTTGCACGCACGACGCACTACGAGATCAAACGCTGTTCTCGCGTGTAATAGACTGAGTTCACGGCTAATTTTCTAATATTCTAAAACTAACTTCACGGCGAAATGAAGTAAGACTCTAATCTAAAGCAATCCCTATTTTCTTTCTCGCAATTGCTAATTCTTACTGCCGTCTACTTACGGTTGTCTTGAACACATGCGCAGCAGGAAATCGACGAATGTTGTACTGCTGTGATGGTACAGGTTTGCACGTGCTGTAAACGTGAAGATATCGGTCTATTCACTGACTACGCAAGTAGTATTTCTACACTGTCGTCGATCGCTCTTACAGGCGGAACACCCGACGCCACCCGGCACCATAGGTCGATCATGAGTCCACTCAGATTCTGCAACGACCGCGAGTCTGAGTGAGCCAAGCTGAGTACAATTTTCACGAATCAGCCTATTCGAGAATTTAAGCTATATGGTTAAATCTCATTTGTGCTCATTTACAGTTCTTGCCCGCTTTTGCGGATGTAAGCGTTGAGGAGCATACCCGATAGATACACGAGCTCAACGTACGAGGGATGAAGAGCGGACGAACAAGAGATGTCTCTAGAGATCTAAAGCAAGAGATCGCTTGATCGACCACGGTTGTGCATTTCGTCTCCAGCTACATTCCGCAGTGTTCGCTGTACATAACTGCAAAATATAGTTCAGCAACACATTGAATTACGCTAGCTCATACATTTCTGCCTATTCATCGCCCACTTTCGAATTCGAACTTTTTTCATTGTCTTCCTTATTGCCCCAGTCCAGTAAAATACGGCGTCTTTTTCCCCAAGGGATGGCTGCAAAGGACATGCAACCTTTTGTCTCGCTTAGTGCTGACAGCTGGGCTAGTTAGTTTTGGTTATAGCTGTGTGACATGATACTGGCGAATAAGGACACAGACGAGTATAAGGACACCAAAAACGCCACTTTGTGTCCTTCTACTAGTCCAGAACGCCAAGTGGCGATGCTGGTGTTCTTCTACTCCACGGTGTCCTCATCCGCCAAAATCATGTTACAACCTTATGTCCTCTGATGCCGTAGACGCATTGCTACCAGCCTTTACCAGGTCTCAGGGCTAGATAAGGCTGGCCGTATGCATACCTGGAACCCGAGTATGGGCGGCTTGAGCACCAGCACGATGGCCGTGACGCACGAGGCCAGAACGGGCACCAGCACCCAGTGACAGGGCCTGCGACGCACGGCCACCATGGTGAACCACGTGGTCATGGGCGTGATGGCGGCCACCACGGTGGCCTCGACGACCGACATGAACTGGACGGCCATGTAGCCGAGGATGTAGGCGAGCGTGGTGAGCACGGCGCTCACCCCCAGCCGCTTCTGGGCCGAGGCCGGTCCGAACGGCTGCAGCGTGTCGGACAGTGTGGGCATCACGCTGACCAGAATGCCCGTACCCACGAAGAAGACGCACTCGGCCGAGCTGATGTTGTCGTGGCGCTTGATGGTGATCTTGATGAGCGCCAGCGCGATGCTCGAGATGCACGCGATGATCAGGGCCACGGACAGCGAGGAAGCGCGGCCCTGAAAGGTGTGAGCAGGGCCAACAACCGAAATAGTATAAGTAGGGGTGTGCGAATATTCTAGTTTCGAATTCGAATCGAATAATACCTAATCGAATAATTCGATTCGACTTTCGATTAGCTAGTATTCGAAGTTTCGAATAATTCGAACAGATGAATATCTAAAACGTGGCAAAGGGCAATGGTGCAACTTTGTTAGCGTAAGGTGGCTAAAGCTAACGCTAACGTCGTTACTGTAGGGCTTTCGTCAGACTTTCACCGATATCGTGGTTCAGAAGCGAGTGCATGTTTATTTTAAAGGAGATTATGTCATTTCCGCCCATCATGGCTACTGAAAAGAAGGCCAGGAAACAGACTGGGAGACTGTTGAATTGCTAGCGTCAAAAAATAACCAGCACATTGAGCTCAGAACTCATAGTCAACATGTTCAAATAAACTTCAATGAGCCCTGATCCCAAGAAAGGATGGTCCTTTGAAATACTAGAAAAAGCACAGAGTTGCACTTTATCCAGCTATTGCCAAAATTGCCTTGCGATACCTTCCCAGCCCTGCTGCTGAGGTGCCTTGTGGGCACATGTTTTCAACTGCCGTAAACACCGTAACGTGACGGCGAGAGAAACTTAAGCCAGGTCATGTAGAAGAGCTGGTGTTTCTGCATGACAATCTTGTAGTCCTCCGGTAGCAGTCACTCACCGCATTATGTGCTCGAGGACATCAGATTTAATTTCTTTGTTCTTTTCTTCAATATTCAATAAAATCTGTGGTATTCGATATTCGATTCGATATTCGACATTTCTGACCACTTTTCGGCACTATTCGATTCGAATTCGATTCGAGGTGAAATTTCACTATTCGCACACCCCTAACTATAAGCTTGAATGGTGGCACTTCGATCGGCATTTAAACTCAAGTCGATTATTTGAAGGCACTTTGTCCGTTACCGAACTCAAGTGGACGCTTGTGAGACGTAGAGAAGCAGAGCCGAGGATTTCTTATAGTCACGGTCGGGATGCTACGAGTAGAATGCCTTCACAATGGCAGAAGGATAGGGCACAGCTCAGATTCAGAACATTGCAAACAGAGAAACATCCTTGTGGCGAAGTCACTCAAAGAACTAGTCGACGTTCAGTGTTTTCCTCAACGTCGCACGGAGTGTGTGCACGTCCTCTAAACGTTTTCACTTCATAGACCTGACACTCTAGGAACGCTCTAAAAGCGATGCGCTTGAGATAAGACTATCATATTACTAACAATGCATTATACGGTTCAATAGACCTCAGGAATAGTGCCGGTCCACCGTTTATATACTAGATACTAGTCTTTCGGGCAGTTCGAAAGGGTATTTGTACTGGGCGCCCATTAATAGAAGTTTCAGTCATGCTAGCCAGTAGTTTCAGTCAAGCTAGCACCTTGAATGCTAGAAGGACACTAATGGAAAACTCTTTGCTGAAACGTCTGTGTATTTCATATTGAGGTGTCTACGCGTGTACGTGTCCGTGTATGCCTCGCCATCGGTCCAACCAACGAGCATTCACTCTTGTATATCTAATACCTGCACGGCGTCTGCGTGAAGCAGTCGCAGGTGCTGCAACTCCCCGGAGGTCAGGTGGGCGGGGTCGCTAGTCGGCGCTGCGAACATTGGTGCCGTGGCCACCACGTCTTGTGTCATCTCGGCACTCATCGTCCCTGCAAGACGAGCGCGTATGAGACAGAGACCACACCATAAATTACCGTTGCCTATCA
Organism: Rhipicephalus sanguineus; assembly: GCF_013339695.2. Lineage (NCBI taxonomy): Eukaryota > Metazoa > Arthropoda > Arachnida > Ixodida > Ixodidae > Rhipicephalus > Rhipicephalus sanguineus. The sequence continues at coordinate 64,720,539 of NC_051179.1, forward strand.
GGGCAGCGTATGCGCGGGGAACTTTGACAAACTATATTCCAGCCGTTCTGCTTTGCTTTATTTTGTAATCCCCGCGCGCGCGCGCGCGCTGGACCTGAGAGCAACCATGGATTGAGCTCATCCATGTCAGCACATGATGATAAACAGTGCAAACGCAAAATGACTACCGAACGCCAACAAGAACAGAAAGGACACCCTTTTTTTCAGACCTACAGCAGTATTTTGCTGTCGCTTTCCACTTTATCGATGAGCATCTCAACGAAATTCAACTATTAGAGTAGCCCAGAGTCCAGGAGGTATATGCATCGAAAGCTGCACTCCCGTGAAGCCTGCTTAGCAAGCAGCTAAGAATGAAGAGTTGAGCTTGTTGGTCTGAACCAACAAGCGCAACAAAGAGACGATTAACCTGCATGTTTTCAAGCAGAACATGGGCAGTACAATGCAGGTCAAAATAGTTGATGACAACACAGGTCGCACCCCCCCCCCCATACACACACACCCTTATTCCTCTTCCACTCCTCTAAACGCATAACAACATGTGAATCAGACCTGTCAAAATGGCGTCCATCAGCATACGCCGGCCCCTGATTGCCAACATACACTGTCTGATTGCCACTTATGTTCTTCCCGTATGCACGGACCTGTGCACATCTTTCAGTGAAAGCTTAGGTGAAAAATAAAGATTTCGAGCTTGGTTGCTGCTCTGTACTTGCTCGCATTTCGCAGAGAGCTCGCATTTTATCGTCTATATTTTTAAAGTAAAACTAGGCTAAGTTACCTGCCTAGAGCTAAAAAAAAAAACAACTCGATTTCTTTGTGAAAAAAATCATCGGCTGCAAAGACGGCGCTCGCAGAGGTCGGAGTCACCGCCATGTGGAACCTACTAAAGAGCAACCGCTGCAGATTTTCTTTTTTTTTCACAAACTAACGCAACTTCTCTTTTCTTTTTCTCAAAAACTAGGTAAGTAACCGTGCCGAGGGTTAGATTGAAAGCTATGGACAATAAAATGCGAGCTTTCTGCGAAATTTCAGCCAGAACAAAGGAGCGGAAAGCGCGAAATGATTATTTTGTTTTTCTTTTTCAAGATTTCCAGCTAAATACACATGTTCCTGTACAATTGTTTAAGAGCTTTTCTGTTTGCGATACAAGGCTGAGTATGTACGAACTAATTACAGCGCCACTCGCTGCTTTATTGAACTCTTCTGCCACGTACATAGCGTTTCTCTTCAGCTATTCACTGTGTGACGGTTCAGCTCAAGGCTATGACGTCAAGCAGTGAACCTGCGAAAGCCTGCGCAAACAAATTAGGACAGTCATTGTGCACATAAAGACATGGACGTATTCGTTGCGTTCTCGCTTTCGTCATTCTTATTTTCCTAAAGAGAAAACTCCATTTTACTTATCCGTTACGGCTTGCGTTCATAGAATTTTAGACTTCACGCTGCTCATGTGGTGTTGATCTGATCGAGCTGGTTCAATGTGACCAACGTAGAAGAACAGCTGGAAAAACCAATCAGATAAATATAGATCTACAAACCTAACACAGAAAATAGATTCTATTAAATTTTACTTTTTAGATAACAATAAAAAAGTAAGGATTCACGAAAACAAACAAAAACATAAATTTGTCAAATCGTTGTTCGAACATCAATATATCGACCAATATGCTGCATTTGTAGATACTTTCATATTTAACGCTACACGTATAGGTTAAAACGTTTTTTTTTTTTTTTTCATTAGATACCGCGGTGCGTTGTCATGACCCGCAACGATGACGAAGAAATACTGAAGCATCAAGTGCTCACGTTGCAATCGTTCCAGTATGACAAACTAAAGATAGACTTGAAAACGCAATTGAATATAGGGTCTCCCTTTTATTTATATGGGTTTGTTGCCGATCCTTTCTACCAAAAGAAACTCTCCTCATCGATCACCGGGGTGGGTGCCGAACGAGAGCGTTTCCTATCACTTTCTGCATATTAAACTGTCTTATAAACATCCTCCATGAAAAGCGCTGCATGCGTCTAAATGAGGCTGCATAAAATGTCTAAGAAAGCACGTGCATATTTATGTACACACGACTCAATAGCTGCAGCTAGGGACTTGAACAAACCAATCGCACAACGATATGTCGGCCTCTCTCCGATTCCTCGAGCACACGCAAACCTCGCATTTACATACGTACACACGAGTCGACATGCACACGCTGCGTCTGTAATCGGCAATGTATATCGCGCACATACTTGGCGCGCGAAATGAACGGCTGCCAATGAGGCGCGTCCTCGACCTTGTTTTCGTCGCGTAATCGTGACCCTATGTATACGCAAAAACAAGAGTTGGCGCTTCGCCCGAAGGTATACATCGCAGGCAGCATTATTGTCACGTGCTCAGTTAAAATTCAGATCGCCAATGCGTCCTGCGAAGAAAATGCCTCCGCTAATTAAAAGTAAGCGCTCAATGTCATCCGGGTGGCCGTACATACGCAACCACATTAGGAGTGCGCCGGCAGAACAACTCGATTCGGCAACGGAAATATGCCGTGGAAGTGTCACAACCCCTTGCGATGCTAATGTTGCGTTGATAAATACTCCGAAAGCATTAGTCCACTGCGACAACACGAAGTGAATATGAACACATCAATTTTAGCCGGTTTTGATGGTTGAAAAAAAAAAAAAAACCTAAGCAGGGTATGCAGTAGGTTTGTGGTACGTTACTCGCGCATATATTCAATAAAAGTGGATGAGATTCTGAATGCATGCGAAGTAACACGTTGTCGCGCAATACTCGAGCTCTGTCGTCCGAGCGCCAGTCTTCTTCATTAGTTGCAATCTTCTGAAGAAAATCATTTTTAAGTAGATTTTTTCTTTGCCTGTGGCTCTCCCGCTAAATGGGTACAGAATTCTGAAATGTGCGAACAGTTTTGCGCACGTGCAAGAATGACAAAGTACTTAGCTTGGTCTGTTAGTTTTCATTAATGTTGTGGCTAACAAAGCAAAACGAGTACTTAAAGTTCTACTCCTCGCGCTCAAAGTAGCAAATAGTAACAAAAAGTAACAATTTTCCAGAGCGCTAATGGCGGGTATGTAACTGTAGCCCGCATCCATATCCACTCCTCAGCGATCCGAATTCGTGCCCCGGATGAATTCCTTTGAAACATTCATTTCGTTCAAAGGAAATGAACTTCAACCAGCTCGCCCAACTTAATATCCCGGATGAATGTTTTACGCATACAGTCACTCACTGTATACCTCGCCTTGAAAGTGATCGAAGCAAATATGAGCATTAACGCTACAGCGTAAAATATCCTCATCACTGAGACTTGTTGGTACAGTTACAGTATACAGTAGCATCAGAGTTGCACGTAAGGCGTTACAAGTAATCGATTACTTGTAATCAATTACATTTTCTTGTTTTTTGTAATATAATCGATTACGTTTTCGAAACAGCAACGTCCTGGGTAATTTCTTTACGTTTTCTTGTGATTTATTGCCGGTAAACAATTACTTTTTTTTTTAAGAGCGGAGCTCTTAAAGCTTTTCGTTGCGCCGGGTGGTGCGAACAGAAATGATCATCATTATGAATCGGCACGCGCTCTCTTCATCTGCTTCATCTTCTGCTTCGCTCCCGAAACACGTGCGCCGATTTCTCCGGCGTGGCCTGTAATAACCCTGATGGGCGAGAGGAGAGAACGAGTACAGAGAGAGAGAGAGAGAAAGAAAGAGACAGAAAGAAAGATATGAAGAACGAAAAAATCTTGGCGAAAAGAATTCCTCGTGAGGCCGCGGGATTCGAAACCGCGTACCCACGGCCGAAGACGAGCGTCTTAACCTCTCGGCTATCCAGGCACGCTGACAGAACATAGAATAGCATTGTATAGTATCGTATAGCAATGGGGTAGAAAGAGGAAGCGAGGGTGAGACGGAGAGATGTGAGGTTGAGGAGGAGGGGCGAGAGTAAAGCATAGCACATAAAGAATGAGAAAGAGAGAATCATAAAAAGAAAAAGAAAGAAATGAAGAGAGAGAGACAAAGAGGAAAGAAAGATCGAAAGAGAAGTAATAGAAAGAAAAAAAGAAAGAAATAGAAATAAACTAAGGCAAAGAGAGGCATGGAAGAACCAGAGAAATGAAAGAAAAACAAAGAAACAAAGGAAGAAAGAAAGAGCAAAATAAAGAGAAGCGATGCCGCACTTTATTCAGGCTTGGCACCCCTAGTGATAAGCTGCCTTATGGTGCGATCTTGTACGCATTCCAAATAAACACGGAGGCGTGGCGTTACATCCAGCCGCACGCGAATGGCCCATGTGAACCGCGACAGACGTCACGGCCCTGCATTGACCAATCGCGTGCGGTCACGTGCGGCTGGATGTAATGCCACGCATCCGTGCTTATTTTGGAACGCGTACAAGATCGCACCACAGTGGTGCGATCGTGCCCTGGCACGGTGCCAGCTGTGGGCTCTCCGCCTCACACTCTCTCAGCAATCACGTGATGGCACAGCGGCGCATAGCAACAGTTGCGCGTTGCTCCTTCCAACGCGCGTTGCGCAACCATTGCGGAACGCGGTGGCGGCGTCCATCGGCGGCGTCCGTCCGTTAACGCACAACAGTTGCGCTGATACTTCCAACGCGCGTTGCGCAACTGTTGCGCAATGCAGCGGCGGCGTCCGTCGGCGGAGTCGAATGGCCACAGGCGTTCGCCGAACGCACTTTGGAATTTACAAAGTGTCCTTCACTTTTTTTTCACCTTTTCTTTGGCCTTACCTGCAACGCCCTACCCGAGCGCCAGCCACAGCGAAGCGCCACGCTTCATAGAGGACATGGACATTGGCGTCGAAGCACTGTGCAACCGCGGGCTGGTGCGCAAGGCGTTGCTACGTTATAATACCGCCCTTACCTTTAGCGCATACATTGAGAGTGTTCAGTGTAGCAGCCGACCTCTCAACGAGGAAATGTGGAAGAATGAGCGACGACAACTTTTAAAAACAACTTCACTTGAAAGTTATCAACGTGTAACACTATATCGCAGAAGCCACCCAGCCTTCACGCAAGCCTCCAGCCTTCTCTCTACCATGCAAGCCACAGTAGTTCGTTGTATGAGTAGACTTGCGTTATTGCGTTACGGCAATCAAATTTTGAAGGAAAGTAACGCAAAAGTAATCGATTACATTTCTGTAATTGCTCAGTTACTTTCCTGGGGCCGTAATTGACAACTGTAATCAATTACATTTTAAAGGAAGTAATTGTAATTGTAATCGGTTACTTGTTTTCTGTAACGCCTACAATTAATTTAGCATATTCACGTATACCTACTCTCAATGTCTTGGCCGGCGAATGTCACGACCCGATGGGGAGGCGGTGGCTTCTTGGCGTCGCCTTCAGGAACTGCGCGGACATGAATTACGCTCAATAACGCGTGTTCACATGAGCGCTGGGATTACCTCAATTCATTCATTCATTCATTCATTCATTCATTCATTCATTCATACATTCGTTCGTTCGTTCATTCATTCATTCATTCATGCATATTTAGTGGCGCGAGAGCCACGTCTGGCCAAACAGCGCCAAGTAAGTCATTCTAAGTTAAAAAAAAACTTAAACCCTGGGTTTTTGCGTATGATGGCCACGATTTGATTATGTGGCACGCCGCAGTGGGGAACTACAGATTAATTTTGACCGCCGCCTACGGTTGTTCAATGTGCTACGAGTTTCCCGGGTCGATAACATACAAATAACCACGCCTGGAAGTCCAAGCCAAACGAAATAACGCGACTTGACATTCGCGAAAATTCCCACCGTTTATATTATCACATTCTGCTTGTTTTCAAGATTCCGCGCCCAACTCGATCGTCAACATTTTTTTTTTTTTTTTTGCGTGCTGTAGGCGCGTTCGAAAAACTTCGTATGACGCGCGTAGCAGGTTACTTTTTGCTATTTCTTACTGAAAAAAAAAAGAACATATGCTATCGGCACCATACACAGCGTGCACTTGCTGCATCATTTCGTTATGTTCAGTTGAAGGCCACTGAGCGGTTGGAATGATGTTGATTTGCATCCATCAAGCGAGACATCGACGGTTATTCAAGGACGGAAGCATGCAACTGCTTCAACATTGGTCGGTGAAATCCAGTAATGCGGTTAAAGAAGCCGTGTTATAAGGCCATAAAGAAAGAGCAGTTTATGCTGATTAGGAAGTCGTACGGGTCATACCAAATGCTGGGATGCTGTCCATCTTGAGCAATACAGGAGCAACCGATGAGGTTGGTTGGTTGGTTGGACCTTCGCAACCTGGCGCAACCCACTGTGGGGGATCGGATGAGGTATCAGCTGGAGCCTCTCGCTGGTTCTTCTTCCTCGTCTACTTCAAAGGCGATCGGTGTACTGAAAGCGCGTGCAAGATTCCACGCACTTAACAATAGATATATAAACGAAGATTGTGATCCAACCGCAGACTGCTTCTATCAAAACCATACGCACATATTCTCACGAACAACAAAACCGAACGCATACATGCAGGACACGACGATGGTTCTTTCCGGCAGTTCGACAGAATAACGGCGAAAACGTTGCTCACTAGCAGTAACAGTTCATCTTATTCGTCCCCCTCGGTGGCATAGTTTCCAAATTGCCACATTCACGCCATCAACCACTCTCGTTGTCAATATGGAAAGCGCTTACCCCAGCGTGACTGTGTGCCACGGTTTCAAGGTTCTGCTCTATACTCTATTCTACTACTCCTTCGCCGCTGGCGATTTCGATGAGCGGTGTCCAATGACTGATGAAGGAAAATGCTTTTAGTGTGTTCCATTCTCAAGTGAATTACTGAAAAATATCTTGTTTTTCTCATGTTTAGCTCATCCTCTCTTTTAGCTTTAGCTGACGCCCCTAACCATCGGCGTGCGCAGGGTTTCCTATCAGGGGGGGTGTGGAAGGGGAAGGTTCATCGCAGCGCCCACCCTTACTAAGTCAAAGTATTGGGCAGACTTTGCCTACCCCGCCTGGGCGGCCGCCCCTCATAACTCCCACCCCCACCCCCCGTACTCACGCATATGCTCCTGACACTTGTTCTTCGGATGGGACAGATCTGCGCTCTCTATGAAGAACTGGTGACCCAGCCTCCCTGTTCTATCCAGCCCACTCCATCACGCCAGCAGCCTATGGACGTGCAGCTTGAACTGGACAACCTCAGCAGAAGGCGGAAACCGGCGTGCGAGCTCCACCAGTCAGCCGTGGAGAAAATCCACGACAGGCTGCGGGGTCATCTCCTGGTGTTCACGGACGGGTCGCCTTCCCTTTTACGCCAGCTCCTCTTCATTTGGCAGCCGACCACCTCGCTGCTACAACACCCCAACAGCCCGTGGCGATCCTCCGTGGCTCCTGATCAGCCCTACAAGCGCTGCTGCGGCCAAACCGAGCCGGCATCACCGTGGCACTGCTGCACGCCAGGCTAACCGCCATCAGAGCTAACGGTGTGCGTCTGTCCCTCCACTGGCTTCCCTCGCACGTTGGGATAGCGGGGAACGTGGAGGCATACGCCGCCCCTAAGGCAGCAAGGACACCACGGCGACACCCCAGTCACCACAGCGGTGGCCCTTTCGGACTACCCTGGCGAGAGGGTGGCAAGCAGCAGACCACCGCCACAACTAACGGAGTCCAGCCTGGAGAGGCACTAGCGGTGGCGGAACAACAGCGTCTGCCCTCAGTCAGTCAGTCAATGAACTTTATTTATAAATTGTCCTGAGGAGCTGATTCCCTCAAGAGGGGTGGTCGCCTGCGGGCCGCACCCACGTGGGGACAGGAAGGGCGAGCCCCTCCGCCAAATTACAGGCCATCTGGACAGCCCCGATTTGGACCTCCTGGTCCGAACTGGTGATATCCTGTGGCACGCATGTACTCCACGGGTCACTGCTCTTCACCTGCGTGCTGCAGATGCAACGACGAGGAAGCGCTCTGGCCGCTGAACGATCGATGCAATATGGTGAGCCGCTATCCCCTGCTCGGTCTCCCTGCGACAACAGTGGAGGACTTCCTATTTCGCGCACGGGGCCGAAGATGCCAGTCCGGTGAGCCTTCCTCGAGTTCGCGGCTCCTGCGGACCTTGCCGCCCTATAGACGAACGCCTATGATTCGTGCTCCCGCCTGCACTGATAAGATACTCTCTTGCCATGCTACTCTCTCCTTCTTCCTGTCAAATTTACTTCCTACTTCCATATCCCCAATGGCGCTGAGCCGTGCCCCCACGACCCTTACATTTCTTCCTCTTTCCCGAACCACTCTCTCTGCATTCTTTACGGCCGTTCTTTCACGAAAAATATCTTCTGTCAAGAAGTTTGCAAGTACTGCAAATTATGCCCACTTTACAGTCGCTACGTCAACTACCTACCTGGCATACATGCAGTCAAACTCGCATATGTCGACCTCGCAAAAAAAACTGGAATCCGTTCGTTATATCGTAAAATGCGGTATAAAGGTTTTAATTAAACAATTTACAGTAGTTTCGGTGCGTAGATTGGCTTCACGGCATTTTATTACGGCAATGCAAGAAAGCCGGCTTCGTAACAATATGCGGTGAAATTTTGGTAGTTTTTTTTTTCCTCAGTTTGTAGTTGGGCGTGCGGTTACATGTAGGGGCGGGTACATGGGAGAAAGCACGTGATGGCAAGCGGCAGTTTCTACTCGCTTCGTGCGGTGCCCTCCTAATCGCACCGCTTGCTGTCTCAAATGCATGCGGGAAAGACCCCTTCCGTAAAGAAAAGCAAGTCTCTTGTGAGATAAAGCCAACTTCTTGGGGCGTTTCACGTTCCACGGTGTTCGATATATTAAGGTTTTCGGATATTTTTGTTCGATGTCGCCGTATATTTTTCTGTGCATCGACGTTAAAGCATCGTCGTGTTCGAAAATAGCTCGATATGAAGGATAATTCGATTTATCCGAGTTCGAGATAGTCGGGTATGACTGTACACTCGACACAGCCGATCAAAGTAAACCGCAGAATAAGGAGCGATCGCTGCACCGAATTGCAGCAGAAGATTGATTGATTGATTGACTGATTGATTGATTGATTGATTGATTGATTGATTGATTGATTGATTGATTGATTGATTGATTGATTGATTGATTGATTGATTGATTGATTGATTGAAATAACTTTAATGAGGTCCTGCGGGACGCTCTACACACAAATATCCAGCCATCTCGCTACGATGCCAGCGTCCATCTCTGCTTTGCCGAATTTTCTGCCACACCAAATGCGCTCAAATTTTGCCAAATTGCGTGAACGGGCTAACATGCCATGCACGATTCGAGCTCCAAACTTCGACTGGAATATGGCACTGTGATGTCTGGCCTCATTTTGCAAATACACTGGTCTACTGCGGCGTCAACTTTTGCTGAAACGTAGAGTCATTTTTAAAGCGGAAATACGGGCCCTCCGGGATCGACAATTGCAGGCGCTGTGCTAGCCCTGCATGTCCCTCTCGCCGAATGCTCCATATTGTTTTTCATGCCTTATTGTGTGTGAATGGCGCACGGAGCGTTTGCGGAAGTCTGTTTTCTGTTATTAATTGTGTTTCTCACAATGATTTAATCTCCGGACTTCACTCAGATTGGGCCACGGATCGGACATATTTATAGGACCTTTCGCTGCATTCCTGTACTTCGGCGCCCAGTTGTAAAACGGAATGTCCAAAGAAATGTGATAGCGTTTGTTATAGAACGTAATTTGTGTGCACAAACACCTAGCGCCCACTAGGGAACAGTGGAAGAACTAATGTGTGTGAGAGAGAGAAAAAAAAATCACAGCATATCCACGAAGTGAATGATGAAGAGTTTGGGGCGAAGCTCCTGAAGCAATCACGGTTACACCGTGAAACCTTTATTGGTTTCGCCCTGCAGTAATCTCGCTGCGCACGCTTCGCAGCCGCTTCCCGCTCTCGCAGTCCCGGGTCCGCTTCTCGCTGCGCACGTTTTGCAACCGTAGCACGAGCCCTCGACGTCTCCGGGTCCGCTTCTCGCTGCTCACGTTTCGCAGCGGCCTCCTTGGCGCGCACCATCTCGGGATCCGCCTGACGCCGCACGCGCTTGGCGGCGGCTTCGCGGACGCGCACCGCCTCGAGATCCGCCTGGCGCCGCGCTCGCTTCGCGGCGGCCTCTCGAGCTCGCACGAGCCGCAGCGGCCTTCCGCACCCGGCGCTCCTCGTCGTCCATGGTCCGCCAAGCAGCACGATCCGGCAAGCGCACTCGTACGGCGACGATCCGGGGAATGAGAGATCCCCGCGCAGCCCGCGCAGCAGCCAATCGGAGAGCAGCTGCACCGCCAACGCCATCTAGCGTACCTTCACCCAACCTGCATATTCTACGCATGTCTATGGGACAGCCAACACCACCTAGATAAGTTCAGGCCTCTTCACTGCCGCCGTGACGTCACGCACCTGGCCCGTCGAAGCGCGCGCGCGCGAGCCGCTGCGGCGCGGACGCTTCCCGCGCGGCGGCCACTACAGATGAGTAAAACATTAATTTCTGCATTGCCGCGATATAGGCATAGAATATAAAATTTCTGAACGAACGTTATTTCACATCAAGATGAAATAGTGCTGTTCCGCTCCATCTCGGCGGACGTAACTGCTTCAGATTGCACTTAAAAGAAACGTACACAAGTCCCGGGCACCTGGCAAAATATTTATTACAATGTAAGTACCATGTATCACAAGGAACATACGAACTTCCAGCTTTTAGCAGTCATATTGACATCTATGACTACATTGTGCAACACAAAAACCGAAACTGACAAGATTAAGCAAAAAAAAAAAAACAAGGCGCTAGATTATTCGTTATAATGTTTCAAAATTTATCACAGTGAAAAACTTTTAGCATCTGGTACAGTCATATTCACAGCCGTAATCACATTATGGGGCAAACAGAAAAACACAACTGCTCTTAGAACGAAAGAAACTAGCTACTGGAGTATTTATTACAATGTATAAAGTGTATCACAAGGAACAAACATTTAGCATTTGGAACAGTCATATTCAAAGCCATATTCACATTGTGGGACAAAAAGAAATACGAACCGGCCAGCTTAAAAAAAACTAGCCATTAGTAAAGCTTGCTTCATATTTTAGCTAAGGGGCCACTAGCAAAGTTTACTGTAGCGTTAGCAACTTTCTTTGCTTTGTACAGGCTTTTTCTTTCATGACACTGTCATTCCTGCAAGCGACATAGTTTTTTAGAAGCGTGTTGACAGCTGGTTTTAGAATGTTCTTGAGTACGGTATCTGGATGGTGGCCACTTGCACACATGTCCAACTCCTCGCCGTCGCTTAGTAGGAACTGCATGATGCTCAAGAGGACCATCCTTTGGTTGGCTTCTGCATGAAACCGCTGCTCCTGTTCCTTACTGACAAGGTGCTCTAATACTATCTTAGTGCCAAGAACAACATTAACAACAAAAGGCTGCGGAAACTTCAAGCCGCCTCTGCTCATGCTGTCAATGAGTACGTGCTCACTTTGCTGCAGTTCTCGGTCAGTGATCATGAGCTGTGACTGACAATCCTCACATGGCTGACGTTTAATTGCAGCATGCGCACAATAGCCTGCAATGTATGCCAACGCAGGCACGTCAGTTTGTGATGCCTTCAGGTCGCTTTGGGTGAGTTTGATGGCATACTTTGCTATTAGCATCTCGGCATCAAGCTCCTGTTCCTTAGGTGCCAATGACAGCGGCATGTCTTCAAGCTTTAAAGTGTCCTGCAAGCGAATCTTTGTCTCCGCTTCGAATACTTCTGTGATTGACACATTGTAGTGAGATCCACACATTTGGCGGTACTTCCCGAACCTGGCCTCAAGGCAATCTGTTTGAAACTTCCCCAAAAGGACGTACCTAAAGCCCAGCTCATCAAGGCAATACCGTGACAGCTCAATCAATGAATACGTGCTTAGCCGGAGAGCAAAGTGGGTCTCCTTTGTCAAACCTCCAGCCGTGGTTCCCCTCCGGCTCCACCTGTCAAGCCAGGTAATGAACTGATCAAGGTACTGAACTTGCAAACAAGACATATCCTTCACAGGCTGCTGATAAACATCACGTAGTCTGTGCCCCTTTTCTGGAGTCTTAACATTTACAATGCTCCACCACCTGACAATCAAATCAATAAAGGTGGCCGTTTCCTGCAGTGCAGCCAAATGCAATTTCTGCGCTTCAAGTGACAAAGCTGATGACACAAAGCTGTTAAAAACTTTCAACACCAATTTCACATTTTGACGCTCTAGGTGGCTTGGATAAAGTGCTTTATAGCTCAGACCACAGGCAACCTTTGCAAGCTTGCTTTGTTCACCCTGGTACAGCTTCCTCAAAAAAGTAAACGAAGCTTTTTGGTCCTCACCACTTCCACAGCTTTCAAAAGGAGGATACAAAAACGACTTGTCATCATCCTTCTGATTGAGCCAATTGTTGCGTATACACTTGAGCAAGTGAACAGTGTCCACAACATGAAACAATGACTGCTGCGGGTTGGCAGGATGAGGAAAAACAATCCCTGGCTCATTTTGCTCGCTAAACAGAGACATCATTTTCCTGTTTATGGCATTGTTGTCTGTTACGACCGCAACAACATGCAGACCAGCACTTTCAAGCCTCATGATTAGTGTCTTTAGAACATCATGCAGCTCCGTTGCTGTGATACGAGTTACCGGAAGGATATGAGCAACATCTTTATAAGATGAAAGCAAAGACTGTACCATGAACACGTGCGCTGTCTTTGCTGGTTCCGCACAATGCGCAGCAAACCCTGTTAGGCAGCCACCTTTATATTCAAAAAACTGTTGCAGGTGTATTTCATCAAGCATGACAGTCACATTTTTTTCATGAGGCTTCAGAATGGTTGCTCTGCGCTTAATGTACCTCAGAAAACCTTCTTCGCACTGCTCTTTCGATGGGCTCACATCATGTGCAGCACAAACTCGCTTGATGGTAGTGTCATGCGGCAAGACAAGCTTGTTGCTGTGGCGAAAAAACTTGTAGGCATGTGGAGAAATTGTGTGCAATATACTGCCAAAAACTAAAAGCTCTGCAGAATACCGCACGCCATTGCTCTTCTTTGTCAGCAGCTTGCACTGCTCCTTCAGGAAGATTAGTGCGTCAGCCCTCTCATCATCATGCAGCTCATCATCACAAATGTCATCCAGCAAGGATAAAACAAGCCTAAGCACTCCTCCCACCTTGTCCTCCTGTTGACGGGCCTTCTTTTCACAATATCGCTCCACGCTGTCTAGAAGGTTGTCCAGCACACGGACATCACGGACTTCGTCAGGAATGCACACATCATCCGACACCAACGGAGCGCACTTAAAATACACGGAAACGGACAGATCCTCTGTAACCACCACAGATACAAGCATCTCCGGAGCTTGCAACGCCGGTTCGATGTGGGCGACGATGAGGCACGTCTCGCAGGCTGTTGTACACCAAAACTTCTTATTTGGACGCTCGTTAACCCGAGAAATCAGTTCACCCAGATTACAAACTTTGTACTGTTTTTCTTCTTTTTCAAACGCTGCTTGGGACTCGTGTATGGCTTTCTGGAGTAGCTCATTTTCAGTCCGCTTCCTTTTCAGTTCAGGCTCTTCTCGCGACGTGCGCGAATTCGAGATATACGAAGGGCAGTCTGGAAAAATGGCTGGGAAGGCGTCTGGAGTCAGCCGTGTCAACTTCATAGGAGCTTCAATGGTTCGTCCATCGCAGTCCGTATACGTTGACGTTGTGCGCAGGTGTTCCGACTTGAAGTGACGCTCGCAAACCTGCGCGTGACCGGAACAAAAAAAAAAAAAAACACCAATTAGAATCTCCTGGGATAATTACGAGAAATCTCGTTAATTCTGAAGGGGTACGCTCGATGCAGCTTACCTTGGGGTCCTTCAACAGCCTCACGTCGACGTCGCTCCGTCGCACAGCCCGCTGCCATTCCGCTCTTCGCTTAGCGTCTCTCGGAAAAGAAAACAACCGGACTTTCGGACCATTGTCATAGTTCCCTCGACAGTTGGGTACACAACACCGCCCCATGTCTCAGGATACATTCGTCAACAAAATAAATTCGGCGGAAGCGGTAACTGCAACACGGAACAGCGCGCACGGCGTGGCCGCGTGGTCTCGTTCAACGACAGAGTGAAATAATTGTCACGGCTGCCGCCACCTGTCGGACACTCGGACAACTTACGGCTCTGCCGCAAAGCTACGGGCTACCACGGTGCCACGGTGCTCGCTCTCTCGAGAGAGGTCGCCCTCCTCCTTGCCTGTCAACATGCCCGGACACGCCGAAACGCTGCTGGTACGGCGTGAGCTAGGTGGTGTTGGCGTGAGAGGCTCGGGCAAAGTTGAATGACGTCACACGAAGGCGCGCCGGAGTGAAGAGGCCTGAACTTATCTAGGTGGTGTTGGGACAGCGCCCTCTCGGAAACGAGACGAGAAATGGAGATGACGACACAGAATGCGTACAGCGCCATCTAGTATATCGTCACCCAACTGCAGTTTGCATGCATCTCTATGGGACAGCGCCCTCTATTGTACGATAAGGGAACACTACGGGGTACGCCGGATGGATCGACGATCGACAACCGACCAGATCTCCACTTAAGGAGCTCCGCCCCTAAAAAATTACACCATCTCCTGCTAAAGGGGACCATGAGGCGATGAGAAGCCGGAGCACTTGCAAGATCGCGTTCCGTTGGCGTTCGCTGGGCATGCTACCGACCTCGCATCATGGAACGCGAAGACGAACACTACGCGCGTCGTGTCGTCCCTCTAGCCTGGCCTTTAATTCTCACAGGGCGTGTGGGGAACGTCGACAGGCGCGCGAGAGAGAGGCAGCGCAGGAGAGGAGAGAGAGGGGAGGGGACGCGCATGCGCTGACCCTCAGCGCGGCGCTGCGCAGGAGAGAATTTCGGCATGTCGAGCCCGCATTTCAGAGGAGCCAACCGAGGCAAGCGCTGGACTGAACGCGCGCAGCTCTCTGCCATTTGAAGGAGAGGAGACCAGAGGAGGAGAGTAGTGTATGTGCCGTGAGAGCAGAAGCGAGAACGCAGGGGAAGGGCAAGCGGGTGCTGGTAGAGAAGTTGAGAGAGTAACGCGCAGCTGTTGGAGAGAGGGAAGGAGGAGAGTCGCGCATGCGTAGTGTGAGTGCGGACCACAACGCTGCGTGCGGATGACCACGCCACGTTACATACCCCCGAGCAAGAGATACTTCGCATCTAAAAAACATTTATTTGGTATTTGACATTAGAAGATCGGCGAGTGGGATAGTCCGGGATCTCATTGGCGCAGGCCGCTCTCCTCGCTCGTTTCACGAGGGCCTCTTGGGTCTCCGGTTCCGAGCTGGACAATGAAATGAAAACCCGTGGCGCCATCTATGAAGTGGCGGAAGAAACAGATTCATAGAGTGGGGGAAAATGTGTTACCGATGCCCTCATGCTCCGAAAACAAGTACCTCAACCACGAGGCTACACCACCCACACTTGTAAAACGTGAATATATCTGAACCGTATGAATGTCTTGTATTTCATACCATCGTAGACGCAACATACGAATTCTGGAAGAGCAACTCAGAAACAGCACCGGAAATGTCAAGTGCGCCAGCGGCGCCTTACGACAACAGCAAACAATTTTTGAAATAAGTTTAAAAAACGTCCTAGGGCCTTCATATTTTGATATAAGGCGGCTTATATATTGCCCCTGGAAAAATGTCTTGCACCAATGCATTTGTGTTTAGAAGTGAATCCGATCTTAAGGGGACGGGCGTTACCGTGCTCTTTGTTAGTTGGCTTTCCCACATTGCGTGTTGCAGTGAAGCCCCCTCATAAACTCGGTGGCAGTGTCGTCGTCGCGGTAGACTCTGCACCAGGCCCGTAGCCAGGGGGGGAGGTCCTAGGGGCCTGCCCCCTCCCCCCCCCCCGAAATTTTGGTGAAGTAGGTGTTCTTACCAAAAATAAATAATGTAAATAGGTGTTTTTCTCAAATAGTCAAGGTTTTCAGCAAGTGCCTCCCTCCCCCCTCCCCCCCCCCCCCCCCCCCCGCCCCCCGAAAAAAATTCTTGGCTACGGGCCTGCTCTGCACAGTGCGACATGTCACGTTTGTGCCGTGTGCTCAAAAACTTCGCTGGTCACCCACCTTCACTGAGTGGAATGGATCCTCTTTTTTTTTTTTTTTTTCCCTTAGCAAAACTTAGCGAGCGGTCTTCTGGCTTATGCAGGTATGCTTCTGCAGACCACCTGACACGCAATGAGGGTGATCCTTCCGGGCATCCTCGTGTACGTGTTTCGTCGCAGAACTTCAAAACACTCTGATAACCAAACAGGCGTGCACACACGTGGAAGGAACAAAAAGAGTCCTTTTTCAAGCGCGGAGCTGTTAAAGCTGGCCGTAAGAACTTTGTTGTCCGCAGAAAGCCACAGGTGGGTATCCGCCACAGGAATTATGCTTTCAGGGCTTAAAGGGGTACTGACATCTTTTTTCGAAGGCGAGTTTGCTGTACCATACAAATATCTTGTATTCAAACTCACCTTTCTTTAAGCCTGTACACCCAGAGTTATTTTTGAAAAATTAACCCGCCGTGGTTGCTTTGCACGTATGGTGTCGCGCTGCTAAGCTCGGGGGTGTGGGTTCGATTCCTGGACACGGCATTCGCATTTCGATGGGGGCGAATTGCTTAGATTTACATGCCCCAGCTGGTCTAAATTGCTCCGGAGAACCCCACTACGGCGTCTCTCATCTCCTGGTTTTGGGACGTAAAACACCACAATTACAATTTTTGAAAAAATGTTTCCAAACTGCCAATCTTTTTAGTGCTGGTTGGATTTACACACTAAATAAATATATTCATTCGTAAAAGCTTCAGACGCATTTGTGCATTTCTGGAGACACTTGGCTTCGCTACATTGTGATTGTCCCAGCGACTTCTGTGACTTGTGAGAGTAGTGACGAAACTGACTTTCACACAGGAGGAGGAGGAATAAACTTTTATTGAGACCAGCAATTTGTTTGGCTGGGCCTAGGCCTCCCACGTGGGGACGTCGAGGTCTTGCCTCTCCACCGCCTCGTGGGCCTGCTGGGAAATTTATATATATATATATATATATATATATATATATATATATATATATATATATATCGGGTGTTCAAAGTTAAGCTTTATTGTGGTTTTTTAAAATTCATCACTGGGAAGAACGTGAAAACCACCTTTGTATCCCCAATTAACTAAGATTCAACAATGAACTTTTTAATTAGTGCAGAGAGCGGGCATGTTTGTATTGAAAAGTTGGAGGCAGTCGCGTTTCTACACAGTTCCACTTGGAAGAATTCTTCTAGCACGTCTGTGCTCCGAGATATCCCGCTGCAAAGTTTAAATACGGTTTCCATGATTACGCATGCAAGACGGTGAGGATCGGTGTAATGTTCTTCTTTAATGTGACGAGCAGTCGTTGGTTGCTATCGCCAGCCGGTAGCAAAAGGGTAACCGTTATCATCTTTGCCTATGCTTTCGACCCGTTGTCAGATTAAACGCCGCACGCAACTGCTGCGGCACATCGGGGAGGAGCTTTGCGCCAGTGCTATCTTGCATGTGTAATGTGTAATCATGCAAACAGCAATTAAACTTTGCAGCGGGATGTCTAGGGCCACAGACATGCTAAAGAATTCTTCCCAGTGGAAATATATATATATATATATATATATATATATATATATATATATATATATATATATATATATATATATATATATATAAGAAAGAAGTGTTAATTTCAAGGGCTCGTTTTCTTTGTTATACACAATATTAATTAGAACCAACAGACAATAATGCTAAGGAAAGTATAGGGGATGTTTTTAGTAGTAAATGTAAGGTAAATGTGAAGAAAGAAAAGTGGACGAAAAGATAGCTTGCCGCGGGCAGGGACCGAACCTGCGACCTTCGAATATATATATATATATATATATATATAATATATATATATATATATATATATATATATATATATATATATATATATATATATATATATATATATATTCAGTGGGAAAGTTCAATCGGTCCGGTACGTATAGGAAAACAAGCGGGTACGTACGCACGAGAAAGCAATACTTTTACTTTATGTATAACGTTTCGGCTGTGGCACGGCCTTCGTCAGAGAAAGAAAAATATACAAGGCATATGCCGCTTTGAAGGGCCACTGATATCGCGGTATCAATCAGGATGGTGATCGCAAGAAAAACGCCAGATGCCTCAAAACAAGCCGTAGTGACTATATGTTTTGCCATACGCCACCTCGAGTGGCAAGATAAGTGCTGTAACTCAAAGTACGAACAACGTGCGACGGCTTCTTGTTCGTACTGTTACAGCACTTACCTTCTCACTCGAGATGGCATGTCAAAACATTGTTTTGAGACGTCTGGCGTTTTTCTTGCAATCACCATTGTGATTGATACCGCGATATCAGTGGCCCTTAAAAGCGGCATATGTATATCTTTCATTCTCTGACGAAGGCCGTGCCCAAGGGCGTCCGCAGAACTTTTCGCAGGGGGGTGCATCCGTGTGGGGGGCATCCAGCACTGGCAGCCTTTGTTTCACTCCGTGACATGACCGGCAAGATTAGTCAATAGTGAAACATGCATTATTAAAGTTGACTGGCAATCCGAAAGATCATTTCACAGGGATACGCGGGGCCTGAGTATGCTAATCAAGCTGTGTAGCTTATTGCGACTGCATAGAAAAATATTATCCGAAATTCCGGGGGGGAGGGAGCTATATAAATATATATATATATATATATATATATATATATATATATATATATATATATATATATATATATATATATATATATATATATATATATATATATATACTACCGAGTACAGCAGGTGCGAGCGACTCTTCTCGGCGAAGTGGAGCACATAAAACACGGGAACGAGAGTGAGAGAGAGAGAAATAAAAATAGAAAAAAAGAAAGAAATATAGAGGGAAAGAGAGATAGAAAAAGAGAGAGAAGGAAAGTGATAGAGAGAAAGAGAAAAATAGAGCGAAATAAAGGGAATAAAGACATAAAAAGATAGAAAGACAAAGAAAGAGAGAGAAAGAAGCAGACGCGAAAGAGAGACAGATTGAAAGACATAGAGAGGTAGAAACAGAGAAAGACAGAGAACGAAGCAGAGAGAGAGAGAGAAAAGAGAGAAAGAACATGCACGAAAAATGCATAGAAAGAACGGAGTGCAAGACAGAAAGCGAAATAAAGATAAACAAAAAAGAAGCAGAGAGAGAGCGAAAGAAATGTAAGAAAAAGAAATAAAAATATAAAGAGCGAGACAGAGAAAGAAATAGATAGAGAGAGAAAAATGGAAAGCAACAGGTACAAAAAACGGAGAGGAAGAGAAAGAAAGAAAAAAAAAGAGGAAGAAAGAAATCCATCAAGCTCTGCTCTGCCTTCAGGCTTGGCCACTAGTGCGAAGCTGCCATAATGTTTTTGCACACGCTGAAATTATGACGATTATTCTTTCGTGGCATAAATGCTCTCCAATTACTGTATTTTTTCTTAAAGTGAAGGACATGGTGGTGTAGAGCACAATGATGCATCCTAATGAGCCGTGGGGTTTTTCATTTGCATATTGTGTTAGTTCCACTTGCCTTAGTGTCCATTTTAGTCTGAAAACGTAGAAAGCCTCCTCCCACTTCTACTGCATATTTAAATTTCGCGCGCTTGACACGCCGATCAACGCTTGAGTGTCCACGGTTGCCCCATTGTTTTGCTGCAGACGACACTGTCCCTTTCCATTCACCGCAGCTCGATAAATCTGAGAAACTTTGAGTAAGATAGCTAGGTTTTTAGAGGTTTTCCAACGTTCCCGAATAATGCTTCCCACGGAAAGGTTGCGTCTATGGGTTGCGTAGCATGCGAAAGCGGGTTGCAGACGCTTGTCGCCCCCGAGTGCTGGCAGCGTGGCTGACTGTTTGGTTATTGCCATAATGTTATTGTAGACGCTACTTCCAACAATAGCGCAACGAGAAATAAGAACAAGAATGCGGAATAAAACCGAGTGTTTGGGGGGAAACGGGGCAGCATCCAATTGTTTCATTACATTGAACCACCATCATCATCATGAACGGTGAGGTTGCCCATTTTTGCGCGTTTTGAAGCGAGCGCGGTGCGGTGAGCGTTGGAGCAGTCGCAGCTCGAATGGCAGGCGACGCGACAATAGAGATCGACGACTGTGCAAATGTCGAGTGGTTCCTGGTTGTGTTGACTGCAGCATATCCATACGAACTCCTTTCTTGAGACGCTTGGACCATGCGCTGCTGTTTTCGCGCAAGACATGGCTACAAAGGCTGCTCGATGAGTCTGCGTGTCGTGAGCTACTGAAGTGGCATGCAAGTCGTCCAGTCCGTGTAGCTGCCGGCACTTGAGTGTCGGTGTCATCGGTGTCGTGTCGTGGCTGGGAGCCCACGCCGAAACACAGACACTACCGTTATTCGGCAGCGTCGTACTACCATTGGCTGGCATGCGATGAGGTTGGTCGCGCGCGGGCACATCAAAGAAAGAAGATGTTTACGCGTGGGAAGCATCGGTCCTCTGCGTTAAAACATTTAGGATCTACATCTAAATACAGCACGACTGTGAAGCGAGACGCGGAGACCAGTTCCAACCCCTACCGACGACCGCAGCGCAGCCACATTCGTAGTGATGGGAGCCCTGCCGCGGCCTCCTCCACATCTTGGCAGAACAGAGAACGACAAGCGACCAAGAACGAAGCAGACGAGGCAACGCCGAGCTCACATCTTCTCCCGAAAACTGAGACCCAGAAACAACGCAAGTTGAGGACTAGCCGGCGAATGCTCAAAAAACGTAACTGCAGCTGCTGCGAGTCGACTGTGCCCCATGAACGCCGGCCTAGCACCATTCTGAGTACAAAAGCGCCTAAGGAGGAAGCAGATGCTGTAACGCCGAGTCTCCAGCTGCTTCCGAAGGCTGACAACCAAACAGATGGCAGGCCGAGGACTGGCCGGCGGATATCCAAAAAACGTAACTGCAGCTGCTGCGAGTCGACTATGCACCATGAACGCCTCCCTATCGCCATTCGGAGTACTAAAGCGGCAAATGACGAAGAAGGCGCGGTAACGCCAAGTCCGCAGCTGCTTCTGAAAGCAGACAGCCAGAACGATTGCAAGTCGAGGACTGGCCAGCGAATTCTCAAAAAACGTAACTGCAGCTGCTGCGAGTCGACTATGCACCATGAACGCCTCCCTATCGCCATTCGGAGTACTAAAGCAACAAATGACGAAGAAGGCGCGGTAACGCCAAGTCCGCAGCTGGTTGTGAAAGCAGAGAGCCAGAACTATTGCAAGTCTAGGACTGGCCAGCGAATTCTCAAAAAACGTAACTGCAGCTGCTGCGATGCAACTATGCCCCATGAACGCCGGCCCAGCACCATTCTGAGTACAAAAATGCCTAAGGACGAAGCAGATGCTGTAACGCCAAGTCTTCAGCTGCTTCTGAAGGCTGACAACCAGAAAGATGGAAAGTCGAGGACTGGCCGGCGAATTCTCAAAGGACGTAAATGCAGCTGCTGCGAGTCGACTATGCACCATGAACGCAGGTACAGCGCTGGTCAAAGCACACGAGCGAACAATTTACGCAAAGCTGCAAGCAGCAAAGTTAGGCGCAGGCTGATCCTGGATGATGATCAAGGTGCTGCTGCACATTGCACTCCAGGATTCAGTGATGCATCAACTCATAATGCAGCACCACAACCACAAAGAAAGTGCACTCCTGCCATGGATAGTGAGGACGATGCACCAAACACCCAGTTAAGCATAGAAACATGGCTGATGCGAAGTAAACATAATCGTAATATAAAGACCACTTCAGGACCCCAGAGTGAAGCTGCATGCAAGAGCACCGTCTATACAAAAGGCCGAACACCAATGTTAGCACTTGGAGAGCGTGTAGCCACAGCTCCAGTGAAGACAGCTGGGAAACAAACTCGTGGTAGAGCCAACGCTGCACCAAGAAAACTGGCACAGGCTCGATTGTGCGCTATGAGTGATACCAAAGAAGCTGCCTCATCAGAGGTCTGCATTAGTCAGAACAAAGTCCGGAGCACCAAACAACAAAAGCCATCATACTTAAGCGCTCGGAGGGCACCAAAAGCAGATGCACCAAAACCCAAGCCCACAGCGAGAGCAGGACCAAGCCATTCCCGTGGCTCCAAATCATCAAACAAGGTTTCAAAGCCCACAAAAGTAGTAGACGATGCAAAGGCATTGCAGAAGGTGTCAGTTGGGGCAGTGGCTCGCAGGCGGAAAACGAGACCTGGCACACCGGTGAATGAGACAGCATGCGACGACATGTACGAGTGTAAACGAGTTGCTGGAGGCATACCAAATCATTTCTTCGAAGAGGAACGCTGGGAACGGCTTTCCGACATTGTGATGCCAATTACAAGCACACCGCCACCCAATTCCCCACATCTCAGCCCCAGGAGAGCTCAGTTCTCGTCGTACCACGACCTGGACAGCGCGCCATCTGCAGTGTCCCGAAAAAATGCAATGGCAATCATGCGCAGCATGCGCAAGCGCGGCGCTGAGGCTGGCACCTTACTGTGCTCAACGCCAAAAAACGTGAAACACCGTAATGTGAAGAAAGCACTGAAGGGCCTTCGTAAGCTGGAAGAAATATTAAAGCAAGACAGGATGAGGGAAAGCTGTCGAGATTTTAGTGAGCAGAGTGATGATGCAGAGGACGAAATGTGCCTTGAAGAAGAGCCTTTGGGATGATAGCTGAGAGACACAAGTCTTTATTTATTGTATTTATTGACTGAGCCCATGCGAGAAAAGGGCATGCTCCGAGGTGAGGGCTTTTGTGTAAATTACTTTAAATGCGTTACAATGCCAACAGCAGTGTTTAAATCTCTTTTGTTTATTTATATCTTTATATATTGATCTCTGTACAGCGTGATTACACTGTCGCCTACTTAGTTGATCATTTATATGGTGTAAGATAGTTTGTGCGATGGTGTAAGACTGTTTGCACCCAGCTTAGCGCTGTTCAGAGTTGTGTGTCCAACAACTTGTGCTAATGAACTTGCCAGAGTGAGTTCTACAGGCTGTGCGACAATGTGATAAATGTGTGCGTAGGCAACAAAATGATCATTTGGCGTGCTCTCCAACTGGTGAAAAGAAAAAAAGGAGGGAGTGAGGCAGCAGAAGTGCAATATATACACAATTGGATTAACGCAAATTGGCACGCACATTCAGACTAGGTCTTCTGCGGTTTTGCTTTTGACGAGACATCTTGTCAGAATTTCTTTTTTTATTTTGCTACAGACATTTTGCGAGCTGTAAAGCAATTATTTTAATAAACGGAATAATGAATATCGCGGTCAGTGGCATACGTGTCTGCCTTTCTGTGTTGTGTCATTTTTGTCCTACTGGTATATTTTACGCTGTATATTGATTCAATCTGATTATGGATGATTGCAATATTAATTGGCTGTGTGTCTGGCATGAAAAGCTACAATGGACAGGCAATTGCCCGTCTTCCAGCTCTCGCACCCAAGCCTTACACACAGTTCTAATCAACATACCAAGATTACGGAAGAATATAATGCAATCTCATGGCTTTTTATCCATTCCTGTTTGGTATTCATGTGAAAAAACTCACCGACGATTGCAATACTGCCTAATGCGAATTCTGAGCGCAGCTTTGTGTTGGGGCAAGGCCAACTGTGTTTGAAGTTTTGGCTGTCCACAAGGTATCGACTACACCATAAATCATAATTTTTGCGAAGTAGGACAGCACTCGTTACACCATTATTCGTCTTTCTGCGGATAAGCGAGGTACCCGCTACACATCTGTAAGGTATTATGTGCACTTTGTTGATGCTGCATGTGGGTGACGATGATGAAGAATTATGGCTGAGCACTTTGCAGTAGGTGGGAAACTTTAAACCACACACTCATTACGCAATTAGCATTGTGTGATGACTGGTTGTTATTTTACTCTCCTGCCACGCTGCATTACACAGGTTAACGCGATTCTGCCCAACATGATGCCTGTATAGGGTCTTTTTGCAATGAGTTTCAAGCACCAGCGTGGCTCTGTGGTCGAATACTCGACTGCCATGCAGAGGGACAGGGTTCAAATTCCATTCGATCCTGGGTATTTTTTTCTCACTTTATTTTTTCATGGTCTATCGGTTATGCCACCGATGGCAACGGTGACGGCGACACCGCTCAACGCAGGAACGGGTGCCTGAGAGCTGCACTCATTAAGGTATCTAGCTTACCAGGGCATCCAAATCGTGAATTAGATAGCTTGGACCTCAGTTTACCGCACCTCACTGCCCCCTATGGCATTGGGACGCATGCAGAACCTGAACAGAACAACCGTCCTCGTCACTTCTGGGTGAAAGCAAGCTGAAGCACAAACGGTGCAGGGATTTGGGAATCGGTTATAGGCTCTGCTGCTTACTCAAGACCCCGAACGGCTACATTTGTTGAACAATGCTTGGGTAGTGGCAGTGAGCCATGGCTACCTGGACTGGAGGGGCCACCCATCTTCGGACTGAAGCCGAAGAAGCCTGGTCAATCAATAAGATATTTTTTCTCGCTTCACCTGAACCTAGACATTTCGACAAAATTGCCCATCTGGTTTGGTCATCAGGATGTTGGAACGCTTCCAAGCAAAAGATGGGCTTGAAACCAAATTGGTTTCAGGAGCAAGTGATAAAAGAGGTGATGGTGAGCTACATTTAATCGTACTACTATATAAAAAGAAGAGCTGGAGGGAGAGATTGCTGTACTGCAAAGCTTTGCTTTACCTTAAATCGTGGAGTGAGGCAAAAATGGCAGACATGAGGAAGGGTAGCCGAGAGTTGACAGTTCGTTCCTGGCCAGCTTGTTCTTTTTTCTTGCTGTTTGTAACCCATGAATGTACCTCAAAGGCAGGTTTTCTTTGGAGTGGTTGCAGTTGTTTTTAGTGTTTTCAATGTACCGTGACTCCAATAACTCATTTTAATTTCACCCCTTGACCCACAATCTGGAGATGCACATCTTAAGGTTCAGAAAAGGGCTGTGCTGTCAAAAATATGTTCACAATCTTTTTGTGTTACCTCTTTCTTTTAGGAAAGAAGACTTTTAAGAGCTTGTTTTTCTTTGTTAGACAAAGAAAAATGAGCTCTTAAAAGTCTTCTTTCCTTCATTCATAGCGAGTGTCTCGTTCTGGCAGACTTGATGCCTTCAGGTAGTATGCGAGGGATTATTAATCAGCTGCCAGCTCGTAAAATGATCACGTGCTAAATGACGCCAACAGGCAGAAAAAAAGAGTGTTCC
Organism: Rhipicephalus sanguineus; assembly: GCF_013339695.2. NCBI lineage: Eukaryota > Metazoa > Arthropoda > Arachnida > Ixodida > Ixodidae > Rhipicephalus > Rhipicephalus sanguineus. The sequence goes on from NC_051179.1 coordinate 64,745,900, forward strand.
ATACTTGCCGCCATGGCTACGATTGGCGCTGGCTGACACTCGTAGGTTTAAATGCACATATATACCCCATAAAGTTGGCAGGAGGATGACCGCCACAGTAGCTCAGTGGTAGAGCATCGGAGACGTTATTCGAAGGTCGCAGGTTCAGTCCTTGCTGGCGGCAAGTTATCCTTTCGTCCATTTTACTTTCTTCACATTTATATCCTAATTACTAGAAATAACATCCTCTATACTTTCCTCAGCATTATTGTCTGTTAGTTCTCAATAATACTCTTTCTTTTAGGCATTTTGTTTCTACAGTGTAGCACAGTTGGAAGAATTGAGTCTGTAGATAATCCATTGAGAAAGAAAGAGAGAAAACCATAAACATGTGTTGGACATAAACATAGTGCGAAATATACGTAGAAGTACAGAGCTGAGATATAGCGAAGTTCTTGAAAAGGCTTCAAGTATATTGTGGAAGAGTTGCACCAAATACAGTGAAGTACCATATTTACAAAGTCATTTAGGTACCTCGGCATTTTTATTTTTTCAAACAATGTAGCACAGTTGGAAGAATTAAGTCTGTAGATAATCCATTGAGAAAGAAAGAGACAGACAGACAATGAACTTTATTGTATCCCGTGGAGTTACTGACAGGACCTCCTAATGGGAGGCCATTGTAACCGCTGGCCACGCCCACGTAGAGGACGGAACGCCTTGACGCTCCGCCCTTTCCTGGACCCTCTGGATAGCCTGGCTCAGAAAGAGAGAAAAACTTTTATTGGTAGAAGGATGAGTGATCTTCCTTGCAGGGTGGAGCCCTTAGTTTGGGGCCCCATTGGCTCGCACCGCTCCACATGCCTGCTGAATCAGCTGACACTGCTCATATGGCTCTGAGATGGTCAGCGCAGTCTCACAGCAGGATTGTGATGGTGAAGGAATATGATGGTAGCCTGGTGCGTCTGAACATTCCCAGGTGAGGATGTCGGAACGAAATGTTTTTAGTTTTAGTTTTAGTTTCATTCACTGAAAGAAGTTTCCGTGGCGTTTCTCTTCCGGAACAAAAAAAAAAATTCCACAACGGTTCATTACAGTTTTTATTTGTATGCAAAAATGTTTAATTAAAGTAACGATAAAAACATAGTAGTTAATTTTCACATAAGTGAATTACGAGTTCTCTGAGCATGCTGAATGCTTTGTATCAAGGGAGAGAGCATGATCTCAGAAACAGCCTGCCATCGAGTGATAAGCGAGACCACCGTTCTGACACAACAAACAGGCTAGCGCCAAGAATGCCCTCTCCGCACTGGCCTGTATGATTGGCAGATCAAGGTGCACTTGCGTTAATATAAACAGTCCCGGTTTCCACTCCTATCGTTTTTTACAAAATTTTCGACAGATCTTTACTTTGGAATCCCTTCCTGAGATATGCACGAGACGTCCCCTGAGATATGCATTAATGCTCACATTGCATGACCTTGGTTGTTCCGGATTGCCAACTTTCCCCTTGAACCAAAAACTGATATAAAAGTATTTCAGTTTCACTCTGAAACAAAATAAGAGAACATTTCAGTTATGTTCTCGTTCCGGTCAAAAATATTATTTCCTTTTTCGTTGCGTTCGGACACACTGTCCCAGGTTCAGTGATACACTGTGGGCTAAGCTCCACAGCAGGAGCAATATATGAGGGATATTGTGTAGGGTGGAAGAGGTGAAGGATGAAAAGACAGAGGAATTAATTAGTCTGTAGCTGCCGCCACACAACATTATCCTCTCGTTTGCGGGATTTGTGGTGGTGGGAAGTACCTCCGGCTTCATCTGAGTTGCCTCTCTCTTAGTGCATTGTTCTTGGTCTTTTGCTGGGAATGAGCGTGTCTCCCCTGTGTTAGAAGTATCAGTGAAACCAACAGCTGAACGTACAAGAAAGTTGCATTAAAAGGTCGCACACAAACCAGTCAATACATTGACCATCCTTAAACCCAAGGACAATGCAGCCGTGGCAATGGATGGCTGTCCCCTAAGCGTGCTGCACATTCTATGTATAGGTCTCATAAAAGTTTTGTAGGATTCGTTTCATTCATGGCCCTTTGTTAAGATTGCCTAGCAGGGGCGGCGCCAGGATTTTTTTACTGGGGGGACACCCACGACAAGTGGGTTCCTTCAGGGGGGCAGAGAGGCTGGGAAAATATGCATTGTATTTTGACTATGCTTGCTCTTGGGGGGGCAAAAGGGGGGCAGGCGGAAATTTTGGGGGGGCTGGAGCCCCCCCAAACCCCCCACTGGCGCCGCCCCTGTTGCCTAGGTGATGCAATTTCATGTTACTTCATTTCTGTCCTTTTTTTTCTTTCATGTTTGATTACATATTTTTGCATTATTGCCGAATTTTCTTTTTCTTTTGTTGTTCTGTTTACCTATTCTTTTAAACTTCATAATCTGACTTTTCTCAAGCCATTCTTGAGTGGCTTTTCCTTTCATTTTTTATCACAAGTAATGTGGTGAACCAATAATCGATCAATCCATTATCTAGAGCAGGAGCTCATTTCAATCATGTTGCGATGCTAACATCTCTTGATTTCAGTAAATTCTTTGTCTCGCTTTACATTCAAACCAAGCTGCTGGTTCCGATTGCTATCAATATATGCCACAACCCGTAATTTCAGTTTCACCATACATGGCCTTTGTAATACAGTGAATGCTTAAACACTGCAACAACGCGTTTTTGCACTCTACCTTGGCACGACTCATTTCATGAAGGTTTGTGTTTTCCAAATTATTTATTGCAATGACAGCAATGTTGTTTCGGACAAGACAGAGAATCTTGAAGAGGCACAACAGCTCAAATTTTCGTAAATGTACCAAATGCTGTCCAGCGTCACAATTCCTCACTATAAGTGTTCGTGCCAAGTGGCGGGCAAAGGAACAAGTCTACCAAACCAAGCTGCAAACATTGTCAGATATTGAGGTGCAAAAACAAGCCTTCACACCAGTGTATACTCAACACTAGCAAATTGCAGATGATGTGCTGAGAGTCTGAATGAGACCATTAAAGTGACACAAAACAGACATAGCTTAAAATAACTCCACAAAGTCCCCATATTGCCATGCTGAGAGCACAGACAGAAGAAGAGGAAAATTAAGTGTGCTTATTGTTTAATTATTGTGAGCTCCATTTGTTAAACAAATGGAGCTCAATTAATGAAAAGTGTGTTGTGCTGACATCTAAGCTGCTTCAGAAACTCTCTCCTCTTCAGTACGTGCTGTAGCATAGCAATATTTTTATTCACAAGTTTCATATATTAGAAAATTCTGACTAGTCATACGGTAGCATCCTTGATACACTCAAATGAAGCTTCCATTGTGAAAAGCTCCACAAATCAATTCCTTTTTAATTGTAATATTAGATGACATTTAGCTCGAATTACACTCTCCTGTTGTAGTTGTGGAGCGATACTTTCAGTGCGACATGGTGGTGCAAAGCTGCGACATATTGTTCAGTATTTTTTGCGCAGCTACGGCAACATGTTCCATCATTTGCTCAGCGTCGAGAACACATGGGCACACGTACAGTACACAGCATCCTATAGCACAGCACGCATGAACCGTAAACATGTGATGGACATATATGTAGAAGTACAGAGCTCAGATATAGTGAAGTTGCTTCAGGTATAATGCGAAAGAGTTGCACCAGATATGGCGAAGTACCATATCTACAAATTTTCTTGTTATACCTCGTGTGGTGCTTCAAGTTGCGTACATATTCAGATTTGTTATTTCACTAACGTCTTGCACATGGCTGCAGAAGGCTTTTGCTATACTGTAAAACATTATGCAAAATGTCGCTCATAATACTTCCATATTCCTTAGAAAAACCGCTTTTATAACTTCCACCATTCCCTCAATCATTTCCATCATCATTTGTGAGAATCTTTGCCATTCATTACATTGAGATAAGTTATTGATATAACCTATTAGCAAAGCCTTGCACATGTGTTTCATTGTGTTCCTGTAGTTAGGCTACAGACAAATAGCACCCCAATGAAGTTCAATTTAATACAACTGTAATATAATACGGTCCATTCGTATTTCTATGCGCACGTATGCACATACGAAGCAGGAAATTTTCTGGTGGGAGAGGGCATATGAGGGGGAGTGGGGCTGTTTTGGCTTTGGCTACGCCCATGACACGAACAATGTTTGGTCAGGACTTAGGAGGCTGTGGTTTGGTTTATTGGTGCTTTCCGCTCATGGCATTCCGGCCAGTATCTCTTGTACTCTTTTCATTCTGAGGATGGCTGGCCCACTAACCGAAACGTTACTAACGACAGACATTTCATGCGTGCGTCGCTCTGCATCGTGCGTCGGTTGCACCGAACCCATCGAGTCTGAAACCATTGGCGCGCAACCTGCCGCAACTCTATGGCTCTATGGCGCTGCCCAATGGTCCAATCTCGGAGTCCACGGCTCCATGGCAGGCGCGCGGGCGTTCTAGGGACAACTAGGGACAGCGCTGGTGCTGCTAGGGATCATTTCAAAATCGTCGAAGAGTTTGCCCCATTTGCCCACTGTATCAACTCTATGATTTGCCATAGGTTACGGTGATTTACAAGGCTCAACGCGTTCACACAGCATTGTCAAAACCTAAACCACCCCTTCCGCGGAGAACTATATGCCGAGGACGTGTACCGCGTTTTGTGATGTTTTAGATTGCCCCAATGGGCCTGGTAGAGCTCGGGAAACTCAGAGTGAACTTGGAGTCTGTGCCTACCATCTCCTGCCGCGCTTGGAACCACGACGTTCACTGTGGCTCACCGCAGTGCCATTTCGAAGCGAGCGAACAAAACAACGGAGAGTGTGCTCGCTGCATTTTCGTCGAGAGGATTACACATGCGACCCTGTCTTGTTCAGGTCGCTCGGTGTCGACTTAAGACCTTCGCTTAACTTGGACGCTGTCCCTTCGTTGCTGGGATATGATCGGCAAGCATTGTTTCAAACGGCCGAGGTTTGTGGACGGAGTGCGTGAATGCGCTGCGGTTACCGGCGGGAAAATGGGACGTTTTGAAAACCTCCTTGGTTTTCCATGGCGTACGCGCTCCTGTCGAGTGTTTCTTTTGCAGCCCCCCCCCCCCCAATCACGTAAATGGGAAGAGGGGGAGGGGGGGCTCAAAGTCTGCATGCCCCGTACTTCCACTAAGTGGGAACTGTTGCGTCAGAATAGCGTACACAAAGCTTTGCGTTGGCTTTTCGCGCAACTGCGCATGCGTCGTACGCTAACCGCTTGCGGGCTCCCGTTAAGTGACGGAAATAGCGGGCCGCAAACGCTAACGCTAACTTAGCGTACGCTATTCTAAAACTGCCTATTTTGTGTACGCAACGCTTTGCGTTAGCTTTTCGCGCAACTGCGCATGCGTGATATGCTAACCGCTTGTTGCCTCCCGATAAGCGTCGGAAATAGCGGGCCGCTAACGCGAACTTAGCGTACGCTATTCTAAAACTGCCATGCAGGTTTTTGACAACGGTGGCCGAGGGCCCCTGATGTTGGACTTTTTTCGTTCATTTTGAAACACGTTCTTTGGACTCTACCAAAGTCTCAGTGCATCTATGTTTGTCTCAATGCATCTCTTCGCTTGCTTTTCGGAACGTCATTCACAAAAATTAAGTTTTGTGACATGTCGCCTATTATCCAGTGGTGCGCAGTTTGACGAATCTCTGTTCACCGATATTATGGCGTCGATTGTGCCTGCGTACCTTTCAACGCCCGATTTATGCGCTGTACAACGTTTTCAGGTTTCGGGCACTGACAGCTGCCACAAACAGAAATATGCAGACCTTCTGGAGAGTCAGCACGAGTCATCACGCATTCACGATATGGCAACTCAAGCTAATGTGTTCACAAGGACCATAGGTGAGTGCGTACATGGATGTGCCAGCATGGGGATTAGGGGATGCAGGAAGGCATTCCCATCGCCAGTTACCAAACCATGAAGCTCTGAGGGCGGCGGCAAATTCAGGGGGAAAAGAAAATATTTAGTCACCCCTGTACGCAAATTCAGCCCCGCTTCGTCTTTCTTATTTAAGTTCAAGAAATCTCTAAAGTTGGTACTTTATACTGTTCTCAAAATGGCAGTTGATTAGAATAACAGAGAGCTGAGCTAGTTGGTAGGTATTTGTGTCACAAAACTGGGCGTGCAAACATGGACGTAAGAGAAAAGTCAGGATGACACAAATACCGGCGTTTTGGTTGTCTTGACTTGTCTCTTGTGTTTATGTTTGCATTAAAATGACAGTAGATATCGCCCAACCAGAGCAATATAAGAATTAGCAGATAAAACACTAACGGTGTAAACAAGTGAACAGAAAGACGAAACCAGCACCTGTCTGCCCACTTGCTTCCATCCTGACGCTGCTGGAAATTCTTATCATGCACTTAACACAGAAACAAACAGCCCAAATTTCGGCTTGTCAACAGAGGTGTATTTTGCTTAATGTGCAAAGTTTATAATTACTCATTGCCAGTATGCATGGGGTATAGGCTTTGATTGTGTATGGTCGAAGTCATGATCACGTATGAAAAGCAGTGTCGTGCCCCATTGACAGGAGTGCTTTCAACTGGCATTAATCTGATAACTGTTGATAAAGCTTGCAGTCCTCACGCAATATTTATATCCTAATGACAAGATAGCCGTCCATGGCTGGAGATGACTACCCTTGAATGCCATATGAAATAAATGTCACTTTTGTGCTGGTGATACCAACATAATGTCACTGTGAAACACCATGTATGTTTATACGACTGATTCTTGTGTGCACGCTTCATCAGTACTATATCTGACCTGCCAGCCATTAATACCAACAAATCACGCCTCTTCCGCAACAAGATGGTGGCGCACCAGCAATGGACTTTTTTGCCAGCAAAGAATCGCGCAAGTTTCGGTTTGTCAGTTCAATCGCATTATGTGTGCTTCATTTGTTGTCACATTGTCTTACTTGCTTTACAGTGTAAAGTTACTTGCTTTACAGTGATGTCCTGCTATCTTTTTCTTTCTTTGTTGTCTTTTTGTTCCAGGCGTCCAAGGACCCATAACAGTGAAGCGAACCAAAACCCAAGCAGTGCAGACCAGTGCGCCAGTCAGTACCACGTTTGTCTGTCACTGCAAAAGGAGCGGCAGAGGAGCATGGTGCGGCAGTGCAGCGTAATGACACATCACCAGAGTGTCATCAGAAATTACAGTCGTGGCCTCACTTCTTGCACCAGGTGAGCTGCGAAGTTCACAAGAGCTTCCGGATGATCGATGAGCAAGTGCCATATACAGGGTTTGTGTAAAAAGAATCGGGAAAAGTTTCGGAAAAATACATGTGTTATAGATAATGTTAAAATGGCTCTGAAGCAGGCCCGTAGCCAGGAATTTTTTTTCAGGAGGGCCCACTTGCTGAAGGCCTCGACTATTTGAGAAAAACACCTATTTTCACTGCTTATTTTTGGCAAAACACACTCCTCCATCAGATTTAGGGGGGCGGGCCTGGGCCCTTAGGGCACTTCCCCCCTCCTGGCTACAGGCCAGCTCTCAAGCCTTCAGACTATAGATCCCTTGAGCGTCAACACACTTTTGCCCACGACTTTCTCACAACTCGAAGACTTCCCGTTAGGTGGATTCCGGTAGGTCTTTAAAGGGACCGACAACTGGCCAGAACGGGTGATTAGATCCTGGTGGAAATGAAAAGGCCGTGAATTATAGTGACAGATTCCAGAATACTTTTCGCGATCTGAGTAGGATTTATATTTTTAAATCGCGTTTAAAAGTAACAAAAACCGGCATGTCGCGCAGCCTAGCACGAGCGCCATGAACTAGACGTATGCAGTCTTAAGCACTTTGTTGTACGTAGTCCAATGCTTTTACATGCAGCAGAACGAGGGCTGAAATGTTGAATATGTATGTTATTGTCAAATCCCGTTTGTTTCTAAGGTAAAAGAAGTAAAACATGAGATGCGGCGCTGCTTTCGTGGCTTCCAGTGAAGCGGAGGCTGCGGCGCATGCGCGAGGCGTCCGGCGGCGTTTCCCGCGTAGCTCGACTCTCGTCTGCTCTCGTCGTATCGGACTTTTGAAGAGTAGCACGCGAGTTTGCGCCGCTGCTCGCAAAATGCCATCGACTTACTGTTCTGTGGAGGATTGCTACCACTTCATGAACAACACTGCTGGTGTATCCTTCCACTTGTTTCGTTTTCGAAGGCTTAGCTTGGCTTGGCTTGACTAAAATGTGATAAAGCGACCTGTGTACGGCCAAAGTACTTCTACAAGAAGCCCCAGAAAAACGCTGTAACTATTGTAAAATAATTTAATAGGCTACAAAGCAGTAGTCGCGGCGCCGCAGGCTTTGCAAACGTAACATTGCCTTTTTATACTTAGGGCATAACTTGTCACCACTGCTGGCATATAATCGCTATCGCGCTCACCTCTCACTGTTTGCAGCATGTGATATTAAGACTGCATAATCGCTGCAGATCGAAAAACTCTGATTACAAATGTTTTACGGCGTTCTCCGCGTTACCACTCCGTGATTAGAAGCTCTGACCGGTAAGCTTCCCGTTGCACTCAAGAAAACGGGTACCGCAAAATTTGGTTGTCGGTCCCTTTAAGGGCACTTGTACAAGCTTCTTTTACAGCACTTAGCATCCTATGGTGGTGTCCTTTGAGGGAGGATTTCACTTTTGGGAATACGAAATAGTCTGCTGGTTCCAAGTCGGGGCTGTAAGGATGTTGTGGAATCGTCGCAATGTCGTTTTTCGTCAAGCCAGTACTAAGGTTGATGTCGTACCGGTGTTCAGTCATTTGCTGCATTTTGCGTTTGCACCGAGTCACTCAAAAGGGGTCCACTAAAAACACAATCTAGCCTGAACGAAAGCTCGCAGGTGACTGGCACTCACGTCTTGAAGGTCGCATACCCCACCACAGCGCATGCGTTTTGCAAGCATGCGTTGTGGTGTACAGTCACGCTGGGGTGTACAGTAACGTCACGAAAAAATTGTACCCAATACTTTTTGCACAGACTCTGTAGAATTGTTTAAGGGCCACAGCACAACTTGCCAATCACAACTTGGCAGATCAACATATGGAAGCAAATTTCTGAAGGAGGAGCAGCCATATTTGTCCCCCACTGTGTGCGCATCAGCAAATTTTCACGTACTGTGAACTTCTGCATGTCGCTACAAAATAAGAGCTGCCATCAACTGTCCGTTTCTATCTGCAGGCTGTGTAAGACAGAATTCAGGTGCCTCTGTGCAGAGTGGACGCCAGCGAGCAGCCACGAAATGACACCCCCAGACCGAAATCAGAGAGCATTGCTGAATAACTCGGTGTGGCATACACAAGTGAATGACTAAAGCCGTTATGAAAAGGATAACATTTGCTCCTGTGGTAGAGCGTGGGAATGGAGAATTGTGGCAGATATCGTACCCATAGTCAGAAAAAAAAAACATACCATGAGGTTTGGTCCCGTGTAAGGACTGCATCTCATCAAAATCATGGAGAAAAGGTGTGGCCCTTACGCATATTATATGGCATATAATCAGAATGCAACAGTCATTCATTATCATGTGCCATACAACCTTGCTCGTATTTCATGCAAGTGGGATAGCAAAGTCATTTCACCTCCTCCGTTCTAAAGAAACAGGGCTGCACCAGTGATAGCGCCGTGCGTGCGGCATTACATTTCATTCCTGTTTACTGGGTGCTACCGAGTGTGAGCAGATAACAGTTGGTTTCTTTCAGAAGTGCACATTTCTTATTAAAATTTGAAATGAAACTTTTTTTACTACTATATAGCCTATTTTGAAAGTTAATTGCATCAAAGAACTCACTAACAGTAAAAAGGACCGCCCTGATCCAAATATATTGCCTGCCTTATAGAACATGGTCTTATCAACATGATTCAGACAGGGGGAGGTTACTCCGTATACCTCCCATAGGATGCCTTAATTCATGATGTCAGCGTTGGCAGCGTCAAACGTCCCTTCAGTTACTATCCTGCCAGCTGGGATTCAGAAACTCGAACTGCAGAATGGCGGCGCACACGGTATGCATCGTCATGGCAACACCAGCCGCGCCTCGCACCTCCTCTCCTTGCTCTCTCGCACGCGCCGTTTTTTTATTCTTTTTTTTTTTTTTGTTTACGTGCACGTGCTGCGCAGCCTCCTCCCCCACTTTTTTATGAACCCGCTCGCTCGTGCGTGCTGCGCCGGCGCTTTTTTCTTTTTCGCATCCGCTTGCGCGTGCTGCGCCGCGCGTTCGTTGCGCGTTTGAATGTACACAATTTGCAATCAAGCATTCTGCACACACTGCAGTCGTGCAGCATGTGCCAGAATGCAAAAGAATGAATTGCACTCACAACAAAAAATATCTTTGGTCTCGTTTTATTGTCCTCGTTTCCGAAAATCAACATTTTTATCAAATGTGGTGCGATAGAAGTTCACGAGATTAACAGAAGTGATGAACAGGACATACACGTGTTCATGAACGCTAAACAACACAAAAGTTCTCGGCAAAGTTAAGAACTTAAAGAACAGTGGAATAAAAAACAGAACATAACATTAGGGCACACAATAAAAAACACAATTTTTATACTGACAAAAGTCCAGAAGAGCTTCTGATATATGCACACGATATTGCACAAAATTATCATAACTAACAAAATTGAACATTCACTGCAATGCAAAAACAATGAAAGCAGTTGAAATACCTAAAAATACCTAAAAATAGAATAATAATGTAAAGATCATTTTAAAGATGTCGAAATGAACTCCACATATAACACAACTAATATTGGCCTCACTTTGACTACATTTCCAAAAACGTTGATTTTCATATAACTAGTGATGATAAACGCAGAGAAAATGAACGGATGATATCGGAGGATTCATGGCATCTCTTCTTGAAATGCGCCGATTCTGCAATTCTTCAGCTTTTCTCTAGGCGCACCGATCAGCTGTGTGGCGTTCCGGAATACTTTAAAAACGCTTCCACCCGGAAGAAAAGGGACAAGTTCCAATCAGATAAAGAGCGCCGTCGACTCATGCAAAAGTGAATTCGTTTGTTCGTCTCAGAGCAGCACAAGTTTTCATGCATCTACCTAATGTCTCACAAACGTGGTTATAGGCGATGGCGAGTAATTAACCGGAGACAAATGCAAAACACACACTCAAGCACGCGGTTCTGTGAGAGTTGTAAAGCTGTAACTATTGTTACGTCGCATGGGCTTCATGTCCACGGCTTGTTTGTATAACGATTTAAATGCAGCATCGTGCCCTTTCCAAATCAGTCATTTTTGAAAACAATAACTTTAGCCCAACTGCAGAGAACAGCTACTCGGTATGGACGTGAATTCAAACTGACACAATGAAAACCGCGACTCAAAGGGCACGCTCACCTGTTGTTCTTTTGGGGGCTGGCACATATATTCCGGGACTTGTTCTGGAAGTATTCGAGCAACAAAGCTCTATGCACGAACAGCGCGAGTCGTAAAACATCGCGTCGCACAAGCACACAGCGAGCGAGCACCGTGAAACGGACGAGCGACGACGGCTAACGCACGCCTTACAAACGCCAGACACGAAACTTTCCAATGGATTTCAAAGTCGGCGGCGGAAAGCGCGCCAGCGCGTCTCCCAGAGGAGAGGGAGTTGATCCCGCCAGAGAGGGGGTTGAAGAGAGTTGGGAGAAAAGGGGGAGACGGAACGCAGATTTGAACTCTGATCCCAGTTTATGGATGGCGCCTCAATTTGCCATACCAGTCACGTGGGTTTCTTTCACTAGCCTGATTCAGATGGGAAACAGCAGGAAACACAAAGGACAAATGCCAATCTCATTTGTCTTCCCCGCCTCACCTTAATATTGTTACGAAGTGTCACTGCCAGAGGGAAACGAGAGAAGCGGGAGAAGAGGAAGAGGACGACGACGCTGCTCCAGCTATCACCACGGCCTTTTGTGCCTCGGTGCCCATTAAATACCCCTTAAACGTCTCCTGTGCGCGTAACAGTTTGGTGGAAGGTGCTGGGTACGACGAACCCAACGACGGAAGCACTACTACATACCTGGACTTCGCCGCAGCCACCACCTTGCCGGACTCCCACCATCGCCAATCGAGATGTCCCATGACCAGAGCGCTGGTGCTTCGAGGACGACAGTGATAGGTTCCTTACCTTACTATCGAGTTCCGCCGAACTTTGGCGGGACCTCTGGAGAAGACGTGGACGAGTGGCTGAAGAAATACAAGAGGGTGGTCAGAAGCAACGGCTGGGACTCGTCAGAGCAGCTCAGTCATGTGGTATGAGAACCACGAAGACATGTTCACATCTTGGGATTGTTTTCTTGAGGAAGTACAGAAGTGCTTCGGTGATTCCAACGCGAAGAAGAAGCGGGCAGAGCAGACATTGGCTCAGAGGGCACAGCTTCCAGGTGAGACGTGTACATTTCCTACAGAATTTGCTGTTATTACACGATCCACGCATGATGTTATTTTGGGAATCGATTTTTTGCGGGAGTGTGGGGCAACCGTTGACTGCAGAAGTGGGCACCTTTCCATGCACGGTAGTTTTCCAGCTGCGCTCTTGGAGAATTCACCCCGTGATGATTGCAGCTTTTTTGTCTCCGAGGACACGGTCGTTCCTGCATTCTCTGCCATGTGTGTTCCAGTGACTTGTTCTAGTAACGACCTTGCCATGTTCGACGCCACACTCGAACCGATTCCTTGGGCCTGTGTGAAAAAGAACATTTTAGTTCATTGTGTGGTGTCTGTAGTTAACGGACGCACAGGTGTGTGGGCAATCAACAATTCAATGGAGCCTGCAGTGTTGCCTGGTGGCATGAAATTTGCTGCATTCAACCCCGAATCATCTATGGCGCTGGTGGCTCTTCTCAGTGCTGCATGCGTGAACGGACATGTAGCTTCTCAACGGTCAGAGGATTTAAAAATGCTACAAATGATCAGGAAGTCACTTAGCCAAAGCGAACGTCACACCCTCCTTAACGTTCTCTCCAAGCACTCTAAAGTGTTCGACTTCTCAAAACGCAGCCAAATGCCCTCAATTCCATCGTCTCGAATACGTCATCGAATCAACACCGCGTTGGCGCATCCCATACGGCAGAAACCTTACAGAGTGGCACCATTAGAGCGCAAGATTATCAACGAGCAAGTGCAAGAGATGCTAACGAAGGGAGTAAATTCAAGAATCGGCGAGTCCCTGGGCCGCACCAGTCATTCTTGTGAAAAAGAAGATGGTACGTGGAGATTCTGCATAGACTATCGCCGACTGAATTCCGTTACCAAAAAAGATGTCTATCTGCTGCCGCGTATTGATGACACCACAGACTGTTTACATTCTGCTTCCTATTTTTCCTCCGTTGATTTTAAGGTCCGGTTATTGGCAAATTCCAATACACGCAGCTGACAAGGAAAAAACAACATTCGTTACCCCAGACGGGCTGTACGAATTCAACGTGATGCCGTTCGGATTGTGTAATGCGCCGGCGACATTCGAAAGATTCATGGACACTATTCTGCGGGGTTTGAAATGGCAGATTTGTATGTGCTACCTTGATGACGTAGTAATTTTTGGACGCACATTTCAGGAGCATAATACTCGTCTAGATATTGTGCTCGACTGTATTGAAAAGGCTGGGCTTGTGTTGAATTCAAAGAAGTACCATTTTTCTGAGCGTCAAACTTTAGTGTTAGGACATCTCGTCTGTAAAGATGGCATTAGACCTGACCCACGGAAGACAGCAGCCGTTGCATCATTCGAACCTCCTAAATCTCTGAAACAGCTCCGTAGCTTCATCGGGCTCTGCTCATATTTGGCGGTTCATACCCGGCTTCTCGGATATCTGTCATCCCCTCACGAATCTTCTACGCAAGAACACTCCGTTTCAGTGGACCCCTGAGTGTAATACCACTTTTCGCCAGCTGAAGTTTCCGTTAACTTCACAGCCAATCCTTCGGCACTTCGACCCTTCGTCTCCAGCAGAGATTCACACAGACGCAAGTGGCATCAGCATCGGTGCTGTTCTCATTCAGCGCTCTGGCAACAAAGAAAATGTCGTAGCGTATGCAAGCCGTTCTTTAAGCAAGCCTGAACACAACTACACTGTAACCGAGCAGGAATGCCTTGCAGTAGTATTTGCCGTGCAGCGGTTTCGCTCGTACATTTACAGTCGCCCGTTTACCATCGTAACAGATCACCATTCTCTGTGCTGGCTGGTCAACCTTCGCGACCCATCCGGACGCCTCGCTCGATGGGCCCTTCGTCTACAAGAATATGAATTCACTATTTCGTACAAAAGTGGCAGTCGACAGGCTGATGCGGATTGCCTTTCTAGGATGCCACTACCGACGACAGATTGTGAAGCTGACAACTTTGACCATCTTATCGCTTCTCTGTCAGCTGACTTTCCCGATGCTTCGACTTTCGCCGCTGAGCAGCGCAAAGACCCCAGCTTGAAAGCTCTTTTTCCTCCAACGCAAGGCTCCATAAGCGAAGGCCGATTTTGCACCCGAGATGGTCTTCTGTACAAGAGGAACTTATCAACGACGGGCACTAACTTTCTACTGGTAATTGCCGAGTCTCTTCAGACATCTGTTCTGCGTATTACGCACGATGACCCAACGTCTGGTCACTTGGGGACCACGCGAACACTAAGCCGCACCAAAGACCAATTCTACTAGCCTCAAATGCGCAAAACAGTTGACGCCTATGTGGCTAGTTGTACACAATGTCAGTGCCACAAGCGACCTACCTCAGCTCCACTCGGTTACCTACAGCCAGTAAATCCACCCAGCACTCCGTTCGAAAAGGTCGGCATAGACTTGATCGGACCGTTTCCGCGTTCTTCAAGAGGCAACAGGTGGATAATAGTGTGTGCTGACTACATGACACGGTACTGCGAGACGGCAGCCTTATCCTCCTCCACGGCAGCCCAGGTTTCTGAGTTTATGCTCCACTCCATCATACTTCGGCATGGGCCTCCTCGAGTGATAATAATCGCAGTTTACTGCCGATGTTGTGGAAGAATTACTCCATTCGTGTGCCTCCAAGTTCTGACGCTCAACAGCTTATCATCCGCAAACTAATGGCCTCACCGAGCGCACAAACCGCACATTGATCAGCATGTTATCAATGTACGTCGCTTCGAACCACAAAAACTGGGATGAAGTATTACCATTCGTGACATACGCTTTCAACTCTGCGAAGCACGAAACAACAAGTTATAGCCCTTTCTTCCTCCTCTACGCATGCCCACCGCGTCATTCGCTGGACACTTATCTTTCCTTTTGTTATCCATGATGATTTGTCTATCGCCGAGACATTGTGTCGTGCAGAAGAGGCTCGTCGACTTGCACGCCTACGTACATTGGCCGCGCAAGCCTGCTCTAAAATACGCTATGAAAGCCAGCACCGACATGTCACCTATGTTCCCAGTGATCGTGTTTGGCTGTGGACTCCAGTACGCCGACGCAGCTTGAGCCAAAAACTTCTTGCAGACTACACCGGCCCGTTCGTTATTCTCGATCGTCTAAGCGAGGTCAATTACGAGATAGCGCGTCTTACTGCAAGTGGCCGCTGTTCACGCAAGACTGAGGTGACGCATGTTGCCCGCCTGAAGCCGTTCACGGAAAGAAAGCAGGAATGACTCACCCGGAGGGCTTCGTCTGAGAGAGGAGGAATGTTACAAAGTGTCACTGCCAGAGGGGAACGAGAGGAGCGGGAGAAGAGGAAGAGGACGACGACGCTGCTCCGGCGATCACCACGGTCTTTTGTGCCTCGGTGCTCATTAAATACCCCTTAAACATCTCCTGTGCATGTAACAATATGCACCGAGAAAGTTTTCTTCCATAATGCCAGTAACCAACTAGCCCAACGTAGTATCTTAATCCTGCCCTGTTATGGCTCATTCACACTGGGGAATCCACCGGCTACAGCGACCGAAATCCTGCCACCAAAATTCTGCATTGTTGACATTGCTTACCGACCATGCTGCCAAAATGCAATACAGCGCCATCTGCCGTCTAAAGCGCTAAGCAAAAAGTAGGCGCCAAACATCCCGGTTGCTCTTGCGGCTCTCGGCTCACATTGTGTTTATAGGTCGTAGTGGCGAATCGCATAAACAGAAGCAGAGTTGTCATACTGCAAGACCTGTTGGCAAGCCACTTTCTGGCGATGCATGACAAGCAGAAACATGTACTCACCAAAGAAAAAATGACGCAGGCAGTGGAGGTTGGTACGTCCTGCTTTGCAAAGGTGGAAGATGCTTGGTAGCACCAAGATAATGCTACACATTCTGCGACATCGCGACATGGTGTATTGCAAAGAGAAAGTCGAGTGATATTGCTACTCGTACAACAGTCATTGCAATTCACTTTGTGCTTGTCAAAAAGAACCTGGCAATTAAAAAGGCCAGCACCGACATGTCACCTATGTTCCTGGTGATCGTGTTTGGCTTCACTGTCACTAGGGCTTCGACAACTGTGATATGATAGGCACGTCCTTTTCTTTTTTAACTTTCGTCTCGCACTTCGATTGGTTTGTGGTGAGGGAATCCAGTGGCAGCTGCCACAAAAGTCGGTCCAGGACTGATCGGCATGGAAAGGGCTGTTCCAGTGGATGTTGCTGCCGCCAAACTGGGTTCCGCACTACTCTAGCCACCGAAGGTCTCAGTGTGAACGCGCCTTTAGTGTCAGCTATTGGCCGATTGCAGCTAACAGGAATGTGCGTTGCCATTAGGGGATAGCCACTGTGGGGCGCCCACTGCCGGCAGCAAGCTTCTATTTGTAAAGAGGCTTGTTTCTATAAAAGACTTCTTTCCTCACAAAACTATTACTTATTTATTAGCTGCAAGTCTCTGGCAGCAATATGCAATTTTTTAAAATCAAGATTAGGAATGGCCACTGGATATACCCAGCCGAACTTCTTCGAGCGCACCCTAATTACAAAACTATGTAATTTAGAGTTTCTGTTGCACATGATTGGTGTAGTACATGTTTTTCTCATCTTCGTTTTATCTTTAGGCAGAATCTTGAAGCAGGATTGGTGCAATTATTCGAAGGTGTAAATTGAAATGACAGCCATGCGTTAGACAAACAGAATGAACTTGTAATCTTCATCAGAAATCTTGCTGAAAGAGAAAGGTAAACTTTGTATCTTGCAATGGCTCTAAGTGGGAGTCATTGCTGTAGGCTTGCTGAGGGAATAGATGCTGCATTGAGTGAAGACAGCTCAAATTAACAGGTCAGGAAACAGAGTCTGTGCATTTCTCTCCCGATTCTTTTTTTTTTCTTGGTCCCATTATGTTAAGCTGTTTTTGTAATGAAAAAAATTTGTGGTGACAGGATGACAGACGACGACAAGCTGTGAAAGTGAAATCCGCAGCTTTACAGCACTGACATTGCGGGAGTCTCATGACGCTGCATGGTTCCATTCATCATACAGTTAAAACTCTATCTAAGGAAACACGATTCTACAAATTTCACGATTTAATGAAGAAATTTCCATTCCCCGGCAGGTACCCATAGGGTTTAGTGCTGTCATCATCCGAAGCTGACAAAGCTATCATGGCACTAAACCCAATTTAACGAAGTTTTTCCAGGAATAAATCTGTAAAAAGGTAGCGATTTGTTTCTAATATTCAGACAGATGGGCTTTTCTTTGGGCTTGTGCTGTAACGCCATTGACATTAAAACATATAGCTGCCCTATTCACGACCCCAGTTTCATTTTGATGAGGCTACATGAAACAACAAACTTAAAATTCGGTAGCACTTTTATGTACCAAATGGCACTAGAGGCTGTGGTGGTGGTTTTCCCTGTAAATGCTTCCACAGGAACACGGTGGTTGGTTTTGCTATTGAATGATCTATGCAACAGATGGCACGAATCGTCTCCTCGCAACTTTCTTGCTCTGCCTGCTTGCACAATAACTGCATTGCTTCTCTCCGTCCTTCACATATCGGCAGCTTGTTGTAGTGTCATGTGACCGTCTACCCTGCTTGTATCGCTCGGACATGGAAGGCCGTATATCCAGGCTACCCTCGCGGACTTTTCACACGCGCAGGCATGTGTTAGTGGCAAATAAAATGTGCGGTCGTTTTCGGGTGACGCTATGGTGCAATTTTGGATCTTGAAGGATCGAAAAGCCCCTTTCTTGATAGTAGTACGAGGTTCCCAGTTTAACTAAGTAATTCTAGCACGGTCGTCACTTCGTTAAATAGAGTTTCAACTGTAGTTATTGTCCCGTGGACCACCTGCGATGTGTGCAGAAAAAGACTTCTGGAGTTTTACACGCCAACACCACTATATATGATTATGAGGCGTGCTATAGTGGAGGACTGAGGGTTACTTTTGACCATCTGGAATTCTTTAATGTGCACCTAAATCTAAGTACACAGCTGTTCTTGCGCATCAAAATGTGCTCACGGTGGCCGGAAATAGGACACGGGTCATCAAGCTTAGCAGCACAACACATTAGCTGTTGAGTTACCACAGCAGGTGACGTGTGCAGATGAAAAGACTGTCTGACACGTGTGAAGTTTTGTAAATGGGCACTTGATCGTTTGGAGGACAGTGGGTGCTACCCGCTTGTGGCTTTTGCATAAAAACAAGCAGCCATCTGATAAACAAACATTTAAATAGTTCTCACAGTGGTTAGGTGCAAAATATTTTCTTGCATTCTGTTTGCAGGGACGTCCTGGGTGACACTTCCTGTGTCAGAGGAAGCATCTTCATTGCCTTGCTGACCAGAACCCATATGGCACACATTTGCAGTTCGAGTAGCATGAAGCTGTCCTTGGTGTGGTCATGCATAAGGCATGTCCTAGGTGTCGCTGGTAAGTGGACACATTCTAGAAGGTCACAGGTTGAGCAGAGACACCTGAAAGGCCACTTGGATACAGCCACTGCCCCACAGTCTTTATGGTAAAGTACAATGCAAACAGTGAAAAGCCCTGCTACTGCTGGACCTTTCATTAAGTACGAGTCGTACAGTGTTTAGTTTTCTGAATGCCATATTTACTCGATTCTAAACACACCTTTATTCTAGACATGTCACCTTTTGTTTCAGAGAAATGAGTTCGAAAATTAAATGCGCGTTACAATTGGATGCAAAGCTAAAACTGCTTTCATCAACTTAAAGGGACCCTGCAATGGTTTTGAAGACTTTTTACACGCACTGAGCCAGTTGTCCACTTCTTTCAGACCATTAAAAAACTGATTTAAGCACTCCCCATAAACTGAGTAATTTGTTATTAAGGAACTTGTTATTAAGTATTAAGGAAAAACGTGTGCATCACTACAGAGTACAGCGCACCACCACACCCAAGTTCTCAGCTGCCCTGTTTTGGGGTGTCACTCATGAGACTGATCTCATTGGCTTCTTTGCACTTGTACTGGAGGAGAAAATGTGAGCAGACAGGTTCATTGTGGCACCCGGTAGTGAACCACTTGATGAAGAAGTCTACCTGGTCTAGCTCCTATTTAGGTGCTACGGACAGTGACAAGCTTCCCAGTGTGCACATTACACACCTCAGTGCTCTACCGCCTTCGGAGGCACAGTAATGCTATATTGTGCAGAACACGACGCACACACACTAATAACAAACAACAAGGTTTATTCTGGATTTCCAGAATAGGCTGGCCCCAGGAGAGGTGGTCTCGATGCCTTGTTGGCAGGCTGAGACGGAGTCAAGGTCGGCAAGCAACGATAGGGCTCTCGCCGCAGGCAGCCGGTCATTCGTCTTATTTCCTCTGGCTCCAGGTGTTATACTGGTGCCTGAAGGGCATTCTTGCCGGCTCGTTTGCTGGGACACAGTTTTATGCCTGCAGCATAGGCTTGTGCGAATGGTAAATTTTAGGTTACCCCAATCTGCAGCCTACCGCTGCAGATTGGGCTCTGTAGTAACTTGCCTTTGGAAATACTGTTTCCAAAGAGTAATTGAAGAGTAATTATGCATCATGTAGCATGTGATTACTCTTCAAGACCGCATCATCCACTTGGAGTTCCACATCTCAATGTGCTCGGTCATATGCCGCCTTTTGGCGTTCCATATTGCTAGGTAGGCATGTCATGTCCATGCGTATTTACGTATGTCAGCCTTCATACCCAGGCAAGTAGTGAACTGATAAAGCTTTTGCCCTGTCCTTTATGCACTGTCATGGCTGTAGACGGCTTTGGAGTGCTTATTTGAGTTGTCGTTAACTATGTCTCCCAGACCTGTAGGCATGACCTTGTGGTTCATGGCTACCATTTAGTGCCGATTCTTTTTTTTTCTTTTACTTACCACACTTGTGGAACAATGCGGCTCCTTTGACTGCGGTGACTTTCCCGTGAGCACGAGCGCTGTCGTGCCTTATTGGCTCGTTTATCAGCGCGTGATGGTTGACCATCTGCATTTGCATAGGCCGGTCACCAGCTATGTAAAATGCACTCCCCATTCGGTGGAAGCGGCCCGAAAAAAGCACGTGAAATGCTGCCATTTGGTGCGCCTGCGCCAGCGACATTTGGACGGGCGGTGTGTCGGCTAACTTCACTTGTGGCAGCTCTCGGAGAGAGATCAGGAGCAACTCGCAAACCGTATTCACGGCTTTGCGTGCCTTTGCTGACATGGGTAGGTTTGGTCTTCCTGACCACAGGCACATACATTTCCAAGGCACATAAGGTCCCAGAGTTCCTATCGAGGGCTTGGCATTGTGTTCGAGGGAAACTAAGTGCCGCACACCTGTGCACGACACCACCTTGGGCGTCAGTGGAAGTGGGTTCTACCCGGTCTAGCTCTTAGTTAGGTGCTACGGACGCTGACTAGCTTCCCAGTGCATACATACACAACTCGACAATCCCTCCCGACACACCTGCCTCCTGACAATCAACACACGATCTTCCTCATTCGAGAGCCGGTAGGAGGTGACAATTAGGAGATGTGGGGGTAAGAGGAGCTGGGGTGCCTCGCACTGGAAAATGGCGGACTTCTCTCCTTTCCCACAAAGTCTAGAAGAAATAAGCACGGCTTGAGAGGAGGGCAACCTTTTAATCGCCTATAGCTCCCTCGATACAAGGTACCTCGCTTAGATTCCGGTGCAAGTGATTTACTCTACTTGTAGCCTAACTGCTTACATATTTAGAAAAAAACTATTCCTGCATAACAACAGCATACCATCGCTTTCATCACTGCTAATGTTATCGGCAGATGATGACAGAGCAAGCTTTTTGCGGCAATGAACCTAATGTACAGTGTAGCTAAGTGTGACAAGTTAATATGCATAGGGGTTTGCAAATATTCAAAACTTTTTTGCAATGAATCTCTGTGTTAAATAACAGTTGCCATTTGCAGATATGAATATATTCCTATTACTTCACAATGCAAATAGCACAATCAGATAGGAAAGTGAAGCAAAAGTGCAAAAACTTCTATCTTGATAGTCATAGTGGGAATGGCTAAATACATTACAGCTAAAGCCAGATGAACATTTACTCAATCTTATAATCTCCTTCATTAAAGGGACACTAAAGGCAAATATTAAGTCGACGTTGATTGTTGAAATAGCGGTTCAGAAACCTCGTAGTGCTGCTTTTGTGCCAAGGAAGTGCTCATTTTGAAATAAAATCACGTTTTTATTGGTCCGCATCGCGTTAGCGCGCTTCAAATCTCCCGCCTGAAAATACGACTCTCATACGTCACTGCTGCCGTGCCCAACGTTGCCCACTTTTACTGCGCGGCCGCCAACACTAGTAGCAGCCGAGCGGAAGTAGCGAGACCCACAGTAGCAACAACGGCGCTGCGGCAAAGACTTGCTCGGATGGGCACATTCAAAGCCGTCACCAAGTTGCGGTTGGTCTCGTAATCCTCAGTACGAAAGTGCAGCGAGCACACACGCAGAGGTTTTGACTGTTTAGCACACTGGCGCAATGGCATGACACTAAGCCACTTCGAGCGTAAGGGTTCATTCCGCGGCACCCAGTGAAAAGACACACCGGTTTCCTTGCTGCAGCACTGGCGTTGTGCACCATTCGGGCATCCGGCAATATCACACGCATGCGGCATTTTGTCGAACTTTCTGTCGGAGCAACTTTCACGAGCGCGCAAAACACGCACGGCAGTACGCGATCCCGAAACTACGACTGAGGCGGGCGAGGCGCAGTTCGGCGAAAACGGAACCTTTGAACTACGCGCGCCGTTCCCCATGGAAACGCCACGGAGGTTTTGTTTTCCATGAATCAAGCGGAAACGAACAAACAGCATATTATTACGTCTTTTGATGCTCGGAATGTCCTTTTTTTACTGCTGCTAGTTTGATTACTAGTGATTTATTGTAGGCCGACTTCCCTACGTCATCGGGATCACTTCGAAAATGTCCCACTCGTGGCGCTCATCATGTGATACATTTAGCTTAATTGCTCGGTAAGTAGGGCACTGCTGTTGATAATATTGCCGTTTCAGAAGTTGTCATACATTGGGCTTTCACTCTGACATAAATTGTTATTTGCCTTTAGTGTCCCTTTAACTTGCGGTTGACTTCTTGTCACCTATGCATAGCCTATAGGGCATCGGATAATGCTGAATGAGTACCACCAGCAGTTTAGGTCGCAGAGAGAGAATTCAGTGTAGTGATTATTGAGGTGTTACGTAAAGCGTGTGAAACAACTCGGAAGAAAAATGAGAAGCAGGGAACTGATCAATTGCTTGCAAGTATTAATCTTTCTCTATTTCTCTCGGGGAGTACATGCAAAAGCTTTATGGAAGGCAGGCTAGCGTATGTACAGCTGGCTCAATTGCTGTCATAGCTCCAATAGTGCAGCCAAACGGCACTTAACGTTCTTATGGTCACAGGAAAAAAAAACATAGTCCCACTTCCTGATAAACTTAACCAGAGTTTTATGAAACTCTGGCACTAGATGATTGCTATAGTGCGAACTCAGGACAAGGACAAAAGGCATGCAAAGACGAGCACTAACTTCCAAATATGTTTATTGTGCAGAACACGGAAATATATAGGTGACAAAATCACATGGCAAAAGAAGAGCAGTGCAAAGAAGATGAGCAAAGCAATAAATTCAAACAATAAAAAAACATACCAGCCATATCACTCGGTGCGCGCGCCGGTGCTTTCCAGAAACTTTAATTCCGTCTCGGAGAGGGATAAAGAAGGCCTGCTCACACATGAGTCGTGCTCACGTGCCATCTGCGCCGCCTCGACGATGATTCAGGTGCAGTCACCCCTGTGTTTGTACAGCGTCACTGTGTCATCAAAAAGAGGCATACAGTTGCACGCAGTACAATGCTATTCAAGAAACCCATCTTTCTCATTTCTAATGTTGTTAGCACGTTCCCTTAGTTGGTCATTTGGACACCTTCCGGTCTGTCCGACCTAACATGCACCACAGGAGAGAGGAATCCTATACACAACTTCCTGCGAGCATTGCACATACCTTGATGTCCTTGTCCAGAGTTCGCGCTGTAGCAATCATCATGATATACCAACTAGCCCAAGCCGTCACCCTTATAGCACTAGAACTGTGTGTAAGTTCTAGTGCTAGAGTCTGTCATTAGTAAAGCTTGAATTCCCACGTATCTTTGTAGAATATACCAGTTGAAGTTCGTGAGCTTCAAGCTCTCTTTATAAGCTAGTAATATATTCATAGTTGCTGGTAATAATATTAGTGTTGAAATCAGACACAAAAAGCCAAGATATTGCATCTTCATTAAAATCAAGAATAAATAATTTTGAATTGGAAATGGATTTATTCAAGGAGGCATGAGAGAGTAATGTGTAATAATCCTACTTCTGGTTGTTCAGCAGTTTTTAATTGCCAAGTTTTCGCTTATGCATTGGTGTAAACTTGGTGTGCTCATACCACTGGCGCGCATACTGTGTGTGAAGGAATTTAAACTTGTTGAGCGGTCAGAGTTGATACAGCCTGTCATTACTCTGTCATGTAGTTGTTAATGTAGCATTTTTATTAGTTTGGTATTTTCTAGTCATGATAAGCCTTCTAGTACAGGTACTGTGGCTATGCATATCAATGAAGACTGTCACATTGTTGTGATGGTGAGCAATACAGCAGCCCTGTTATCAGTAATTGAAGATCTGGTCTATGGAGCTGACACGTTGGCTATTTACACATAAGTCATAGTATATTCTAGCATGATCACTGGTGCTCGCATGTGTTTCAGAATGTGGCTGCACCATTAGCATCGTGTGCGCAATCTTATTGAATAAATAGAAAACGGTCAAGGAAGTTTCAATACATCTAGGTGCAGCTTACACTGGGTGATAGCACTTTTAATTGTTTTAGGAGATAAAGCCTGGCTGCATTAAAAGAGGAACATGTACACATGTCAAGATGATGAATATAAGAGCGAGAAATAAACGAGTTGTGAAGCACCAACAGAGCTAGCCTACTGCTTAGAGCATGTTAGTTTGGTACAGGCTTTGCAATGCAAATTCGAAAATACCACCACTTTAGTTTCGCGATTTCATACTGTTGCTCTACAACCAAAGCTTGGCCCCATTCATTGAAAGCTGCTGTGCAGTGGCCTTTTCTGTTTGCCATGAATGATGACAGTAGCCCAACACATTTTTCAAAAAGTTTTCTAACATTGAGTGGTACATATGCCTGCTGTGTTCAATTTGATGGGCACTGTTTACTGGTCTCATCACAGTTTTTCACCTGTTGAACCAAATAAGAATGACGTAATCTTTAGAAACTAACTTCAAATGTCGCTCATGTTCTTTGCATGGCATGAAGGGTGGCATTCAGTGATTACCAATGGCATATTTCTGTTTCAGTCCTCTTTCCAGACTGCTTTCAGACGCACATGTCTGGAGCAAAGTCACGAAGCTGTGATCCAAGGAGTTGTCATGAAAGCAAGAGGTTCAAGAAAGGAATCCCTGCTCTCAAGATATCTTATTTAAGGGCACAAAGCGTCACTTGTATTGCCATGAAATATCATAAAAGAGCAGTACTACTGTGCTTTAAAGAAGAACTGGCATTCTCATTCTTGAGATCTGAAAATCTGTGAAGTCGTATCTGTATACTTCTTTTTCAAGTACTTGCACAGTGAACTTTCTAGCAGAAAGAGGTGAGTGCACACTTTAACTGCCCCTCACAAGGTTGCGTCAGATATTTCAGCAGCACACTGAAGGTTGCAAAGCTTTATGTGGTGTGCATTTTATCGTGAGGATTTGTAGAATCTATTTGTAAGCAGCGGAGGTAGGAGCAAATGAAATGTTACGAGACAGTGGTGTGACGATGCGTGCCAGCCTCACCGTAGCAGGGGCTGTCTCCCATTCGCACAGTTAGCATCCGCAAGCAGATTCCTGCTCTGCCTTCTAATGTATGCCATAGAAATTGTGTCTGTTGCCACGGGCCCTACACTCTCTCGCTGCTTGGTGAATTTCCAGGAGCAGCATTTGCATATCATTTGGTGCATCGAATACCTGCAGCCAGTTTTCACTGCAAGGAACTAATGTAGCATTCTCTTGTGAGATCTGGGATGCAGTAAATGCACATTATTTACTCTTGAACGAAGG
Source organism: Rhipicephalus sanguineus (assembly GCF_013339695.2). Lineage (NCBI taxonomy): Eukaryota > Metazoa > Arthropoda > Arachnida > Ixodida > Ixodidae > Rhipicephalus > Rhipicephalus sanguineus. Next base: position 64,771,445 of record NC_051179.1, read on the forward strand.
AAGGGAAATTGATCAAGGGTTCATTTTTCTTCTGTTATGTACAACTTAATGAAACCAACAGACAGTGAAGCCAAAGTAGGTGTTAGGGACGTTATTTGTAGTCTTCTAACTGTATGGAAGTAATTTTATGTACCATAAATATTGTGTTTGAAAAACTAATACGTAGTCAAACGAATCATGTCTTTCCTAGAACACGAAAGTATTCTTACACCTTCTCAACATGGGTTTAGAAAGGGTAGATCAACCGACACGGCTCTTTTGTCCCTTTCTGAACTTATAAATTCCTACTTAAATAACAACAGAACAGTTGTAGGTATATTTCTTGATATAAAAAAAGCCTTCGATACTGTCAACCACAGCATATTATTAAATAAACTAGAATGCTATGGCTTTCGTGGAACGTGCCTAGAGTTCTTTAAAAATTATCTATAAAATCATAAACAGACAGTACAGCTAGCTGATACCCAATCCGAGTTTCTTGGAACAACAATAGGTATACCCCAAGGTTCAGTCCTTGGACCAATATTTTTCTCACTGTACATTAACGACCTACCTTGCGTGGTAAAAAAACTTTTCAATATTTATGTACGCTGACGATACAGCTCTCGTATGCGCCTAAGATTCCTTGGACCATACCTTTGTGTGTGCGAACTCGGAGCTTGTCGATATATATAAATGGTTATCTTCAAATAAACTAACTTTAAATACCCAGAAAACCAAGTACATCGTATTTACTTCAACGCGCAAAACACTCGAGGGACACTCATGCACACTTGCACTAAACAATTCAGCGCTAGAACGAGTACACTCGATAAAATACCTAGGCGTTCTCCTTGATGAAAATTTTAACTGAAAACCTCGCATTCACGCAGTGTGCAAAAAACTCAGCAAAGCTTATTTTCTTCTGTACAAATGCCGAGACATGTTTGACCTACCAACCTTACGAATAATTTACTTTAGCGTATTTCATAGCCACTTAAACTGCTGTGTGGTTACTTGGAGTTACACATATCGCACAGACCTAGAACCAGTAATAAAACTTCAGAAAAGAGAGATCCGCTTTATAACCAATTCACACTATACGGCACATACGCTGCCACTCTTCCGAAGCCTAAATATCATGCCGTTCAGGATGCTAATTAATTATAAAATGTCACTTATGGTCCATTCTAGTATTAACACCAACTATCCAATTTGCTCATCACATTTTGTATGTTCTAGTTACGAAAGCCGCAACAAAGTAAAAGGAAACTATTTAACTTAGCAAACAAAAAATGTATACGGTAATAGAAAACTTACAGCTAATAGTCGCCGTATGGAATAAGCTTCCACAAGAACTAAAACAGAATAAGAATTTCTCTTTTGCACTGAAAAAAATATTTCTTAAGTAACATATAGACACCCAACGTAGCAATGCTAGAAACAGCCATTTTGAATTCACTAGCATGTATAATCATGTTGCGTGCTATTACATTTACTTATTTATACGCTTCCTTACAATTATATATATATGCGTATGTATGAATACCAATATATTTTTTTTACTTTTTGTCCTTATGTGTTATTGTTATGCTCTCCAGATACATATGTCATAATTAGTTTTCAAAGTGTCCTAATGTCAGTAAATTACTTTCGTATGTTCATTTATTGCTGTACTGTTAGACATGTTCTTCATATACGCTATCTTACATATTGTTGTTCTTTTTTCCTCCTTTTTCTTCTGCCCATACGTATAATCAGTCGCTAACCTCTGTAAATGCATAGTGTTATAATTACTTTTACGAGTGTTATAATGTTGACATAAATATTTTTGCTTGTACACTTCTTTATTGATAAGTGACATGACTTTTTTCATGGTTACTTTTTAATGAATCCCAACTAGCCTTATGCTAGGGATTCAGATGCTTTTCTTCCAAATTGTATTTTTGTGAATTGTTTTATGTCAATGTCAATAAATTCAATGCAAATTCAAATGATATAAATGTGAAGAAATTAAAGTGAACGAAAAAAGAACTTGCCACCAGCAGGGACCGAAGCTGCAACCTTCGGATAACGTGTCCACTGCTCTACCAATTGAGTTACTGCAGCCATCATCCTCCCGTCCACTTTATCGGGTATTTCTGTACATGTAAACCGGGGAGTGTTGTCGCTCGTAGCCATGACAGCAAGTGGGAAACACTCTTTTTGCCAGCTGGCGTCACGTAGCATGTGGCACAAGCATTATTTATGCTTGTGTCACTGTAGAGGATTTTGCTTGGCACATCCACGTGTACTACGTTCAAAACACTTGAACATTTTTTCTTGCACCATGGGCTCTAGTAGGTGTGGTTTTGTATTTGGTAGGCGTACTTTTCTTCCTTAAATGGAAACGTGTCCTCCTCCCCGAGCTCCTGAAATTACTGTGTTCTAGAATACCATGCATAAAATTACGTGCCACAACACGTGTCTGCACCCACTTGAACCAAATTCCTGAACAAGAAGTGTAGTCTACAGTATACTTTATTTTTATTTTTTTTTTGAAATTCCGTGCCGTTTTGTTTCAAACACCCACCTACAGTGTAATGTAGGGTTGGGGGTGTGCTGGCGAAGAGGAATACTTTGCTGCCTTTTGCTCTAGCATTGGTAAAGGGCGTTAGCAAAATAGGAAGAGGCCATCAAAAGCTCAACTGTTGACATGCAGCACCAGCTCTTATTATGTCTATAATGAAAGAAGGCGAATGGATTACGAGGGAATTGCATGAGGTCGTCTCACATTGCGCATGTATTCAGCTTCTTTCCAGGGCATTGACAGCTGTGTGGGCCGGGTACTCAGAATAAGTGACACGGAAGGCCAGCTGGCCTCTTCGAATCCCATAAAGGCTGGCTTCTTTTAAGGATGCATTGCAATCTTTCACAACACAGAACCTAAACGAAAACTTCGGTGCAACAAAAAGTGAAGATGTTGCGCTAAGCAAGAATGAGTTTGATATGCTGTGAATGAAGGCTTTACTGTTTGTAGATTCAAACAGTAAGCTTTGAGTCTGCTGTCATTACTTCTTTTTTTTTTGTAGCGTCAAAGTTTTATTATATATAAAAGGTGTTTCTGTTTCAGCATTGCTATTTTCAAATAATAGGGTGGTTCTGCTGTCGCCACGCCGCCAGTTGTGGCAACCATGTGATGGCACGCGATAAATAGCTGTAATGTTTAGTACGTTGAAGTTTTATTTGCAATTTCCAATAGCGACGTTCCAAATGCAGATACAAGGCACTGTACACTTGCTCTTTTAAACCCCAGTGCGGCAGTGCGCGGCTGTGCTCTTATAAACGCCAGCGGCTGCGCGCCGCCGCGGAAGCAACGGTTTTCGCGGCGCGGATTGCCACCTAGCTCCTCCGACAGACGGCGCCACGCTGTGTGCGGCGCACCCACTGGCACGGCCGCTGGATGAAAAAGCGCTTTTAGATGCGAAGCAGCTCTTTGACTAGCCTGTGTAACGCTGTCCCTCCGTCCGCACAAACGCGAGGCAACGCGCTTCCCTCGGCGCAGGTGTTGGAGCGGTGCCAAGTAGGTCACGCCGCAGCTGGGCGTTGACGTCACGCTCCCCTCGCACGCTTCCCTCGCAGGTGCGCGCGTACGTCACTCTCTCCCTCATCCGCCGGAGCGCCCGCAGCTGTCGGCTCCAACGCCCGCTCGCCTGCCGTGTCTGCGTTTCAAACAAACATTTACACCAGTAAACGCTACACCGAGTTTCGCTTCAAACAAATCTTCCAGCGCTCACCGCAGCACCCGCGTTAGCGCCGTTCAACCCGTGACGCCACCCGTGCGCAACGCTGCTGCTTCGCATCCCATCAGGGTTCCCTTCGGGGAGATGGTCCAATTCTTTTCATCCAGCGGCCGTGCCACTGGCTTTCACTAACCTCCGCCAATCTGACTTGCCGGTAGCCATTTCATGCTTACATCTACTCTCGATTACGGGAGATCCAGCCGCGTTTTGAAATCCGAGCGCGAAGCAGTGAGATCACAGCGCTCACAGCCCGGGATGTCTGCCAAAATAGCGCGCGTGCCAGTGCTCTCGACCGCGCCTTTATAGTCAAAGTTCACAATTGCTGCTCGAGTTACGCAGTCCCTCTCCCCCAGACATTCCTTCCTACTCCTTCGCCCAGCAAATGACGGGCGGAGCGTTTCCTTCTGCTTGAGGAGCAATCGACGGCAGGCCTCGCACGCGGGTTGATGTTATACCGTGCGACGGAGATGGCCAGCTTGTTTTATCTCTGCTTTAGCCATGTTCCTTGCCAACGCTCGCGAGCTTTTACTCGTGGGTAGAACATACAATGCGCGGAGCGATGTTATCGATTTAGAGTTTATACGGAACACGACGGCGACGGTAAAAACCTGTGCTGAGTGTTCATACAATTGCTAACGCAATAAAAAATATACAAAAAACCGTCGAGGCGGGCTCGCCTTTTTCCTCGAAAGCTGCATCGTCTCCGCTGTAAAGAGTGCGTCCGTTGGAAGAATCATATAATCCGGCGCCTTTTCTATTGGTTTCTCGCCTTCAATACCCTTCTTACAGGGGACATCTCCTCGCCACTCATTTCTTCATAAAGCACGCGTACAATGTGAGCACTAAGCGTTAAACCTATCATGACCTCGCGCTTTTCGGCTACAGTCTGTTATCTCTGCATGCGCGGTCGCAAACACACAAAATGGTGCGAAATCAGTTAATCGCGCACGATAGTCGTGCGAGAGCAAGAGCGGGTGGGCGGCTGCATAGCAAAGCAGTATGGGAGACAATTCATTACTGTTATTTCTCGTATATGGATCAGTCGAGAGTATCTACCCTGGTGATGTCACGTGAATCACTGTTCTGGCGTCACGAAGTGCACCAAAAGACAAGAAACGTCAAGAGAGAATAACGCACTCGTTGTTTTTGTTCTTTGTAGTATTTTCAGAGGTTGTTGGGAGCCCTTTATAAAAACAGGGCGTGCAAACACGGACACAGGAGAGTAGTCAAGGCAGCAGAAACGCTGCTAACAACTGAAAAATCACACAGCGGCGGAACCGAAGGTAGACACAAATATTTATCTGCGCATTCCCACGTAAGAGGTCATACCTATCAATCAAGTTCGAGTAGTGGTCTACGTGAGAGATGGCTGTTCACTCTCTCGACTTTTCTCTCATGTCCGTGTTTCCACGTCATGTCTTCTTAAAGGCCAACTCCGGCGATTTTTTGGCCATGTCAAAGTAATGGTGCTTTTATGTTCCTCAGACGCTCCTGTTACGGGCCCGATAGCAGAAATACTCGTCAAATTGGAGAATAATTTTCAATTAGCAAAAAAGCGCAACACTGAAACCGAAACCCAACCGAGTGTACTGTCTACGTATGACGTAGACGTTGTTACGAACGAACCGGAAGTCGTGCAAGGCATGCCGGTCACGCCGGCGCGGAGTATGAAGACTGTGACAGCCGGGACGACCAGCGAAGCGCCGGCCAAACCAACGCTGTCTGTCGCCTTGTGCACAGCAGACGCTCGCTGTAGCGGCCTAAGCGCCGAAGTTAGCGGTGCCCTCGGCTGCGTCACTTCCGCCGCCTTGCCAATACTGACGTCACAGACGCAATGTTGCCAATAATTGTGGGAAGCCAGGAGGGCGTTTGCGGACAATCTTTAAAATTCATTTGCAAACAATCTGCGCATGTCTGAAGCCTGTAATTTGGCATAAATGACGGAAACGTGCAAAGGAACGTACCCAGCGAATTTCACTGAGATCCATCGACCTCGAAAAATCGCCGGAGTTGGCCTTTAAAGCGTTAAGGTCAGGCATTACACGTGATATTTCTGGAGAAGAAAAAGATACTACAACTTCCGGGGAGCTATTCTCGATGCGTTCATCTAAAGGAGATGTCCACAGACCATTTCGGCAGAGCGCATTCAGTGATTCGAAAAAGCGGTGAGCCGTGATGTCACGCTCTTGACCAAGTCGCCGCACCGAACACGCCAGCACATTCCTAGCGTAAGAAGGGAGTGGACTAAACCCACAGAAACAGGAACTTTTCAAGTCTGAATTTGCATATGAATGTGTCCCAGATATTTGAGAACGATGCAGGGAATGAGTACCGAGCTTACAGCTGCGTTAGACGAGCGGCCGCATTAAACCTAAATCGATGGCTAACATGATCAAAAGACATGTGCACCGAAAATCGGATCTCTTAGGGCTGCGTTCGTTGCATTGAAGCGCATTCCGTGCCTATGATTTGTGTCGAGAGTGTTTGAAAGCTTCGTGATGTCATGATTGCGCTGCAGAACGAGAACCGGAAACAGGGGGGGCGCGCTTCTCGCCGAGTCGCTGAAATGGACAGTTCATTACATGGACACATCGAGAAGAGCTTCTTCGGCGAAGTGCTGTATTTTATTTTCAGATTCCCCATTCTAATTAAAATAAAAGTCTAACGGCGGCGCGCCGCAATTATTGCGCGGCGGCGGCGGCGTGATCTCTCTTGGGACTTCGGCGGCGGCGCGAGCGGCGTGACCAAAAACAGACGGCGGCGCACACCTCTAGTGCAGACACTGAGGTTTCCCCGCGCCAGCGGCTACATGGGGACCGGCAGGTCTAGCCTAACGGCCCTGTCGCAGGCGCACTGGACGGCCAGTATTTGGTCTTTGAAGGTTTGGGTAACGCAGAAGCGCATCCCTCACGGCGCTGTAAATCGGACCGAGCGACCCGCACTCCCAAAGCATATGTGTGCTAATTAATGTAGCGGCCTGCCTGCAAGCGGTGCAGGCGGCGTGTATAAATTTCATTTAAGTATGCTAGCGGCGGGTATGAATAGATCCGTCACGTGGGCTTACTTCAAACCCACGTGATTTAATTACATCTCGGAATATTCTACTGCTAGTTTCAGCGCGCAAGTAACAATCCTGAATTATACCTTTCACCAGGGGCGTAGCCAAGGGAGGTGTTGGGGGGCAGGGGTTCAAGCCCCCCCCCCCCCCTTCCCCGAAAATTTTGAATTTTGCTTGCGAATATATACACGCACACATACAAACGCACGCATGTACATATATACATAAAGTATGGTTAAACACCCCCCCCCCCCGAAAAATTTCTGGCTACGCCCCTGCCTTACACGGCCATAGGCCTTGCACCTGAGCTCATAAAAAGAAAAAATGCCAGCTCAATTGGCTTGAATGCTATGAATCCTATGATGAATATATCGCTGTCCGTGCGTGCTTGGCCGTATATAGCATTAATGTTCGTCCCGATGGAATGCGAATCGTTTAAAAAAGTTAACTAATTTTGTTTAATTAATTTGTTTACGAAACCATTGGGCCAGTAACGCGTAGATTATTCGGATCATTAACAGGCATTTAAGCGCTCTAAAGGTGTGCATCATGCAGCGCTGCAGATTGCGGCGGCACCGCCACACGACTTTTAGCCGCCTCTGCATTAGGGGCGTGGCATATGGTTTTGCGAAGTCACACGCGCGACCCATTTCGTTGGTATTTAGCATTCAGGTTTGCCGGAAAAAGTGATGTGTTCCAAGAACTTTCTTTCTGCAGCCCTCCGAGCTCCTACTCTAATTTCTGGCACCGCTGCGCGGTATAAACATTTCTAAAAGCATATTGTGACTGCTAGGCGTGGTGCGCTCCAAGCGCGTATGTCAAACATTAATTATGTCTATAAGTGTGCTGTTCATAGACCAATATGGCATGCACGTGTCTTGTCCACGTGGTTGGCTTTTCGAGGTTCCTCGTAGAAAATGCAACGCTATACACCCGGCCAGTCCGCATTAAAAAATCGATCACCTGGGTGCCAATGTTGCTTCACACAAAAGGTCGCATGCAGGAAGCAACCGAAGTGATGAAAGCAGCACTCTGCGCTAATCGAAGGAGCTACGCTCTACGACAATATGCAGCCGAAGCACGGCCCTGAACAAAAACCGGAAATCGCATTAGTCACGTCCTCGTGCGGCTGTGTATAAGCGCGGACGCTCTCGAGAGGCGAGAGAACAAAAGCATTGTGCGTCGTTGTCTATGTGTTCGTCGTTCTGTGGTATCGTTTCTCATGTCTGTTTCTGGCATAACCTGTGCACTTCTTGACGGTCGCCACGGCAACATAGTTGATGTCGCGTGTTCGACCGTTTTCATTTGAGCAGGATGAATCGTCAATTTAGGCTGTCGCACATCGGCAACAGGCCGAAATATGAACCTTAAGCACGGCCTTCAGTATGCAGTCATCTCCTTGTTGGTCACGTCGTCCTCGGAAAGCTTCGAAGGCGACAACCTATTTAACAACTTGAACATCACCATCAACAAAGACAATCGCCTCAACGTCATATCCAACTGCGGCAAACTTCCCGTTCAAGCATTTAAGCGTCTCAATATTCCTTTCTCGACTTGGGGCTCATCGGGAATGGGTAGGTTTCTGACCATGGCCAACATGCAGCGAGGTTACAATTCGGACGTCCTTGTCGCCTGCTGGGAACCGACCTTTGGTCACCTGCACTCGCTCGTCAGAAGCCTCCGCGTGCCGTTTCTGCACCTTCGCTGGATTTACCTGATGGAGAACTTAAACGTCACCACCGTATCTCAGAAGTCAATGTCGAACATCTTTCGGCGCGTCGGATGCCGCGCAGTCATCGTGACCAAGTCCGCAGCGTACGTCCCTCTCGACACGTACGTCAATTGCTCGAGCGGCGTCCGGTCCTTGAAAGGTCCTCACGACGACCCGTTCCGGGACAGGTCGCTCGCCAATCTGACGACATTGGCAAACATCTGGGAGTACAACTTGCGCACGCGCAAGGACTGGAGGAAGTCGCGACTCGAGCCTCAGACCACCGTCGTAGAGAGCATCGTCCGCAAGAGCGGAGCTTCCATCGCGAAGAGCGTGGACTTCGGGAGGTTCGGCCGGTCGAACGAACACGGAGTGTTCACCGGTGCCGTGGGCGCCATACAGGCCAAGCGACGGGACCTGGGAAGCTTCGAGGTCTACCTCAGCGAGGACCTCTGGTACGCCGTCGACGTGGCAGGGCAGGTGCGGTACGACGCCCTGACGTTCCTCGCGCCGCTGCCAAAGGTCATTACGGACCTGGCCATCATCGGAAGACCCTTCACACTGCCCTTATGGATGGCCGTATGGACCTCGCTCAGCATCTACTTGCTCCTTCTGGTTGCGGTGATGACGACGCACGGCGCAAACTCTAAAAGGCCTCGACGAGCATCTGAGGAAGCGGTGAACTACTACTTCTACCTCTGCTCCGCGCTCGTAAATCGCGCTCCGGCCGTGCGAATGCCCGAACGAAGCAGCGCTCGCATTCTGATCGGCTTCTGGTTCCTCTTCGCCATCGTCATATCATCGGGTTACAACGCCATGCTCACGTCTTACACAAACTTCCCGCCCAAGACGCGCCCCATCAGGAATCTCGAGCAGCTCTCGCGGGCGGTGGAACGCAACACCATCGAGCTGTGCATCGTCAGGAACCGCTATCTGCGCGAGGTGGTCAGCTACCATCTGAGCCTCAGGTCTCAGGTCCTCAGGGAGCACCTGGATGAAGTGCTGCGCGCCGCCGTGTGCCCGGACACGCTCTGCTGCCTGAGGAAAGTGGCCGCCGGTACGCACGTCTTCTTCACCAACCGGGAGGAAGCCCGTCTGAACACGGGCAAGACGTTCCGAGGCGCCGTGCGCGCCGACGAAGACTTCGTGCTCGTCCACGTCGTGATGCTTGCGCCGAGGTCTTCGCCCTACACTGAGGCGTTCGCGCGAGTGACGCAACGTCTCACGGAGACCGGGGTGTCGGCCTTCTCCCAGAAGCTCAGAAAGTTCTGGCACATTAGGAACACCGCCACCTGGAAGGAACAAGTCCACCGCGGGAAAGGATCCTCTTTCCGAGTGCTGCGCCTCACGGACCTTTGCGGTATGGTCGTCGTGTGGGGCTTCGGACTGACGTTGGCGCTGTGTGTGTTGTTCTGCGAGGTCGCGTGGGAAGCACTCTGGAAGTCAAGGGTCCAGAGGACGAATACCCACGTGGCCAGGGCTCGTCGTAAAATGAAAGAGAGGTCACCTCCCACACAGAGTCTAGGGGAGGGTGCAAGGGGCTCACAGTCGCCGCCCCTGCTGTTTTTCGGTTTCCCCAAAGGCGCGACATCGGAGACGCCCTGCTTATCCGCCGGATACACGTCCACCAAGACCCTGTACAGTATAGGCCGAGGGCCACGCAGGGTCTACGTGGCAGTGGGCAAGAAATGGTTTCTGTAGCGTTGCTCAAAGAGCAAGGCAACGTTCGGACCGGCCGACATACAGCGATTGGCCTATATCGAAGTACAACCAAATCCGACTATATCGAACTCGGGTAAACCGAATTATCCTTCATATCGAACTATTTTCGAATGCGACATGCTTCGACGTCAATGCATAGGAATATATACGGTTACATCGAACAAAAATTACCGGAACACTTCGTATATCGAACATCGGGCAGCGAGCAATGCCCCAAGAAGTTGGCTTCTCGCCACAAGATATTGGATTTTCCTCACGGAAAAGGACTTTCCCGCATGCATTTGGTAGAGCGTGCGGTGTGATTACGAGGGCGCCGCGCGGAGTGAGTGGAAACTACCGCCCATCATCACGTGCTTTCTCCCATGATTCTCTTCACCGCACCCAGCTGTCGGCCCGTCGGTTGCCGTTCGCTTCGCGAAAAAAACACAAGGCGATCGGAGATTATTTTCCGTCTTTATGTGCTTGCGGTGCACGTATTTTGAAAGTTAAAAGCAGTGTTGTCAGATGCGCTGTTTACATCGATACCACGTTTTCTCGCGTATAACCCGCCCCTGCATAAACCTGCACCCCCAACTACAAACCCCCGGGGAAAAGAAAGAACTATACTCGGTTACAACGTAACAAAATATGTCAGCTCCGCTCGCAGTCATCACTGTCTCTTCCATAGAGAATTTGCATAAATGCTCCATCCGATATAGCGCTTACGCATTAATTTTCGTGACGTCACGCACTTCTTTATAGTGTTTCAGATAGTTGGCTTTCCCACACAAACACTTGCTTGTGTCGCTGATTTTAGGTCGGAAACTTGAATTAACGTCCTGGCAAATTTTTTCAGGGATTTTGACATCGCTCTCAGCCAAACGTAATTGGTAACGGCGGACTCTGAACTCTTAATATGCGTAGTATTTACATTGGCCGAGAAAAAGTCGTTACGGTGCGAGCGAAAACCAGCTAGCACGATTGGCCTGTCACGGGTGAAGGACAGGCGCGCTGTGGTTCTGTACGCGGAGCTAAAATTTTTTTTCTTAGGTAATAACCGATTATAGAAAAAAAAAAAAAAAGATCCCCGCGTATTGCCTTGACGCCATCTTCCTGGCATTATCGTGGAGCGATGCCGTGAAGCCAACTTGCGCACCGAAAATACGGCAAATTCTTGGAAAAGTTTTACATCGAATTATACAACACTATATCGAACTAATTCTCGTTTTTTTTTTTGCGAGTTCGATATATGCGGGTTTGACTGCAGTTTAAATGGTCAGAATAATGTTTGCAAAGCACCTAAAAGACGTCACCACGCGTGTCCCACGATTTTGCTCTTGTATGCAGTTAGTGAAAAGAAATCTTCAGGATACTGTTTACGTAGATGTTGCTTCAGTCCTTGCAGATGACAGTGGTTGGCTGCAATTCTTCTTGTATTAACAAATTACCCTTTCATAACCTTTCACAATGTCAAGAGCATCACTGTTGTAACTAGAAAACAATTGGCAAGCCATATAACAAGCAAACGGGAAAATAAGGTGGCGACATCACCTTGAGGTTTCGTCACAAACTCGTTGTGATATCACAGACTTTGATGGTTATCTGCTAGTACCTACATATCAGAGTAAGTAAATTATTTGTGTTCTAAGGAAGCCATAGACCTGCCTGAGCAAGCTTTGGAAAATTTTATTAATGCAATGTTGCCAAAATGTGACATAAGAACATAAAGATCCGTGACATCACAGTGAAATTTCAGGTGCCGTACTTTTGGCGGCGAAATTCAAAAGCTAAATTTAACTTTAATTTTGATCGTATAATAATGAACTTATGACAACGAAATTAACAATAGAGTTCTCATAAAATAATTTATCAGCCGGAAATGATAAATTATTTTCTGAGCAAATATGGCAGCACCTGTCAGATACTTGGAGTATCCCAAGATTTTCACACAAGAGGAACAAAAAAACCAGATCAAGCAGTCAACAGCGTTGATTTCCTTAATTAAGTGGCACATTAATATTTCTTCCTAGTATGTTTCCAGCAGTATCAATAGCAAATACATAAAGAGAATCGATATCACTGAACTGCTTTTGCTCCAAGGAAGGCACAGATGTTGGCAACTGCAGAAAGTGCAACTTGCTGGCCTCGATGCATACTTCCTCGGCACCTTCGGGAAACTCCCAGTAGTCAATGACCATTGCATCTTCGGCGCGGCGAAATTCGACGAGACGAATCCCATGTGGCGATGTCAAGCGCTGCCTGATTACAGAAGGAAAAGCAGCGCAGTAAGAAACAAGCTTTGCTGCACATCGCAAGAACTTACAGCACACCAAATCAATTTTACAGAATAGCAATGGCTGCCAGCTGTAATGCTCAGAATGGTTTGCCTGAATGTAGTATATATTCATTAACCATTTGCAGACATGTATCGGATTCTATCCCAACATGCGAGACGTGAGTGTGCCAGTTCCGTTTAGGTGTTGGGAGGCAGCTGCTTTGCACACTTGCTCGTGTGTGCCAGTTTTTCCTTTGTGTTTTTGGGCTAATGTTTCAATGCCTGATAACTGCACTTCCCGCCACCTCTAGGAAGGCAATGTTTTCTGCACATGAATTACGTGGAAGCAAACTACAGTCGGGTACGACTTTAGAAGTCTGTGGCATTTCCTTCTCAAAGGCCTGCCCCAATGGGAGCACAATCCGGACTGACGTCATGAGCCGGACGGCTGGTGACCCCACCTTCAGAGAGCATTGCCAAATGCATAAGCGGGACTATAGCCAAATCCGCATATATTGAACCCACATATAATGAAATCCCCTTGAATATATCTTCAGTAAAAAAAATATATTTTATATATCGATTTACCTATATACTATATATATAGAACTCTTTTGTGATCCCCTTCAGATTCAATATAATATCCGGGCTTAATTGTATTGCTTTAGTCGTGGAGGCGATTGGCTGCAGCGCTTAGGTCATCTGGGTGGGGCCTCTGCGGACTTCTTAAGTTTGGCCTGACTATAGCACGAGTCTAGTTCTTCTGAGCACTGCAGTGAAGACAAAAAAGGCGAGGAGGACACAAGAAAACTGTCCCTGTGGTGGTTACCATAGCGTGATGCTGGCTGGAAGCTGTCCACTGCACAATACACTCCGGAATAAAGAAAACTTTAAGTAAACCACATACTACCTGTCTGTCTGCAAAACTGCGCTTTCTTTGTGACATCCAAAACGCATGAAATACTTCCCAAAATGAAACGATGACAAAGCGAGTAAATGCTCATAACACCCAACAGTTTAAAAAGAGCACTAAAACGCTCTTCACGAATAGGGGGAAAATAGTTCGGAAAGCCATGTCTTGTGAAGCTTTTTACTGCTGTCTTGCAAACACAGGAACACTACTTGCGCATGCATCCTAAAAGGGACACGCTCTCAGGTGCAAGCAACAAACTAGCCTAACTTTTACTGACTGTATACCCTCAAGCCTCGTTTCTGATCCGAGGCCGAGTTCATGAATTGGAGTACTATAAAATTATGCAAATGCTACTGCTTGTGAACCTTATGTTTGTAAAAACAGACAACAAGAACACACTAAGTGGCAATGTTTGGAGTCAATAGAGAAATGCACTCACTCATTATCAAACTGTATTGAGCCAGCATCGTTTGATGTCCTGCTGATGTTTAACCATCTGGAAGTACGATTCATCAGTGTAAGGTTCTCTGTCTCCTACGCACTAATTTCTTGTGAGCTTTCATTAATATAATTTCTTTTTACTTGAATCAAAGCGCTAGACTTTCTTTTACAAATGCTTCTCTATGCAGTTGGGATGGCCGAAAATTTTTCCCTATCCCAGGCTGAAATGCATAGTATGCTTCTTAAAGGCCAATCAATTCCGGTGATATTTTGACCATGTCAAGGTAAGGGTGCTTATGTGTTCCTGAGATGCTCCTGTCACGGGCCCGATAGTAGAAATACTCAGCAAATTCGAAAATAATTTTAAATAAGCAAAAAACCACCACACCGAAACCCAGCCAATTTGTACTGTTTTCGCATGACGTATAAGCTGGTAGAAACCAGAAACCGAAAACGGAAACCCTCCAGCACGGAGTATGTAAGCTGCGAAATCCGCAAGGAGCAGACGCTCAGCGAAAAGGTGACCACGCCGCACCAGCTGTACCATGTCTGTGGCTTTATTCTTTTCATACCTCACAATAAAGAATGTATATGAATAGGCCCGGTCACGGTGTACCCTGTACATGTTACGGAAAGTGTTTCCATACAGTAAAGTTAGCGCATGTGCACTCTTCAGCCGGGACAGTATTACCGTACTTTCCATGCGATAAAGCGGCGCTACTAGCTAAAACATTCTCATATCGAGACGAAGGGTAATCGTTAGCTGCGAGGGTTTCGTGAAAGTTAAGGTAATTATACGGGAAATCGTGCGCTGCCCAGAGCGCAACACCACTTGCCACCCATCGCACACACACCCACCCACAAGGAACTAAAATTTGCACGCCCAACCAACGATGCACTGGCCAAACATACATGATCGTTGCTTTGTGGACAGCAGACGCTGTAGTGGCACCTCGGTTCAATCACTTCCGTTGCTTTGCTCTAAATGTTGTCACACACATAATGTGGCCAATAATTGTAGAAAACGAGGTGGGCAAGTTGAGGCAATCAATAAAATTCATTTCTAAAGAATCTGCATACCTTTTCTAAAGAATCTGCATAACTAATAGTAAAATATCACGTAACAACAAAATAAGCAAGAAAATACAAAATCAGTAAGTTTAGAAGAAAATGAAAGAAAAACATGAAAGTTTCGATAGGTTCTGAACCCACAAATGCTACGGTTGCATAGGCCTTACCACGTCGACGCCATTTATATGTATCATGCTGCAATGATTTGCATCATTCTTTGCAGCTTCATAGTGCAGCTGATGACGCACTGTTAAAATTCAGAATTAGGCTTACACATTCCAAGTTACTTCACTGATAAGGAACTCCTAATTAAACATTTTTTTTTACCACCAACACCTTGTTGCAGTTGGCACATGTTTTGCATACATCATATAAGAGGCATGATAATCATCTATGGAAATGACACGTAAAAAATGGCAAAGACGGGTTTCTGGCACAACACTGTACATCTTGTAAATGTTGACCCCTTTTTGAGCGCACAGTCACTGTGCATAAACACAGGAATGATCGCACCCGAATGATTGTTGAGGCTGCGCAGATGGCAAGCGAGCATGACATGTGTGTTAGTAAGCCATCCGTAGCCCTCTCTGACAAGGAATTAAGTTTCCTAGGAAGCACTGGTGCACGCACGCACTGACCGGTTTGTTTTTTCATGTTTTGTTTTGTTTGGTTTTGATTGCGCAGCGTCTGCCTTAACGTTTTTCGATTAGCGCATCCACTGTCACATGTTCATCTTTTGCATTTTGTGCCATATATAAATGTTCGATTCTGCTTAATAAAATCAGTTGGAAGTTAGCGCCCGTCCTCGTTTTTTCTGTCTGTCCAAGTACCCTGTTCACGCTATACAATTCGTCATGTCATACCAACTAGCCCAAGCCGCTACCCTTCTAAGTCGTAACATAATCACGGCATATACAGCTGCTTAAAGAATGCAAAAAAAAAAGTATGGCGATGTTCTATGCAAGTACATTTTTAGGTGAAACTTCAGGGCCCACTTCACACAGCACACAAAGTGGACGAGACGTTTCTTACGGGTGATAACTCAAGATGATGGCGCAAGAACGTGTCCATTTGGCTCCGGAAGAGGGCGACTTTGAACTTTGGATGTGCGCTGCCAGATCACGGGACTTCTTTTTTGGCTCTGGGCACAGGAAAACGAGAACAATAAAACTACACCCACCAGAAACAATGCTCACATACTCTTTCTTTTACTGAGCTTCTTTTATGAAATGCAAACTCAACCGTTTAACTGGGATATGCATCAGCCATACATCAGCCATACACTAACCATGCTGCTCAAAGTGTCACTGCCTGTACGAGAAGCCAATTAGCCAAACTTTTCTTCACCTAGAGTCGTATCTCTGAAGAACTGCTGTCATAAATTAGTTTGGTTGATGCATGTTAGGTGGAATCAATGTTAGGCAATCAATGTTTTCCAAGAGCAGGTGTGGTTGCAGTCCACTGTCTACATAAGCCAGAACACATTCGACAGCAAGTATGATGCAACCGCAGCTTGTAGTTTGCCCCCTGGGGGAGTACCACTGTTGGCACCCTCCTCCCCATCCCTCCAACTCAATGCATTGCAGCGAACGATAAACTTTAAAAGAATAACAAAATGGTGCATCATAACAAACATGACAAAGGGAGGACAGGTCAAGTGCTGGTTCTTCAACTGAACCTTTTATATTGAGGGAACAGACAATATAATCATTAACAAAGGTAGGGATAGATAGATGCAACTTTCTAGAAGGAGCTGCATCTTCGTGCTTGTACTTAGCCACAAGTCATTGCCATGACTGTGGCCACATGCGTTCTTTCGCAGATACTTCTGTCCTTTTGATACACTACAATCGGTACACACATGAAATCGGACAACCTTACAACATCATCAAGAATGAACGCACATATCTCAGTCACGCTTCCATTTCTTTAGAGAATGACCAGATTGCCCTTAATGATTGCTCACGATAGCGTGATGTTTGTTGTACACATGATCCATGTATGTACTATTTTGTATGTTTACACGGGCTTTTCCTTCCAAATCAAAATTTTTTATGAAAGACAAGCACTCTCCCTGTCCTCTTTTTGTGATCTTTGCTACTTTGTGCTATCCTTAGCGATACAGTAAAGACGAACCTTCCAGTATCACCGTCTCTTGAAAAGCACATTTTGAAACGTAGGGGGTGGTAATGTGTCTTTACCGGCAGTGCCTCTACCGATTGATGACGTTGTCATCGCGGACTATTGGTGCACGCAAGCTCAGCACTCTCACCGAGAGTTGTCAGGCGGATTTTCCCCGGTAGAGGCGAATTCCCCTTGACGACGTCTCCACTTCCCAACGATTGTGCGGCTGGAGCAGAAACGTAGTTTGCAACCTGCAGAAGTCAAGTCAAGTTTTATTTACAACATGTATGAAGTATAACGGTGAAGGCCACCCTGGCAACAAAGCTGTAAGCATACAGCTTGACGAGGCCAGGGGGCCGCAACCAGGCAACAACAGCAGTGCACACATGCGCAATCTAAACAAATTTTTTTGTTATGGTAGTTCCGTTAATGCAACATGTGGTCCTCTGGGCATAAGTACATCCAGCCATACTTTCATCTACTACCGTAAAATGCCGAGCAAGCGCCCCCACCCGAGCAAGCACCCCCCCTCCCTTTTTCGAGAGATCTGAAATAAGCGCCAATGACCGAGCAAGCGCCCCTCCCCTCCCCCCTCCTCCACTGCGGGCACTTTTTTTTCAAGACGAGCATCACTTGTGTAAAAAGAACCACAATAATGAGTACACTGAATGCGTATCTAATGTTGTTTATGAAATTCTGTTGTCATGTGGCCGGTCGTATATTGGTCATCGTTCACTGGGTGTGGTATATCTAATGCCCTAGATGGTTCGGAGGATGGTGCGCTGCACCCCAGGCTCTCCGATGCATTTCACTAGAAACATGGATGGGCATTTTTTAAATTTTTAGTGGCTCTCCCGCCGCCATCTTGAATTTCAGTCCGGGACCGAACAAGTGCCCCACTCCCAACCTGGTCAGATTATCCTTCACCTAAGGGGGGGGGGGGGCTTGCTCGACATTTTACGGTAGCAGTAGTATTTGACTGCCCCCTAAAACGCGGCTGGATAATGCTAGATATAGTAACAAGAAGAATAGGCATGTGACCACTAATTAAAAACTGAAATGGCTATCAGCAACAAAGAGCCACTTATAATTTTACGTGGGGATACACTTCCCAATTCTTAATCTAGGTCAGCACCTGCACTCAATCACAATTTCTCTTGATAATTTATCATTCATAAATGCCAGATGAACATAACAAAAGGCCTAGACTATCGTTGTACAGAAGCGGAATATTTATGTCTCAAAAAAAGTTTTTGCTCTTTTCTTTTTTTTGCTTTATAAATAAAAGTCCACACAAGTCATCTGCTAATAAACGTTGAAATATGACATCAGTGATACCATCAGTGATAATGAACAAAGCAGAATACAGGGAAGTCGAAGGTCATGGTACTCTGCCACTCATTTTAAGACACTATTTTGTAGGTCATACAATGGTATACAGTAAAACCTCGCTGATACGAATCTCGCGGGGTCACCAAAAATATTCGTATCATCCGAAATTCGTATCACCAGAAAACATGGAAAATTAGTATGCGACAAAAGAAGGTTGTCATATGTTTTGATTTATTGTTTCTCAGGGCCGCAGCGACGTCATGAACAGCTCTGAATGATTGCCACTAAAGTGTTTAGATGTCAGCGATCATACTTGTACTCATAAATATACCGTGCATGCGCGCGTGTGTAATTAATGAACCAGATGTGTTGTGACCCGTGATCGCTAGTAACACCTTCCTAATCTTAGTACGCTTTTCCGCATGACACCGCATGCGGCGATAGCGCTTTGCATGCGATAGATGAAGACGAGAAAATTTTGGAACCACTGTCCTTTGTTGCTCTTATTTTCTTATCGCGGTGGTGTTGGGGGTGTTTTTCGGGAGATTAACGGCCGTGCCCGCACAATTGGGAGGTTTGCTCAAAATTCGGGAGTCTCTTGTGCAAATCGGAGTTGGCAGGTGTGCGCGTACGTAGCGGCGCCTTCGCCAAGACTGTCCACTTCGACTCTTGGGGCCCTCATCCCCCTTTCATAGGATGCCTGATTGCCAGGACATGGTTTGCATCGACGTGACAGGCACGTGTCAACACAGTACAACGACGCTGCTGCCTCGAGCACAGTGGCACGCGTCGACGCGCTGGAAAGAAAAAAGAGAGAAAGAAATAAAGAAGCGCTGCACCAACGCCATCTGTAATCTAAACACGAAAGCGCATTAAAGTCTACAAGATTTGCGCGCACAATCTCGGAGGCAACGACGCACCGCTGATGGTCACGTAGCCAGTATTCCCGCGCCCGCACGTGGTTTCCATGTCTTCCGCGACAGCGCGGGCAGCACCTGTACTTACATTTGCGCTAGTGTACGTTCGTATCAAACATTGCGGGGTGAAAATCGGTTCGCAGCAACCGTACTCCATTACATTGCAGGCTAATGGTACTTGGCCGGGACCGCAGGAAAATTCGTATCACCCCGAAATTCGTACGAGCAGTGATCGTATCACCGAGGTTTTACTGTAATTACTAGACTGACTGATAGTCCTTACAGCCAGCTAATTTTGTCTGTGTCTGTAGGAGAAACAGCGATGGCTGTGGGCAGAGCTAACATCTTTTCCTGAGGTTGTAACGGAGTATAGTAGTATCAATTATTAAATTTGCATCAATGACAACTATACTGCATCGAAATCTTTTATACTGCAAGGTGTCATCACCTTTAGCATCGTGAAGCTCACTACTGTGAAGCGGCTTACCATTTCGGAATCATCAGCGGGAACTGTGTAGATGCAAGAGATATCGTGGAACCCATGGCCCATAATGCCATCAGCTGTGTGGCCAAGGCCGAACGTGTGGCCTAGTTCGTGTAGTACGCCACCCAAAGTGCTCGAGTAGCATGCTGAAAGCGTGCCCCTGAAAGGTAAAATGAAAATTAACAGTTCAAATAAAATCAAACCAAATTTATTTCAACATATAACTGATGTTGAGGACCATGGACAAAAAGCCAGCAAGGCTTGATGTAGTCCATGGCCCCGTTTTACAAGCAGCAACAAAACAACAATAGAGGAACACAGCTGAACAAAAAATGTTGGATATCCACACTAACAGTGAAACTATTGTAAGGATAACTATGACGAAATATTAGAAAAAGTGAAGCACATGACATACATAATGAGTGGTTTTTAGAGATACAGCTTATCATAAGTATATTACAGCAAACACCAGAATATTCGCAAAATATGCAGCACCATATGTATAAATTTTTGATTACATGTTAGTACTAAGCTTAGTACTAAAACTTAATTACATTTTAGTAATAAATTTAGGAAAGACATTTTTCTATTTCAACATTCCGAATAAACATTATTTTTTTTACATTGGTGATGACGTAATGCTTTTCAATGTAAGCGTTTGTGCTAGTCAGTGAGTCATCCTAAACTAAGCTTGCAGTGCAAGACTACACGTGGACAAAAGAAGAAATGAAGACGCACTCAGCACTGTCCACGCTTTCATCTCTTCTCACTGATTTCTTGGAGTATCACGCACAAGGGACTGTCACTTAATTCATTTAGCTGGGCTGGTTAGTACTGGCTTAATGAATCTATAATACTAGCAAACACACACTACAGACTACACAGAATGACACAGGACAACTGCTAGTGGTTGTCCTGTGTCGTTTGGTGTAGTATATAGTGTGTGTGCCAGTATCGTGCTCTCATTAAGACTGTTGGTACCTACCTACCCAGAAGTTCTAACCATTGCCAGTTTCTGTCTTCACTTTTTCAAAGAAATTTGCATCCCCATCTCTCTCACCTACTATCGCAGCACCAAACCTCCCTTTGCCCCTCCCTTCTTTCCGTTTCTTGTTGCCTCCTTTGGTGTCCTTAAAAAATCATTTTTTAAGGACTGATTATGGCTTTTTATGTTTCGCTGTGTGCAAGCTTACTCATTTCCTCTTCCTCCGTCATGGAGGGTCAGGGAGACTGAGCTAGGCATACAACATATTGTCACATAGGTGTTTGTGCCACTGTGAACTAGAGGACACTACTAGCCGAAGACGAAGTTGAAGTGTCTCGGGCGTTGATCGATGGTGTTGCACTTGTTATAGTGCGTCAACGCTACACCCCTTACGTATTGTAAATATATTGTAAATACCGTAACTCTACGCGTAACATTTTGGTGGAGGTGCGGGGTAGTCTCTACGAAAGTCGGACCTGGATCTCCGCAGCGGACGTCACATCGGTTCCGCTGCTATGGCTACCGACAGTGTCCCGGCCAACCCGACACCCGTGCAATACGTCATGAATCCGCTTCGTGATCCGGGAATCTTCACCGGTACTGGCAAGGTCGACGTCGAAGAGTGGCTGGCGATGTACCAGCGCGTCGCCAACAGTTACAGGTGGGATCCAACCCTTATGCTGGCGAACGTGATATTCTACCTGGGGGAAACCGCAAAGGCATGGTTTGAGACGCACGAAACCGAGCTGACAAGTTGGGACATCTGCAAAGAGAGGCTACGTGATCTCTTCGGAAGACCAATCGGACGCCAAGTAGAAGCCCAGAAGGAGCTAGCCTCCCGTGCCCAGACGTCCACTGAATCGTACATCTCCTACATTCAGGACGTTCTGGCACTTTGCCGAAAAACGGACAGCAACATGCCGGAGGCAGATAAGGTCGGACACATTATGAAGGGCATCGCCGACGATGCATTCAACTTCTTGCTTTGTAGGAGCTGCACAACAGTTGATTCCCTCATTAAAGAGTGCCGCCACTTTGAACAAGCAAAAGGCAAGCGCATCGTGCAACGTTTCGACCGGCTTCCAAATACGGCTCCGACCTCATCCTGCAACGAACCCGCGCCGTTGCTTCAACCAGCATCACCAAATTTGACGCAAGCCATACGTCGCGAACTTGAGGCTATGGCTCCGAGTTCTCGTGGTACCTCCCACTACGCATGACCATCTAACAATCTCGCTCATTCAAGCTGTTGTTCGCCAGGAAATTGCGAATATGGACATGCCCTCCGCCGTTAGCCCCCGTCCCACCTCTACCGCTCCGATCATTGCCTCTGCTGCACCTCGACAGTATTTCGCGAATCGGTACCGAAACCCGTCTGAGTGGCGAACACCAGACGACAGACCAATCTGCTTCGTGTGCTCCCGGATCGGCCATATCTCTCGCCACTACCGTGACCGCTGGAATTCATCGCCTCGACCATATGCTGACCGCCGCTACCAACACGCCTCTCGTCCTCTGTCACCTCAAGTCGAACCGTCCAATGCTGGCCCTGCTGCTCCTCCATTCACCAATAGCCGCTCGCCCTCACCTCGGCGCCGTCAGTCCCGTTCGCCTACATCTCGGCGTCCCCCGTCCCCATCATACTCAGGCCGCTTCTCGGGAAACTAACCAATGCAGCCCCTGGAGGTGAGGCTGCGTTGACGACCTTGACTGCAAAACCTCTATTGACCCTTGCTCCTAAACTAAACCTAGTTGAAGTTTTTGCTGACCATGTGCCCGTTAAAGCCCTCATCGACACTGGAGCTCAGGTGTCGGTCATGCGCTCCGACCTTCGTAGGCGTCTTCGAAAAGTGCTAACGCCCGCCGAGTCGCCTGTCCTACGCGTAGCCAACGGCAGCACAACAGCCGTAATGGGAATGTGTACAGCCCGTATTACCATCGCCGACCGTTCAACGTTAGTTCTGTTCACTGTACTTGCGGAGTGCCCTCACTAGGTGATTCTCGGAATGGACTTTTTGACTGCTCACTCTGCGCTAATTGACTGCTCAACCGGTATTCTGAAGCTTGAGCTACCCCAGTTTTGTGCCGACACCACCGCAGATATCCACTCCCGACTTCGCTGCACTGAATTTGTTCGGCTGCAACCTGATGCTGCGACTTATGTGCTCATGTCGCCTTGCCCACCACTTCGGGATGGTAATTATGTCGTGTCCCCACTTCACGACGTCCTGCTGGAGCGCCAAATAGCTCTCCCTAGCTCCATCATTACGCTCACCAACAACCATGCGTGGCTTCCTCTCCTGAACTTTGGCTCGTCTCCACAAGCTCTCCCTGAGGGTGTGTCTCTCGCTGTGTTGTCCCCTTTGGAAGAGTCCAGCGTGTCTGCTCTCAGCTATGAACGACCATCTGAGTTCGCTCAACTTTCGGCTCCGACGATGCCATCTAACGACAAATTCGCCAGAATGATAGCTCCTGACCTACGACCTTCATACGCTGACGCCCTCCGCCGCGTTTTGATGTCCTACGAAGACATATTTGATTTCGACAATCGCCCGCTGGGTCGGACCGACATCGTCACCCATTCGATCCACACTGGTGACGCTCCGCCCATCCATAGGCGTCCCTATCGTGTGTCGGCGGCAGAACGTCACGTCATACAAACAGAGGTCGAGAAAATGCTCTCTAAGGACATTATTGAGCCTTCCTCCAGTCCGTGGGCATCCCCTGTCGTTTTAGTAAAAAAGAAGGACAATACTTGGAGGTTCTGCATAGATTATCGTCATCTGAACAAGATCACGAAAAAGGACGTTTACCCGCTTCCGCGTATCGATGACGCCCTGGACTGCTTACATGGTGCCAGTTATTTCTCCTCGATCGATTTACGTTCTGGCTACTGGCAAATCGCAGTCGATGACAGAGATCGCGAGAAGACGGCCTTCGTCACCCCAGATGGTCTCTACCAATTCAAAGTGATGCCTTTTGGACTATGTAATGCTCCAGCCACATTCGAACGCATGATGGACTCTCTTCTACGTGGTTTTAAATGGTCCACATGCCTGTGTTACCTTGATGACGTTATTGTTTTTTCATCGACGTTTGACAGCCATCTCCACCGGCTCTCGGCCATCCTTGACGTCTTCCGTCGAGCAGGCCTGCAGCTCAATTCTGCGAAATGTCATTTCGGCCGTCGTCAATTACGAGTCCTCGGTCACCTGGTGGACGCTACTGGCATACAACCTGATCCCGACAAAGTAGCGCAGTCCGATTGTTTCCACCTCCTCGTACCTCTGCTGATATCCGAAGTTTCCTGGGGCTGTGTTCCTACTTCAGACGATTTATTGCGAACTTCGCAGACATCGCTCGTCCTCTCACCAATCTTCTCAAAAAGGACAGCCCATTCGGTTGGGGACCAGAGCAAGCTCAGGCATTTTCAACGCTTACGAGTCGCCTTGTAAATCCGCCCGTTCTGGGTCATTTTGATCCGTCTGCTTACACTGAAGTTCGTACGGATGCAAGTGGCCATGGCATTGGCGCTATTTTGTCCCAACGACAGCGGGAGATGAATCGTGTAATCGCTTACGCTAGCCGCCTTTTATCACCCTCAGAGCGCAATTACTCGATCACAGAACGTGAATGCCTCGCCCTTGTTTGGGCCATTGCCAAGTTTCGCCCATACTTGTTCGGACGACATTTCACCGTGGTAACAGACCATCATGCCTTATGTTGGCTCTCCTCACTCAAAGACCCTACGGGACGCCTCGGTCGCTGGGCTTTACGCCTCCAAGAATTCACATTTTCTGTGTCGTACAAATCTGGACGGCTACACAAGGACGCCGACTGCCTCTCCCGTTATCCCATCGACCCACCTGACACCGCCGAAACTGAGTCGGATGCCTGCGTTTTGTCGCTCAGCGACTTCCTTCACATCGCCGACGAGCAGCGTCGTGACCCGTATTTGCGATCTCTTATAGAACGCCTCACCTCAGAACAACGGAACGGCCTCCTCCGTATGTTTGTTCTGCACGACGGTACCCTATATCGACGCAATATGACACCACACGGTGCTGAACTGCTTCTCGTTGTTCCTCAGCATCTGCGACCATCTATCCTCTCGCAATTGCACGATGCTCCCACCGCTGGACATTTGGGTGTTTACCGAACCTACGATCGCGTGCGCAGGCGTTTCTTCTGGCCTGGCCTATACCGCTCTGTTCGCCGCTACGTCGCCTCCTGCGAGCTCTGCCAACGGCGCAAAAAGCCTCCTCTCCCACCCGCTGGGTACCTTCAGCCTATAGCTGTCCCCAGCGAACCATTCTTCCGTGTCGGCCTGGACCTCCTTGGCCCTTTCCCGACGTCGTCCGCGGGTAACAAATGGGTGGCCGTAGCGACAGATTATGCCACACGTTATGCCATCACGCGAGCCCTCCCTACCAGCTGTGCAACTGATGTCGCTGACTTCCTCCTCCATCAAGTCATCTTACACCATGGTGCTCCTCGTCAGCTGCTGACTGATCGAGGTCGCTGTTTCCTTTCGCAAGTTGTCGACGACCTTCTCCGCTCTTGTGCAACGTCCCACAAGTTCAGCACCGCTTACCATCCTCAGACAAACGGACTTACTGAGCGCTTGAACCGTACACTCACGGACATGTTATCCATGTACGTGTCTGAGGATCACCGAGATTGGGACTGCACCTTACCGTTCGTGACGTTTGCCTATAATTCGTCGCGTCACGACGTTACTGGCTATTCTCCGTTTTATCTGCTGTATGGCCGCGACCCGCTCTTGCCTCTCGACTCACTACTTCCTTCAGAGGCAAACTCAACCACATTCTACGCTCACGACGCCATCGTTCGCGCGGCGACGGCACGTCGCGTTGCCCGTGATCGACTCGTGGCGTCTCAGGCCGACCAAAAGCGCCTGTACGACAGCCACCACCGGGACGTGCGTTTCAGCCCTGGCTCCCTGGTCTTGCTCTGGCTGCCTTCACGTCGCGTTGGCCTGAGTGAAAAACTGCTGCCGCGCTACGTTGGGCCTTACCGAGTTCTTCGCCAAGTAACCGAAGTCACATACGAGATCTCGCCACTGAACCGCAAGCCTTTGTCCCCCTCACCAGCTACTGAGACTGTGCATGTTTCCCGCCTAAAGCCCTACGTCACGAACACCGATCCGATGCACCGAGACGGTGCTTCTGCCGCCGGGAGTTTATGTCACATAGGTGTTTGTGCCACTGTGAACTAGAGGACAGCTACTAGCCGAAGACGAAGTTGAAGTGTCTCGGGCGTTGATCGATGGTGTTGCACTTGATATAGTGCGTCAACGCTACACCCCTTACGTATTGTGAAAATATATTGTAAATACCGTAACTCTACGCGTAACAATATCCTGCTAAGGAAAGCAGTCCTTTTGTTGAAACAACTGTTCCAGCAACATTCCTTATTTCACGTTTTAATCATCACTACAGACAGCACCACATGAATGCATTTCTCTTAGTTTCCTTACGACTCCACAATATGACTTCTTTACAAGCACATTGAACTTAGACATTCTATACACGTAAGCATTCAGTATCTATTTATGTCACTTTTTGTAGATATGCCATGCCAGCCAGAAAAGACACAATATGAGAGAAATTCTAAGATGTAGTGCAATGCTTAACCATGTGATCAGGTAAGCAATCTAGCTCCTTTTTTACTTTGCCAAGTCACTTTGTGTAAGATGTGGTGCATGCCTAATCATTGTCTGTTGCCACATTTGCTCAGCTGTAAATAGCATGCTGCCTTTTCAAGTAATAATAACGTTTTTTATATCCTGCTACGAAATTATCCTAATTCAATATGGACCAGCCCAATGCAAAGACCTTCATACTGCATCACATCCTTTTATCCAGGCATAAATGCATTATTTGTTTGCCATGTACAGCTGGCGTATTGATTTGATTTAGGAGCAGAAGCATTTGTCAGGCCATATGGCCTTAAGCTTCTGACAAGAGAAATAAATTCGTTCATTCATATATCGGGCACCGACCATGCAATGTGGTATATAAAGCAACCGTGACATTCCCAAAGCAAAGCGAGATTTTCATAACTCAGTTCCATAATGACTGCAACGTAGGAAAACTGGAATTCGTTCACCTGTAGTTGCTGTCGTCCATAAAACGCAGGCGATCCACCTGTCTTGTGTCGTACGCGGGCACATCAAAGAAAAAGATGATGTTTACGGTGGGAAGCATCGGCCTCTGTGTTAAAATGTTGGGATCTACATCTAAATACAACACGACTATGACGCGAGACGCGGAGACCAGTTCCAACCCCTACGCGACGGCCGCCGTAGCCACATTCGTAGTGATGGGAGCCCTGCCGCGGCCTCCCCACATCTTGGCAGAACAGAGAACGACAAGCGACCAAGAACGAAGCAACGAGCAACGCCGAGCTCTCATCTTCTCCCGAAACTGAGCACTGAGCAGCGCAATTGAGGACTAGCCGGCGAATGCTCAAGAAACGTAACTGCAGCTGCTGCGGTCGACTGTGCCTCATGAACGCCAGCCCAGCACCCATCTGAATACAAAAGCGCCTAAGGAGGAAGCAGATGCTGTAACGGCGAGTCTTCCGCTGCTTCCGAAGGCTGACAACCAGAAGATGGCAGGCCGAGACTGGCCGGCGGATATTCAAAAAACGTAACTGCAGCTGCTGCGAGTTGACTACGCACCATGAACGCCTTCCTATCGCCATTCGAAGTACTAAAGCGACAAATGACGAAGAAGGCTCGGTAACGCCAGTCCGCAGCTGCTTCTGAAAGCAGACAGCCAGAACAATTGCAGGTCGAGGACTGGCCAGCGAATTCTCAAAAAACGTAACTGCAGCTGCTGTGAGTCGACTGTGCCCCATGAACACCGGCCCAGCACCATTCTGAGTACAAAAGTGCCTAAGGAGGAAGCAGATGCTGTAACGGCGAGTCTTCAGCTGCTTCCGAAGGCTGACAACCAGAAAGATGGCAGGCCGAGGACTGGCCGGCGCATATTCAAAAAACGTAACTGCAGCTGCTGCGAGTTGACTACGCACCATGAACGCCTTCCTATCGCCATTCGAAGTACTAAAGTGACAAATGACAAAGAAGGCGCGGTAACGCCAAGTCCACAGCTGCTTCCGAAAGCAGACAGCCAGAGCGATCGCAAGTCGAGGACTGGCCAGCGAATTCTCAAAAAACGTAACTGCAGCTCTGCGAGTCGACTATGCCCCATGAACACCGGCCCAGCACCATTCTGAGTACAAAAATGCCTAAGTACAAAGGAGATGCTGTAACGCCGAGTCTTCAGCTTCTCTGAGGCTGACAACCAGAAAGATGGAAAGTCGGACTGCCGGCAATTCACAAAGGACTTAAATGCAGCTGCTGCGAGTCCTACGCACCATGAACGCAGGTACAGCGCTGGTCAAAGCACACGAGCAACATTTACGCAAAGCTGCAAGCAGCAAGTTAGGCGCAGGCTGATCCTGGAGATGATCAAGGTGCTGCTGCACATTGCACTCCAGGATTCAGATGCATTAAGTCGTAATGCAGCACCAGAACCACATAGAAGTGCACTCCTGCCACGGATAGTGAAGACGATGCACCAAACACCCAGTTAAGCATAGAAACAGGCTGATGCGAAGTAAACATAATCGTAATATAAAGACCACTTCAGGACCCCAGAGTGAAGCTGCATGCAAGAGCGCCGTCTATACTAAAGGCCAAACACCAATGTTAGTATTTGGAGAGCGTGTAGCCACAGCTCCAGTGCAGACGTCAGCTGGGAAACAAACTCGTGGTAGAGCCAATGCTGCACCAAGAAAACTGGCACAGGCTCGATCGTGCGCTATGATGATACCAAAGAAGCTGCCTCATCAGAGGTCTGCATTAGTCGGAACAAGTCCGGAGCACCAAACGACAAAGCCATCATACTTACACTCGGAGGCACCAAAAGCAGATGCACCAAAACCCAAGCCCACAGCGAAAGCAGGACCAAGCCATTCCCGTGGCTCCAAATCATCAAACAAGGTTTCAAAGCCCCCAAAAGTGGCAGACAATGCAAAGGCATTGCAGAACGTGTCAGGTGGGGCAGTGGCTCGCAGGCGGAAAAGAGACCTGGCACACCGGTGAATGAGACGGCATGTGACGACATGTACGAGTTAACGTGTTACTGGAGGCATACCAAATCATTTCTTCGAAAGGAACGCTGGAACGGCTTTCCGACATTGTGATGCCAATTACAAGCACACCACCCCCAATTCCCCCATCTCAGCCAAGAAGAGCTCAGTTCTCGTCGTACCCCGACCTGGACGGCGCGCCATCTGCGGTGTCCCGGAAAAATGCAATGGCAATCATGCGCAGCATGCGCAAGCGCGGAGCTGAGGCTGGCACCTTACTGTGCTCAACGCCAAAAAACGTGAAACATCGTAATGTGAAGAAAGCACTGAAGGGCCCTTCGTAAGCTGGAAGAAATATTAAAGCAAGACAGGATGAGGGAAGGCTGTCGAGATTTTAGTGAGCAGAGCGATGATGCAGAGAACGAAATGTGCCTTGGAGAAGAGCCTTTGTGATGATAGCTGAGAGACACAAGTCTTTATTTATTGTATTTATTGACTGAACCCATGAGAAAGAGGGCATGCTCCGAGTTGAGGGCTTTTGTGTAAATTACTTTAAATGCGTTACAATGCCAACAGCAGTGTTTAAATCTCTTCTGTTTATTTATATATTTATATATTGATCTCTGTACAGCGTGATTACACTGTCGCCTACTTAGTTGATCATTTATGGTGTAAGATAGTTTGTGCGATGGTTAAGACTGTTTGCACCCAGCTTAGTGCTGTCTACGTATCGTCAGAGTTGTGTCCAACAACTTGTGCTAATGAACTTGCTGGAGTGAGTTCTACAGGCTGTGCGACAATGTGATAAATGTGTGCATAGGCAACAAAATGATCATTTGGCGTGCTCTCCAACTGGTAAAAGAAAAAAAGGAGGGAGGGCAGGGCGCAGCGAAGTGCGATATACACAATTGGATTAACGCAAATTGGCACGCACATTCAGACTAGGTCTTCTGCGGTTTTGCTTTTGACGAGACATCTTGTCAGATTTCTTTTTTTATTTTGCTACAGACATTTTGCGAGCTGTAAAGCACTTATTTTAATAAACAGAATAATGAATGTCACGGTCAGTGGCATACGTGTCTGCCTTTCTGTGTTGTGTCATTTTTGTCCTACTGGTATATTTTACGCTGTATATTGATTCAATCTGATTATGGATGATTGCAATATTAATTGGCTGTGTGTCTGGCATGAAAAGCTACAATGGACAGACAATTGCCCATCTTCCAGCTCTCGCACCCAAGCCTTACACACAGTTCTATTCAACATACCAAGATTACGAAAGAACATAATGCAATCTCGTGGCTTTTTATCCATTCCTGTATGGTATTCATGTGAAAAAACTCACCGACGATTGCAATACTGCCTAATGCGAATTCTGAGCGCAGCTTTGTGTTGGGGCAAGGCCAACTGTGTTTGAAGTTTTGGCTGTCCACAAGGTATCGACTACACCATAAATCATAATTTTTGCGAAGTAGGACAGCACCCATTACACCATTATTCGTCTTTCTGCGGATAAGCGAGGTACCCGCTACACATCTGTAAGGTATTATGTGCACTTTGTTGATGCTGTATGTGGCTGATGATGATGAATTATGGCTGAGCACTTTGCAGTGGGTGGGAAGCGTTAAACCACACACTCATTACGTAATTAGCATTGTGTAATGACTGGTTGTTATTTTACCTCTTCTGCCACGCTATATTACACAGGTTAACGCGATTCTGCCCAACATGATGCCTGTATAGGGTCTTTTTGCAATGAGTTTCAAGCACTAGTGTGGCTCTGTGGTCGAATACTCGACTGCTATGCAGAGGGACAGGGTTCAAATTCCATTCGATCCTGGGTATTTTTTCGCACTTATTTTTTCATGTCGATTGATTGATTGAATAACTTTATTGCCATCGGTTACCTTTTTATGTCTATCGGTTATGCCATCGATGGCAATGGTGACGGCGACACTGCTCAACGCAAGAATGGGCGCCTAAGAGCTGCACTCATTAACGTATCTAGCTTACCAGGGCATCCAAATCGTGAATTAGATAGCTTGGACCTCAGTTTACCGCACCTCACTGCCTCCTATGGCATTGGGACGCGTGCAGAACCCGAACAGAACAACCGTCCTCGTCACTTCTGGGTGAAAGCGAGCTGAAGCACAAATGGTGCAGGGATTTGGGAATCCGTTATAGGCTCTGCTGCTTACTCAAGACCCCGAACGGCTACAGTTGTTGAACAATGCTTGGGTAGTGGCAGTGAGCCATGGCTACCTGGACTGGAGGGGCCACCCATCTTCGGACTGAAGCCGAAGAAGCCTGGTCAATCAATAAGGTATATTTTTTCTTGCTTCACTTGAACCTAAACATTCCGACAAAATTGCCCATCTGGTTGGGTCATCGGGATGTTGGAACGCTTCCAAACAAAAGATGGGCTTGAAACCAAATTGGTTTCAGAAGCAAGTGATAAAAGAGGTGATGGTGAGCTACATTTAATCGTACTACTATTAAAAAAAAGTGGAGGAAGATGTTGTACTGCAAAGCTTTGCTTTACCTTAAATCTACGTGGAGTGAGGCAAAAATGGCAGACATGAAGAAGGGTAGCAGAGAGTTGACAGCTCGTTCCTGGCCAGCTTGTTCTTTTTTCTTGCTGTATGTAACCCATGAATGACTCAACGGCAGGTTTTTTTGGAGTGGTTGCAGTTGTTTTTTGTGTTTTCAATGTACCGTGACTCCAATAACTCATTTTAATTTCATCCCTTGAACCACAATCTTGAGATGCACATCTAACCCTTTGAGACGCTATGTACAC